>NC_056747.1:1100463706-1100771100 GCF_019279795.1 Protopterus annectens
GCCCCTAGGAAGGAAACCTCCGTAAAAAAATTCTCCAAAGCCAACTTCATGCTACTCAAGTCAGAAGTGACAAACGTCATGACACCCATGTAGATGGGAGCTGAAAGTTCAACTGCTGAATCCTACACTAAGGTACTGTATGAACACGTCCACTCGTGCATGAATTGTGCCATCCCCAATAGAACCAAGACACTCTCCTCCAAAAAAAGAAAGCCAATCTGGTGGTCACTTGTCATGAACAAACTTTATAATAAAAGGAAGAAACTGTTGCAGAAAAGAGAAAAATCCCAGGATGCAAAAAACTCCCTTACCAGCCTCAGTAAGAAGCTGAGAATCAGAATGCTGAGATCCCTCATAAAATCCTCCAAAGCTAGTTACGAAAATAAAATTGCCAAAGATTCCAAAGACAACCACAAGGCATTCTATAACTATGTCAAGAATCTAAATGGCAATGCTCAGATCTGCTCTGAGCTACAACAGAATGGCATTAAATATACTGATCCTAAGGATATTGGCAGATCGATTCAGTGCAAACTTCACCCCCCTCTCACCCCTTAAAGGGCCAATCTCAATACCGAAAGATTGCCAAATTCCGGTAACGGCCACACAGGTAAAAAACGCACTCTTCAAAGCTAAGAATACAGCATCCATGGGACCAGACGACATCCCAGGCTGTGTACTACATGAACTACAAAATGAACTGGCACCTCACCTAAGTGTCATGTTTAATCATAGTCTCACCTCAGGCTTCATGCCCCACTGCAGTGGCGCACAACTAGTTATCCCACTCCACAAGGGGGGGATTTACCTTGGATCCCGGGAACTACCGTCCCCATCAGTCTGACGAGCCTGATCTACAAGGCCATGGAACGTATCATCATGGAACTTATAAACAAAGACATTGGCAGCCTTCAAACACTAGACTCCATGCAGTTTGGGTTTGTGAAGTGCCGATCTTGTCTCCTGAACCTGAGTGAGTTCTTCAAATCAGTTTCCAGAGCCATGGACAAGGGTAAGGTGGTCCACACAGCCTATCTGGACCTCGCCAAGGTCTTCGACATCATCCCCCACTCTGGAATCATAGATAAACTTACTAAGCTGGGCATTAATCCCTACCTCACTCGATGGGTTGCCAACTGGCTTACTGACAGAACCCACACTACCTCTCACCCCTTAAAGGGCCAATCTCAATACCGAAAGATTGCCAAATTCTGGTAATAACGGCCACACAGGTAAAAAACGCACTCTTCAAAGCTAAGAATACAGCATCCATGGGACCAGATGACATCCCAGGCTGTGTACTACATGAACTACAAAATGAACTGGCACCTCACCTAAGTGTCATGTTTAATCATAGTCTTACCTCAGGCTTCATGCCCACTGCAGTGGTGCACAGCTAGTTATCCCACTCCACAAGGGTGGATTTACCTTGGATTCCAGGAACTACCGTCCCCATCAGTCTGACGAGCCTGATCTACAAGGCCATGGAACGTATCATCATGGAACTTATAAACAAAGACATTGGCAGCCTTCAAACACAGGACCCCACGCAGTTTGGGTTTGTGAAGTGCCGATCTTTTCTCCTGAACCTGAGTGACTTCTTCGAATCAGTCTCCAGAGCCATGAACAAGGGTAAGGTGGTCCACACAGCCTATCTGGACCTCGCCAAGGTCTTCGACACCATCCCCCACTCTGGAATCATAGATAAACTTACTAAGCTGGGCATTAATCCCTACGTCACTCGATGGGCTGCCAACTGGCTTACTGACAGAACCCACACTGCAAAAGTAGCCAACTCCAAATCCAGCTCCAGACAAGTGAAGTACCTCAGGGTTCAGTCCTGGGACCGCTCTCTTGTTTGGTATCTACTTCTCTGAAGTACAGGCCAACACTAAGGGACTTTGGCTAACAAAGTTCGCAGATGACTGCAAACTTAGAGCCATTATTGAATCCCCAAATGATGTGGATATTCTACAAAAGGGCCTTACTGAAACAAATGCTTGTTGCCAGAGCCATGGGCTCAAGCTCAATGCCAAGAAATGTATAGTTATCCCCTTTGGGAAAAAACATGTACCCGTGAATTACCACATAGGTGGCAGTACACTAAACAATGAAAGTGTGATAAGACACTTAGGGACACAGCTGGACAGTGGTCTCACCTTCGATAACCACATCACCACAACAGTCAGGAAATCCTTCTATGTGGCACACCTCATCACTAAGGGCTTTTCATTCAGAAAAAAAAGGAGGTAATTGTCCCACTGTATTCATCCCTCATTAAACCCATTATAGAATACAATGCCCCGTTTGGTATGTACCTCTCAAGACTTCTGCAACAACTGGAAAGGCCGCAGAAATACCTCACTAAAAGAATCACAGGCATAAAGCAGATGCTCTATGCTGACCGTCTAAAAAAACTCCACCTATACTCTTGTCACATATCGTCTACTCAGAGGTGATCTCTGCTTAACATACAAGGCCATGCCAAGCCCAGAGCTGTTGGACATGCTACACTTAAAGAAATCCCAATCCCTCAGAGACGCACGCTCCAGGGATCTAAGCCTTGTCATCACAATGAACAAAACATGCTGGAGGGATAAGTTCCTGAACCAGAGACTCCCCAGACTCTGGAATAGACTGCCCATACATGTCAAGCAGAGCGCCTCTTTGGCCCTCTTCAAAAGGAACCTTGATGATCAGATGGGAGATGGGAAATTCACCCCGGGGATCACGTCTGTCACCATGCTAGACAGGGGTCCAGGGAAGTAAATACTGCAGGAAGAAACAGCCAAGGAAATGTTATGGCTAGGCTTGTATAGGCCCGAGGGCTGATAGCCTAGTAACAAACTATGAACCTATAAGGGATCTAGCTCTGCTATTTGTTAAACAACAAAAATGTTAATTATAAAGTTCACACCTTCAGTGTTGTAAACAATGGGGCAACTTTCTTAGCTGTAATATACTTTTCAGTGAGCAATAATAGTTTTGTTGAGGCGTTCTAAAAGAGTTCAACCTTAGTTGTCAGATAAGTTCTTGTTTTTCTAAAGTATTTGGGATGTCTCCTTCAGGTTCTGCGAGTTCTATTTGAGCAAGTACTTGAAATTTAAACCCAGTGTGTCTTCTGTGGAGTTGAAGGTGTCTGGCCAGGGCATTTCGTTTCAGTTTGATAGCCTTTCATACATAAAATGCATCACATCCATTGCAACCAGCTCTGTAAACGACTTGTGTGGAGTTGCAGTCTTCCCCTGCATTATTCACAATAAGTTTCTTTAAATTTGGGCAGTAAAGAGACTCCCTCTTGAATGTAGGTGCAAAATGAAAAGTTTGTTTCACACTTTTTCATGTTCCTTTCACGTGGTTTAGGTTTTCCTTTTACAAAGCTCCTAATATTTCTAGCCTTCCTATATACAAAAGTCATGGCTTCACCCATAATGTCTAAAAGATGAGGTCTTTCTGTTATTATGGCCCAGTTCTACCTGATAATCTTGATACAATAAAAATCCATAGTATATGTCAGTATGCAGCTGTCTTTTGATTCATTGTCCACAGATTTCTTAAACATTCTTCCAATGTACTGGTTTAGTGTGGGTGTATTAGTATTTTCAAAAATGTTGCCTAACATTTGGTTCTTGTACCCCCTTGCTAAGAAATCGTTTTCCAAATTGTCAAGGTTTCTCAAAAAAGTTTCCATTTTGGTGGTTATGTTAGCTAAGCTACATCCCTGGGACTTAACCAAGTTATATTTTGTTTTGGTATGATGCAGACTTTTACTGTGGAGTAAGAGGTTCACACTTGTCATTTTTTTGGTAAAGATCAGTGGAAATTCTGTTGTTGTTAATATCCTTGAAAACTAGCGTGTTTAAGAACGTGGTTGAGCTGGAGCTGTGGGAGGTGGTGAAATGTAGGAAGACAGTAGTTAGATCGGGGTACCTGATAAACTCTTCTAGCTGTAAAGTGTCACCTTTCGATACAGTAGAAGTATCGCCACTAAAACGAAAATAACATGGGATGTGTTGCATGAAATTTGTTGGTGAGAGCAAAATCCTCCTCCCACTTGCCCAGAGCTATGTTGGCTAAGCTGGCTGCTATCGCCACCCCCATAACTATTCCACTCTTATGCTTGTAATGTTTTTTGTTAAAAGGGAAGTTAAAATCCAGTACCAGATTAATGAGCTTACTTAACTTTTCTAGATGTCCTTGTGTACCATTATGCCGTCTTTTAAAAGAATCCACAGCTGGTTTTATGCAGTAACTGTGAGGAAGCACAGTATATAATAACTCTACATCAATTATTAGCAAGATGTCAGCTTCAACAATAAATGTTTCTCATTTTTCTCAAAAAGTCCATAGAATTTTTTTTAATATATGATTTGTTCTTCTCTGTTATCTTTATTTTTATGAGGTTTTGGTATTCCAAAAAACCTAGGCAAACAGGATCATGGGGTTTATAATCGTACAGATTTTCTGTAATCAGACCTTCTTCACATAATGTCGTAAGGTTGGTGTCCCTGTCACCATATGCTCTGTTATTCCATCAAAAGTAGAATTCTCATAAAAATTCATGTCATTCAGCAATCAGTATGTGTCTTCCAGTCTCAGACTGCAATTTATAGTATTAGTCACTAATATTCCCCATTCCTTGTCAGCCTTAGTTATGTGCCTAGACTTATGCCCCAGTTCAATTAATGCTTTTCTCTCTTCAAGTGTGAGGTTAACATTCCTTTTCTTTGGTGGTTTCTGTAGTAGTTTTGGAATGTCTATTTCACATTCTACTTCAAATGCAGCTAGTGTTTGGTGCAATTGCGGCTGGATCTCTCTAGTGTCTCATCAATCAGTTTATTTTCATCAATCAGTATATTTTCATAATTCTTAGCCTTGCCGTGGAACTGCACTTTTAAATTTAGTTTCCCTCACATAACTCTTGAGGTCTAAGTACTTGGGCTGCATCACTTCTGCAACTGGGTACAAAGGTAAGCCCTTTAGAAAGTACACTTCTTTCATTATCAAACAGCTCTTTTTTGGAGTAGTTCCAAATTAGTGAATAAATTAGCACTGTTGCTGGTTCCTCCGTCTGACCCTGGGACATGTCCTGTAGTTGGGACTGCCCAGGCACCTCATTTCTCTCACCTCAGTCCACTGTATGATCATCTTGTTGCTTTGGAGGCTCCTGCATGAAGTTTGAAATGGCTGAGATTCCTCTTGTGCCCTCTGTAACCTCAGTGGATTGCACTAGTATTCCTCGTTGTGGCTCTGGTAAGACGGATCAGCCCTGGGGTTCTGGCATTTGTCTTGGTACTGTTGTGGGTTCTGGTACTGCTATGGGGTTTGGTAAAATGTTTCTGAATGTTGGTAGAAAAGATTCCTATAGAATTCTGAAGACATGTGTTAACTTTTCTTTTTTGGTACTGCAATGAAATGCTTTTAGGAGGTTTTAGCAATTAATGTGTCATTTTTAGTTCAACTTTTAATTTACTTTAGTTTAACATAGCTAAGATTAACAGAGCTTGAAGTAGGACAGCACCGTGTCAAATATCACACTGGTTTATGGGGGGGGGGGGGGGGGGGTATTTAGCAAGTAACCATGCTCTTTTTTTTTTTTTTTTTTTTTTTTTTTTACAACACAGCTACCCTATGAAGCCATTCCCATGCTTTTAAACCAGTATTTAAATGGAATGGTTAATGTCTATGTTTTTTCATCTTCTATATGGATCATTTGTGTGTTTTTAATAAAGAAGATTCGACTTGAACCAGCTTGTGCTTCCCTACTTTCATTAATGGATTTATACTTTGGAAAGTTTTGAAGAAACTATTTCTACCACCTGCTATTAGATTGGATATTTACATATGGTTTTTATTAGATGCCTGAACTGTAGGGAATCTTAGATCTTTCACACAGAGAAGTTTCCTCATTATTTAAGATGTTAAACCACCAGACAGCTTTTTTCAGAACGTGTTAATTTAGCATGTTTACTTGCTAATTCTTGCATTTCGGCCACAGAACCCGGACCAAAATACAAAAGGCGGGGGAGTATCCATATTCATCAAGGATACCCACACCTCCAGGTTAGTGGCACAGCACAATGCTTCAGAGATTATCCAAGTGCAACTAACAATGGGCAAAACTGCAATTCAAATTGTAGCTTGCTACAGATCACCCACCATGTCCCAGGACCCCTATTCCGCATTTCTGGAAACACTGGGTAACACAAAGGCCCTACCAAACACCCTAATATTGGGTGATTTCAACTACCCAAACATTAACTGGGCGAACTACTCAAATACTAATTCTCTTGCCCAACATTTCCTAGAATTTATAAAAATACGCCCTGGAACAACTGGTCAACACTCTCACCAGAGGTGACAACATACTGGACCTGGTCATCATCAACAAGGGGGACCGGTGTTCCACGCCGGAGGTCAACCCCTTGCTGGTTAGATCTGACCATAAACAAATCACTTTGGATATCCACATTCCTCCCCCACCCCCAGCAAGGAAACCACAGCAAAAAACTTTTCAAAAGCAAACTTCATATTACTTAAGACAGAGATGGAAGGTTTCAAAGCCCCCATGCTAAAGGATAACGCTGTCCAAACTGCAAAATCCTTTACTAATGCATTCTACGGGCACCTACAAGAATGCATGGATTGTGCTATTCCAAGCAAAACCAAGACTCACTCCTCCAAGAAAAGGAAACCAGTCTGGTGGACCTCTGCCATAAACAAGCTATACAACAGGAGGAGGAAACTAGTACAGAAGAGTAAAATCCCAAGAAGGGAAGACATCCCTGATCAGTATCAGCAAGAAACTACGATCCCTCATAAAATTGTCCAAGGCGAGCTTTGAAAGAAAACTTGCCAAGGACTCCAAAGATAACCACAAGGCATTCTTTAGCTATGTCAAGAATCTAAGTGGTATCCCCCTCACCCCCAAAAGGGCCCATAACCATACCAGAAGAATGTAGAGCCCCCGAAATCACAGACACTCAGGTTAAAATAGCCCTCTCCAAAGCCAGAAACACAGCATCAATGGGACCAGGCTGCGTCCTACATGAGCTCAAAGACGAAGTAACCCCCCCACCTAAACACACTTCAAACTCAGCCTCTCCACAGGCTATGTACCCATAGAGTGGTGCACAGCAACGGTTATTCTGCTCCACAAAGATGGAGCCACAACAGTCCCAGGGAACTATCACCCTATAAGCCTGACTAGCTTGGTCTGCAAGGTTATGGAGAGCATCATCATGGAACTCATTAACAGAGACATTGGGAACCTCCAAACATTGGACCCTACCCAGTTCGGCTTTGTTAAGGGCAGATCATGCCTCCTAAACCTGGTGGACTTCTTTGAGACAGTTACCAAGGCTACAGATGAGGGAAAGGTGGTACACAGCCTACCTAGACCTCGCAAAGGCCATAAAAACACTATTCCCCATTCTGGCATTATAGGCTACAGATGAGGGAAAGGTGGTACACACAGCCTACGTAGACCTCGCAAAGGCCATTAAAACACCATTCCCCATTCTGGCATTATACACAAGCTCACCAGCCTGAACATAAACCCCTATGTCACAAGATGGGTTGCCAATTGGCTCACGGACAGAACCCACATGGTGAGAGTTACGGGAGCTAGGTCTGACTCTAAACCAGTTACAAGTGGCGTTCCCCAGGGCTCAGTCCTAGGACCCCTCCTGTTTGGCATATACTTCTCAGAGGTGCAGACAAGGAAAGGAGGACTATGGCTGACCAAGTTCGCAGACGACAGCAAACTAGGGGCTATAATTGACTCACCGGCTGACACAGACATTCTCCAAAAGGGTCAAACTGAAACAGATACCTGGTGTCAAAATCATGGCCTCAAGCTAAATGCCAAAAAGTGCATAGTTATTCCCTTTGGAAATAAAGTACCCACAAACTACCACACAGGTGGTAATCCCCTAAACACGGAAAACGTAATGAGGGATCTGGGGACCCAAGTAGATAGTAATCTCTCCTTTGATAATCCCATTGCCAAAGTGGTTAGAAAATCCTTCTATGTGGCCCACCTAATCAGAAAAGGGCTTGCATCCAGATCAAAAAAGAGGTCATTGTGCCCCTCTACTCATCAGACCCATCATACAGTACAACACCCCATTTGGGATGTACCTTACAAGACACCTGCAACAGCTGGAAAGACCACAGAAGTACCTCACCAAGAGGATCATTGGCTTCAAACAGATGCCCTATGCAGCTCGACTGAAGAAACTCCAGCTGCACTCAATTGCATACCGCCTGCTCAGAGGTGATCTCTGCCTGACATACAAGGCCATGTCCAACCCAGAATTGATGGACATGCTCCACCTAAAGAAAACTTTATCCCCTCGAGCCACACGCTCTAGGGATCTAAACTCCACCACAACAATAAATAGGACATGCTGGAGGGACAGATTCCTGTCCCAGAGACTTCCCATGCTTTGGAACAAGATTCCAATCTACATTAGGAAGAGCTCCCCACTAGCAACTCTTCAAGAGAAACATTGACGAGTGGAAGGGAAACAAAGTTTACCCCGGGGATCACTTCAGTGGCTCTGCTGGACAGAGGCACAGGGAACTAATCTAAGGGGGTGGAGAAAGCCAACACATTCTGGCTAGGCTTATAAATACCTTCGAGCAGATAGCCTAGTACCTACCTATGAACCTAAGAACAGCCAAGGGATTAGGACTGCTGTTTTATTAAGATTTACCATCTTCTTTGGAAAACAGAACCTTTCATCATTACATATCACTTACATCCCCAACTATTCTTTGCTGTTTTAGGACACCCAAACATTGACTTTCCTGAAAAGTATTACAACTTAACTCTCCATCTTGACATCTTAGTCATACAATCCAAGTACAACTACCACAGACTGTTGCATCTGGAGTACTGGTGCTTTCATCCTTGGCAGTGTTCATAGGCGTTTACTAGGCTAATGACCACAAGGGCCTTTTTAAGCCTAGCCATGCATCCCAAATCTCTGACGAGTTCTGATACCTTTGATAAGTGTAAGCATGGGCCTGGGAGATGAACCATTTACAGGTTACCTGTTTGCATCAGAGACCTAGGTGCCAAACCAGGGATGAATTTCCGTTTTCCCATCCAATTGTCCAAGTTGCACTTAAATTGGATTAGGGAGGAACTCTGCTTCACATGGATGGGGAGCCTGTTCCATAGACAGGGTAGTCTCTGGGATACATACCTATCTCTCCAGCAGGTCCTATTTATATCACAGACAAGGTTTAAGTATTTAAAATGGGAATTCTGGTACTGTTTGTTTCGTGGATATGCAGTAAGTCCATCAGAGTGGGGCATGACAATGCCCTGTATGCCAGACACAGATCTCCCCTCAAAAGCCTATAGGAGGCAGAAAACAGGGATAGGGCCCTGAGGCGGTCTGCATAAGACATATTTATACCCTGTATTCTTTTAGTGAGAAACCTCTGTGGACATTCCAGTTGTTGGAGATGCCTGGTTAGGTACATACCAAAGGGGGCACTGTACTCAATGACAGGTCTGATTAATGCCGAATACAGTGGAACAATGACTTCCTTGGACTTAGACGCCATACCTTTGTTTATAAGTTGCACAACATAGAATTATTTCCTCATCATTGTAGACATATGATGATCAGGACTAGATTACCATATCTGTGTGTGTCCCTAAGTTCCTGACTACTGGGTCAACTCTAAGGGGTATGTTGTCAATATGATAGTTACCATGGATGGATGACTTCCCAAAGGATACTATTATGCATTTCGTGGCATTCAGTTTTAGTCCATGACTTGTTTGTCTGTATCAGCCCCTCCTGGAGAACATTTGTGTCAGTGTAAGATTCAATGACCGCTCCTAATTTGCAATCATCTGCAAATTTAGCCAGCCAGTGACATTAGCCTCGACTTCTGAGAGTTAAATGACAAAAAGGAACAGTCCAAGGACTGGTCCCTGAGGGACTCCTCTTATGACTGGCCTCTTTGTAGAGGTGGACTCCCCAATTCTAACTTCCTGGGTCCTGCCTGTGAGCCAGCTGGCTATCCACTGAGTGACATACGGGTTTGTACCTAACCTCCCGAGTTTGTCAACAATGCCCAGGTGGGGTATTGTGTCAAACGCCTTTTTCCAGGTCAAGGTAGGCAGTGTGAACAATTTTGCCTTCATCCACTGCTTTGGTGACCTTCTCAAAGAAGTCCACCAGGTTGAGTAGGCATGATCTGCCCTTTACAAAACCAAACTGAGTTGGGTCCAGTGTCTGGAGGTTTTCTATATCTCTACTGATCATCTCCATGATAATTCTTTCCATGGCTTTCCATATAAGACTTGTGAGACTTAAGGGTCTGTAGTTTCCATGGTCTGTAGATGGCCCACCTTTGTGCAGAGGGATGACTGTTACCTTTCTCCATTCATGAGGCATGAAGCCTATTTGCAGACTACAGATAAATAGTAATTCCAGAGACCCTGACAGGTCATGTTAGTTAGAAGGGATCCTGGGATACTGTCTGGGCCCACTGATGCAGTGTTCTTGGTCTTAGAGAGAGCATTAAGGACTTGTGTTCCCTAGTGATAGTAGGGGGAGTTATATTTGATGATATTTCCTGAGGGAAGGTTGAGGAGGAGAGAGGAGTACAGTTGGAGCTGAATTCATCAGCCAGGAGGTTTGCTATATTTTCTGGCTCAGTATAGGTGGCTCCACTTACAATGAGCTCTGCACAGAATTGTGCATTGCCTTTGAGGTTGCAGACATAGATAAAGAATGTGTTCTGGTTGTCCTTGGCTTAGGAGGTCAAACATACCTCAAATTTGGCTTTGGTAGACTTTGTTGTCTTGAGTTTTTTTAGTTTAATGAGACTGCTTTTATCCTGCTGGGTGCTGCACCTAATTTGTGCCATGATTTTCTTCCTCCTGTTATGCATCCGACTGATTTTGTGATTCCACCATTGTGGCTTGTTTTTTGGGTTAGTTCTGTATTTCTTCCTGGTGGGTACAGCTGCCTCTATAGAGCTATTAACATGTTTGTACAGGGTTTCTGTGAACAGTTCTGAATAGGCAAAGTGTTCTCAGGGTTTATAGGGGCTTGAAATTTTGCCAGGTTCTCACTTAATAGCAGGAGGTTAGCCTTAGAATAGTTTCTGAATATTTCCAGTTTAGCTGGGGGTCCAGCTTTTATTTTTAATTCAAAGGAGACCATTTTGTGGTCTGACCTTACCAGGGAAGGCATTACAGTAGGGGGGTGTGAGTCACTCTCCCATATTAGTGAGGACCAGGTCCAGTATGGTTGCACACCTAGTGGTGTATTGACTATCTGGTCCAGGGAGTTTATGTTTATAAAATCCAGGAATATCTGTGCACATACGTTTGGTGTCGTATAGGATTCCCAGTTAATAGTGGGGTAATTAACGTCACCCATGAATATGGTATTGGGTTGGATGGTTAGTGTTTCTATTAAGTTTAAATACATGGTATGGGTTTCTTGGGTCATAAAGGGGGACCTATAGCTTGCATGGAAGTGGTATTGGATTTTACCTATGGTGATCTGAACATGGAGCAGCTCAATGCATTGTCCTGTTTGACCAGCCTTGAAGTATATTTATTTTTGATGTAAACAGAAACACCTCCAACTTTAGTCCCTGCATGTGAAGTAGCTGGCTTAAATGTGTAGAAGGCATTATAACCCTGCACTGTTGGTGTGCTGTCCACGGCTTTAAACCACATCTCTGAAACTGTACAGACATCAGCATTCTCTAGCAGCATTCTCTAGGGTAAAGAGAGCTACCAGGGAGTGGAACCTTTTTGTTTAGGCTCCTAGCATTGAGCAGTAATACCTTTAAATTTTCTTGGTTTTGATTTGCTATGTCGGAAGTACTTTCAGTTTGGCATTGCCTAAAAAAGGCACTATGGGGGAAGACCATGTTTTCGCTAATATTCAAAAGCCTATAGGGGAGAGGTGCAGACCATCCCTGGCAAAGCAGCGTAATCAGTTGACCATCTCCTTCCATGCTGACAAATATTGCACCCCCTTAGAATAACACCAGAAACTAGGCCAATTATTGAAGTCAATCATCTTTTGTTCATATTGTGGCATCATCCTTGAAGAAGGTAAAATGATGCTCAGTTGCTAGGTTCATACCAGCCTGAGACACATTCTGAAAGCTCTACGATGTCTCTCTTCATGTAGGTCTAGGGAGAAGCATCTCAGGTCATTTACTCCCACATGGACTATGATTGGGTCATATTTGTAATTGTGATCCAATGACCTGAGTGCATGCGTAATGTCGTAGATCCTAGCCCCTGATAAGCAACTGACCGTAAATTTCTCCTTACTCAGCCTGGCAAGAGGGACATCAGTGTGTCTCACAATGGAGTCTCCAATGACTAGAACGTTGGATTGTGTGGTGACTTGCCTTATGGGCACAGAGGTAGAGGCTCCATGAGATGTAGCTCTATGTGTTGATGTGGGTGTTGTTTTGAAAGAGTGAGTTTGGGGCTGCTGAGGGTATTTCTTAGGTGTACTTTGTATAGGAGGTCTTTGTGGTTTAGGAAGGTTACATGTAAGCACCTCAGTATATGTGGGTCTATATGTCTACATTGAATTGTGCGTGATGGGTGCAGCATGTATACTACAGGTTGTGCTGCAACCTTACTGACATTAGGAGTACTTTTATGTGAGAGCTTTGCCTTCAGTAATGTGTAAATCATCTCTCACATACTATATCAGTTTGGTAGAGCATTAACTGGTTGTCGGTAAACATGAGGGAATTTCTACATTGCCTCAGAATGCCCATGTCCACCAGGCTGGCAACGGAGACAGTAGGAAAGTTCGTATCCATGGCAACAGACCCTTTATTATTGATTAGACTGTTGGAGTGTGAATATCAATCACTGTCAGGAGTACCCAGTCTGCAACTATGTGGACAGTGCTTGTCACCAAAAACTAGTCTTGTGTGCAACTAGATATTGGAGAAATTTCAATTGTGCTTTTACAGGAAAGATGTCACTAAGGTGTCAGTCTGTACAGAGCACTGCCAAACACTGGAGTGTCCTTTTCCAAATGGCATCAGCACATGCTGCTGTGATGGTACAAAGATACTTACCATGCATGCAGCCATAAAGTGCTCCACTTGGCCTAACTTCAGCAAGGAACAGCTAAATAAGCCATGTAGCTCAATTCACAAAAAAAAAAAAAAAAAACATTCTGTGGACATGGTTCACAGATCCCTTGGCTTAGTAAGAATCTATTGCGAATCTCAAGACCATCACCCCATACTGGTGTGGTTAGCATAATGGTCAGTGTTTACCTCACAGACATGAGGGGTTCAAGATTTGATTCTCAACTTTTAACGGAAATTGGCTAGGCTTAAAATGGTCCATAACGGCAGCTAGCCTAGTACTTACATATAAACTAGCTTTACAGTAGAAGTCTTTAAACTTTCTTCATGTATTAGTTCCCTTAAATGTCTGGCAGTTGGCTCAAAAGTTAAGGTTTGTGAAAGTACAGTTGTGCAAGTAAACTTACCATAATAGTAGATGTTCGAATGATCATTGCTGCAGTAGCCTTAGCTACATGGGTTATATTCAGCCAGGGATATAACAGCCGACCAGCTTACAAAGCTTCAGAGCACTTTCCACACACCGAAACAATCAGGCAGCTCGAGCTGAGCTGACTAACAGACAAGTTTGGGCACCAAGCCCTACATAGCTCTCATGCCAACAGAGGGAGTATGAGCCCTGAAAGGACAATAACAAACTAATTGTCCACAACCTGGCATAAAAAGCACAGCAAAAAAAAAACAAAAAAAAAACAAAGGGGAAGGAGGAAGGGAGCTGCTACAGCAGGTCTAAGTAGCTTTAGAAAACCATTTGGAAATAGTCTGTTTTGACAGGTTGTCACAAGAAATGAACTGATCTGAATGTCTGAAAGATTTATTTCTGTCAAGATACTAAGGGAAGGAGTTGTCTGTGGACATCCAAGGTATGGAGTATCCTTGCCCACTCATTTTTAGATTCAGGAAAGAAAAAGTACAGTTTTGTACCTACCATAAATGTAGATGTTCGAGGATTCCCTTGCTGCAGTCCTGACTATTGGTATGGTCCGTCCCCGTCCCAGTCCAGTCCCAGAGAGTTGCTGGCGTCGGTCATGGGCTAGCGAGACCTGGCGTCAATGTATCAGGGTACTAATGCATGCATGACCATTCATTTCCTCAGTCTTTTCTTGCCCCAGAATCAGAAGACCCAAAAAGACAAGTCAAAAACACACCTGCACCAAAAACATGTACAATGTATACAGCAATATATACAAAAATATAAGCATGTAAACTCACCTACACAACCACCCTGAAACACAGAGGCTGGCAAATTATAAAGTAGCAGGAGCTGACAACATGCCTTGTAAAACAGCTGTGGCAAAACCAGCCCTAGTCTTAGAGTATATAGGCAGGTGATAATGCCTAGAGAAAGTATGCACTGAACTCAAAGTAGCTGCTTCCAGAATATCCTTAGTTGCCACCCCTTAGAAATGCTAGTGGAATGAGGCCCCTGCCCAGCTGGAACCCATTGCCATGAAAAACAAATACCAATGCAAATGCAAAAACCTAGAAATAGTTTGTTTTGACACAGACTTGCCCTGTGAACTCAAAAAAAAAAAAAAAAAGAAACAAGTAACTGCTGAATTGCCTAAAAGTAGTCCTGCTATAATTTGCCTGTGATTGAGTGTGCTGTGTAAAAGAGTGTCAAAATCTTTTCCTTTATTTTGAGGATCTGCAAAAACGAGGGGCAAATGAATAGTTTGGTTTAAGCCACACTAAGAAACCACCTTAGGCATAAAGGAAGGATTAGTGCGTAATGAAACCCTGTCCTTATGGAATCAGACACCCTTCTTGCAGAAGTAATAGCCAACAGAAAAGCAGTCTTCCATGACAAATATTTCAATTCAGCAGTAGCTGCAGGCTCAAAGGTTGTAGAGTAAAGTTTTCCAACACAAAATTGAGATCCCAAGCAGGGTAGGAGCTCGCTCGTGGGGGTCTTTATTCTTTGCCCCCTCTAAGAAACTGCTTGAACAAAGGATGCGAAACAAAGGTGGGTCACAATCATAGTGAGCTGAAATTGCTGCAGCATGAATCTTTATGGAAGAGAAGCACAAACCTTTGTCCAATAATTCAGTAAGATATTGAAGAGCCACACTCAAATTAAAATAAAAATCTCTTCCATTTTCCTTCTAGCTTCCATAATCACATTTAAAACTTGTTGAGGAAGCTGAGACAACACAGAATATGCCAAGCTGTGAGATGAAGAGATTGAAGCTTGACATTGAGCAGATGACCGTCCTTCTGAGATAACAGATGAGGAATCAGAGAGGCCAATCTGGAGCTATCAAAATCATCCTTGGCCTGTCTTGTCTGACCTTTAATAATACCTTTGGAAGAAGAGGCAGAGGTGGAAAGGCATAGACATGAAGGTTTTTCCAACTGAAAGACAGAGCATCCACTTTCCAAGCTGTGTGATGAAACCCTTTGTGCAATACTTTGGCAGCTGGTGGTTTAGTGGAGAAGCGAACAGATCTATGTCTGGAGTTCCCCATGACACTGTCAATTTCGGGATCCATGATTTGTCTGCTTAATACATCTGCTAGGAGTTCTGTGCTCCTGGCAAAAGCTTGTTGATGTACCACATGACAGTTGTGTTGTCTGTTAGAATCAACACCTCCTTCATGTTGATATGTAGATGCTGTAGTCTGGCAGGCCACTTGTCTTGTATCCACTTTCCATTTAGATGGTTTAGGTGTTCCTCCTGAGCCCACACCACCATTTTTTTTGAAGAAAAAGGTATATATGTGAATGAGTGTCGAAAAATTGGCAGCTGTGTCCATACATTTTTTTTGATACCATTGCAGCTTCCTCATATGCAGTTTGGAGATAGTTGATGGAAGTAAAGTGACAGACTCTTTTGTTTGTCCGGGGTTTATTCAGTCTCACACCCAGAAAGCACATGTCTTGAGAGGGTACTACTGACTGGACTTTATTTCGTTCACAGACCTAGGCATCATCTTTAGCTGCTATGATATACATTCCAGATGCTGAGAAGGTCTTCCTTTCTTGAGCCAGAATCAGGCAGTCGCCCAAGTAAGGATAGATTTGAAGATACTTGCAAGCCTCTCCTAGGCACATGACATGAGGCTAGGCTTGAGATCCAAAGTTACCATCCATGATCCTTGCCCAGCAGAGGTAACAGTTGCCTGTAACGTCAACATCTTGAACTTGGGAATGTCAGATAAGTGTGAGGATAGATAAATCCAAAATTTTGTGGAGGAGGAACATCTGGCAAATAAATCTGCTGTAAGTGATGAATGATATCCAGCACCCATCTGTCTCGAAAGGATTAATCCAAATTTTCTTTGAAAAGAGACCTGCCAGACGAGTGGGCTGAAAAAAGGCAGGTGGGGGGGTTGCTTTACTAAAAGCGACTGACCCCCGCCCCTCACCAGAAGTCTGAGCAGGTGAACTGTCTGATCTAGAGACTGGGAACCATAGCAGCAGGATATGTCCCCCTTAGCAAGGGCCAATTCTACTTAAACTGGAGGCTGCACCTGAGCTAAATTCTGATCCTTCAACCAGGCACTGCAAGAATGCTTACCCACTTGTTCAGACACATGAACCAAGCATCCACCTTAGATTTCAATTGTGAAGGGAGATAATTCTGATATTTCAGCATATGAAACTGACAATCTTTATCAGAGGGTACAGGATTTTTAACCACAGAAGCTTTAACACCTTACTCTTAAACAAAAGCAGGAGGCATCAGTTCAGGGAAGCCTCTGCAAAAATCCTCCACCCCACATTCAACACAGGAGGAATAATCCTGGCCTTCCCATTTAAAAGTGCTCCTCATGGAATGAAATGAAAAAACAACACTGTTCAAAACTATCAAACTCCTGTTCCACCCTAGGCCTCTTATCGAACCTCTAATCAGAGTAATCAAATCTTCTGCCATTTAGGAGAAGCCCCCACAGAAACTCTGCTTCACAAGAAAAATACAGTTATTCACTTTTCTGACATCCGTTAAATACTGAGGCAAGAAAAAGAACATCAGGAGATGGACACTTTAGCTTAAATAAACTCTGATACCACTTTAGGCATAAAGATGGATTAGTTCTCAAAAAAAAAAAAGTACAGTTTTGTACCTACCATAAATTTAGATGTTTGAGTGTATACACTGCTGCAGTCATTACACTTGGGTTATCCTGCCATCAGGCGGTTCCCCAGTCAGCCTGAGTTCCAAAGTCTTGGTCCGGCATTGGTTGCTGTCGCCTCCTCCCTGATGTCAGTGCGACAGGGGTATATAAGATGCAGCAGACGCCATTTTCTTCCGTTTTTCTTGGCACAGATGTCAGGTGCCCCCCAAAAAATAGGCTATTCCAATTGCTAATAAAACATACATAAGTAAAGCAATCAACAACTTTCAGATAACAGCAAATACTCCCCATACGTAGTAGAGGGTAGAAGACAGGTACGTACCAGCAAGTAAGAGGGGATGGAGGGAGGGTAACCTGGACTGCAGCAGAGTATACACTCGAACATCTACATTTATGGTAGGTACAAAACTGTACTATGTTCATCGTGTTACACTGCTGCAGTCATTACACCTGGGTAGAATCCCAAAGCTGAGGTAGGGTGGCTGGTACTATAAGGCATTAGGGGTGGCTATAAGGCCCTGCAGCACTTCAGTGGCGAAGCCAGCTCTGGATTTAGAGTATAGAGGCAGATGGTAGTGCTTGGTGAAGGTATGTACAGAACTCCAAGTTGCTGCTTCCAAAATGTCCTTGGTAGATACTCCTCTGAGGTAGGCAGTTGAAGTGGCTGTTGCCCTGGTGGAGTGAGACCTAATGCTGTTAGGTACACGTTTTCCATGGTGTGTATAGCAGAAACGTATACAGTGTCCTATCCATTTTGAAATGGTCTGTTTTGAAATGGCTTTTCCCTGTGCTCCTGCAGCATATGCTACCAGTAATTGCTCAGATTTTCTGAGAGCTTTGGTTTTTTCCAAGAAGACACTTAACTGCCTGTGTATGTCCACAGAATGCAGTAGTCTCTCCCCTTTATTCTTTGGATTTGGATAAGACACCCTGTCTTGGAGGAAAATGATAAATGGTTCCACTGCCATTAGTGCCTGTAACTCAAACTCTTCGTGCTGATGTTATTGCCAGGAGTAGAGCAGTTTTCCAAGAGATGTACTTTAAATCTGCTGTGTTTGCTGGCTCAAAAGGAGGTAAAGTTAATTTTTCCAACACGAAGTTGAAGTAGGTGCTCTACGGGGCGGTCTTATGTTTTTAGCCCCTCTGAGGTACTGTTTTAGCAAAGGATTAGAGAAAATTGGTGGATCCGTGTTGAAATGAGAAGAGATGGCAGAGGTGTGGATCTTGATGGATGAAAAGGAGAGGCCTTTGTCCAGCATCTCAGTTAAATATTGTAGTATCTGAGGAATATTTGGGACAAGAGGGACACGGCTGTGAGCCTGGTTCCAGGCACAGAATCTCTTCCATTTATCCAAATAGGCTTTCCTGGTACTAGGCCTTCTGGCCTCTAGAATGACATCCATAACAGATTTGGAGAGAGGCACTGTTTGCTTGACTAGGTAATCTTCCATGCCATCAGGTTGAAAGTCTTTAGCTGGCTGTGAAGCATCTGATTGTTGTGCTGAGTCAGCAGATGTGGCATTTGAGGCAAAATCCAGGGTGGTCCTTGTGCTAAGTTCTTCAAGTTTGGGTACTGGTGCTGGCATGGCCAGTCTGGTGCAATCAGGATAATCTTTGGCTCTTCCTGCCTGGCTTTGATGAGTACCTTTGGAAGGACAGGCAGTGGTGGGAAAGCATATACTTGTACGTTTTTCCTGCGGAAAGGGCATCCACTTTCCATGCATGTGGATGGTAAGTCCTTGTGCAGAATTTCTGTAGCTGGCAGTTCATTGAGGATGCAAACAGATCTATGTCCGGGCTCCACCATTTCTGTGTTATCATTCTGAATATTTGTGGATTCAACTCCCATTCGTGGGGATCCATGATGTTTCTGCTCAAGTCGTCTGCCAGTGTGTTTTTCTCTCCTGGCAGGAATTGTGCTTGCAGGTGAACCTGATAGTTTAGAGCTGTGTTCCACAAGGTCATGGCTTGTCTGCAGAGTGGATAAGAGTGAGTGCCCCCTTGCTTATGTACCACATAACTGTGGTGTTGTCTGTCTTTAATAGTAGTTGTCCTGGATGTAGCAGGTCCTTGAAGGCTATTAGGGCACTTTGTAGAGCTAGCATCTCTTTCTGATTGATGTGAAGATGCCTTTGTTCTGCGGGCCGCCTGCCCTGAATACATTTTCCTGCCATGTGCGCTCCCCAGGCATAATCCGATGCATCTGTTGTCAGTGTTTGCCTGGCTGTGGGTTGAGTAAAAGGTTGTCCCTTGTTGAGGTGACAAGCTTGAGCCCACCATCAAAACTCCTGTTGCAGGCAAGGAATTAGTGGTATAATGGTTTCCAAACTTTGACAGTGTTGAGACCAGACACTCTTTAGGTACCATTGTAGTTTCCTCATATGCAGCCTGGCATATGGAATTAGTAGTATGCAAGATGCCATGTAACCCAAGGCCTGCAGAATTTTTCTTGCAGGGAGTTGGGTTCTTGTTGCCATCAATTGAAAATATTGAGTCAGATGTCCTTGCTTGTCTGGCGTGAGATAAGCCATCTGGGCCATTGTATTCAAGCTGGCACCCAGGAATATTATCTCTTGTGAGGGCACTAGTTTTGATTTCTTTTCGTTTACCGTGTACCCTAGGCAACTTAACTGTTTTACAATCGCCAGATGCTGTAGAAGAATGTACTTGCTCTCTGCTTGAATCAGGCAGTCGTCCAGGTATGGATAAATTTGAATTCCTTTTTGTCTGCAAAATGCAATTACTGGTGCCAGGCACTTTGTGAAGACCCTGGGCGCAGTAGATAAGCCAAAGGCCAGTGCAGAGAAGTGATAGTGTATTGAACCAGCTAAGAATCTGAGGTATCTTCTGCAGTTTTGTCTGATAGGGACATGCAGGTATGCCTCCTTGAGGTCCAATGTTATGAGCCAAGCTTTCTTGCCCAGCATGGGAAGAAGCTGCTGTAGTGTCAACATTTTGAATTTCGGAACATCCAGGTAACTGTTTAGAGAAGAAAGATCCAGAATGGGCCTCTAGGCTTTGTCTTTTCTGGGAACCAGAAAGAGTCTCGAGTAAAATCCTTGTCCTTACTCCTGTGGTGGTACCGTTTGAATAGCTCTCATGTCCATGAATGCTGTAATTTGTTTTTGAGCCTCTGCCCATTGATTTGGTGGCAGGTTTGGCATTCCTTTCAACCTTGTCAGAGTGTGAAAGTGGAACCTGTAACCTTGAGATACAATGTTGAGAACCCATTTGTCTTTGGTGATCATATGCCAATTGTGATAGAAAAGTGCCAGTTTTCCTCCCAAGGGGGCTGCCAAGAGAGAGCTGTTTGGCAGCTGAAGTGGGAAGTCATTGGGGCTGTTTTTTATAAGGTTGTGGCCTGTCTTCCCCTTCTTTCTGGCCTGATGCACCCCATTGTCAAGGCCTGTAGGGACCTTGTTGTTGACCTCTGCCTCTTGGACGTCTGTATCTGCCCCTTTGGGGTCTGTCTGAAGCTGGAAAGGACCAATTCTTTGTTAGCCAATTTCTGCTAAATCAAGGAGGCTGAACCTGTAAGAAATCCTTCACCGTTTGCATAGATTTTGTCTTATCCTCCATTTTCTTTAATACCTCTTCTGCCTTAACTCCAAATAACACATCCTGCTTGTAAAGGTGCATCCAATAGTTTTGCTTTAACATGATCTGGTAATGTATGTTCTTTTAACCAAGCATGTCTTCTAATGACAGAACCTGTAACAGCTGCTCTACAGGAGGCCTCAAAAGAATCAAAGCCACATTGCAAAGTGCGTTTTCCCACTTGTTCAGCTGCATGCAATAAATCCTGCATTTCCTTTAAATTAGGAGGATCTGAATCTGGAAGCATTTTTTGTTTCAACTGAGACATCAAAAACTGCTGATATTTTAACATTTGAAACTGGCAATTTAAGGCCCTCATTGCTAAAGTTGCAGACATATATACTTTCTTCCCCCATCTGTCCAATACTCTGGAATCTCTGTCAGAGGGGACTGGATTCTTTGCTGATGAGGCCTTAACCCCTTTGGGTCCCTGAGAAATAGTTTCAGGGTCGGCAACAGGGCTTTTATAAAGAAATTTGTGTGAGTCAGGGAGTCTGTAGTTTCTGTCAGGCTTAACTGGGGCTGGAGGTAAAGAATCAGGATTTAAGCTGGATTCAGTATACACATCATCCACTATATCTAACATTGGCGGAATAGCAAGGGGTCTGTGTTGAGGTAATAAGTCTCTGAGCCTTTTCTTGGATTATGAGTAATCCTGGCCTTCCCAATGGAAATGCTCCCTCATGGTATGTAAGGTTTCACCAAAGGAGTAGTCCTCAGGCGGAGAGGCTGATGGAATTGATTCCTCAGCATCAGAATCCTCATAAGGGGGTAAGGAGTATCCCAGGTCTGAGGATGAATCTGAAGAGATGGATACCTGATCGGATGAGTCATAGTCTGCATCCAGTCTAGGCCTTTTATCAGGAGGGGAATGGGAACCCCTGATCAGAGTGATTAGGTCTTCGGCCATTTTGAGCATTTGTTTCTTAGGCATGGAGGCCTGTCCTGGAGAATGCTGTATTTGTTTCTTTGTTTTTAAAGCAGGTTTAGACTTAGCAGAAGATTTAATGCTCAACTGGGTAGGTCTGAAAACACCCTCTGAGGCTGCGGGTTGTTCAACTACTCCGGATCCCTCTGAAGGGGTAGTTTCGGTAGTCTGAATAACTTGTGCATCCGAAGGCCCAGCCATGTCCACGTGGGAGTCAGAGGAGGCCTGTGGTTCTACAGAAGCGGTGGTCAGGGGCTGCGAAGAAGCCTCGCTGAAAACCGGAGAACCGGCGACTGGCCTAGAAGAGGCTTTGTCGTCAGTTTTGGGCCTCAGATGCCTATCCTTGTCTTTGCACTTATGTATTCCGGTAGTCAGAAGTTCCGACGGCATAGTATAATTGAATTTTCTGCCAAAATAATGTCAGGCAAAATCAAACCAACATTTAATAGTGCGCTTATTAAACCTAGCAAAAAACCGACAACCAGTGACGTCGTGGTCTGGGCCTAGGCATGGGATACAATAAGAATGGAAATCCTTATGAGGTATTTGCTTCCTATAAGAAATACAGTTATTAACTTTTACTGACATCAGTCTGAGGCAAGAAAAAGTTTCCCCAACGGGGTACTTAGCTTTGCAGAAGACTTCGGTTCTGGATTCGGAATGAAAATTTCAGGAGTCAGCCGACCGGCACTTGCGAACTGCTTTTGCTTCGGGCACCGCGCTGCAAGAATGACTGGGGAAAATGGCGTTGGCTGCATCTTATATACCCCTGTCGCACTGACGTCAGGGAGGAGGCGACAGCAACCGACGCTGGACCAAGACTTTGGAACTCAGGCCGACTGGGGAACCGCCTGACGGCAGGATAACCCAAGTGTAATGACTGCAGCAGTGTAACACGATGAACATCTGTCCCTGTGGAAAATGACGCAGGGTTGACTCACCATATGCTCTTGCAATTTAAGTATCGTTCTTGCAGAAGTCACAGCAACCAATAAAACTGAAAATCAAGTCAGCTAGGTTAGCTAATTCATATGGAGCAAGTGTTAGCATTAAGATCACAAGGAGGGGCCCACTAGTTTTCTTGGAGGCCTCTAATGCAAAACATTTTGTCAAGAGACTGCATTGACAGAGGATCTATGGGCAGACAAGCTGGAATGGATAATAAATGAACCTTGATAGAAGAATAAGAAAGGCCATAGGATAGTAACTCACACAAATATGGTAAAACCATAGAACACCTAGCCCTGAATGGGCGCTTTTTATAATGCTGGCAAAAACTAGAAAACCTTTTCCATTTGCTTATGTATGATGATGTCTTAGTAGCAGGCTTTCTTGCCTATTTTACTACCTACAGCTTCTCCTTTGTAAAACAGGTGCCTAAAAGGAATTAAGACCAACCATGCAGGTACAGCTGTGTAAAATCTTACCATAACAGCAGATGTCCTTCTCTTCACTGTTGCAGTATTCTTCACAAAAGGAATTCCTTGCCATGGGTAGCCCAACGTCCAGCCAGTACACCAATGCCTTAGGATTTATAGAGGTCGTAGTGCATAAAGGTGACATACAGACCTATGTACCTCAGAGCTGAATAGCCCCAGGAGGAACAGTAGTCCTCAAAAGCAAGAGGAACATCTGCATCCTGAAGGAGAAAAAAAAAAAAAAGAAGAGTAGAACACGAGGGGGAGGAGGGAGGGAGCAAATACTGCAACAGTGAAGAGAAGGACATCTACTGTTATGGTAAGATTTTACACAATTGTACTATGCTCTTCTATATCACTGTTGCAATATTCTTCACAAAAGGGAGAGTACAAAAGAAACTCGTGCAGGATAGATCTAGCAAAGCCAGCTCTTGCTCTGGAAACACCTAATTTGTAATGCTTAGTAAAGGTGTGGACAGAAGTCCAAGTAGCAGCTTCGAGGATGGAACTGGTATCCAATCCTTTGAAAAAAGCACCAGAGGAAAAAACAGCCCTGGTAGAATAAGCCTTAGAGGCAGAAAGACTTTTCCTATGAAAGGGGTAACAAAAGGAAATGGTCTTAGAGATCCACGAAGAAATGTTTTGCTTTGAAAATGCCAAACCTGGATATCTGGCATAAAATGAAAAAGTTGATCAGACTTGCAAATGGCCTCAGTATTATCTAAACAATATATCTGAGCTGCCTGTGCAAATACAAGGTGTGAAGAACCTTCTCACTAGCAGATAGAGAAGGAGAAAAGGAGGGCAAATGAACAGACTGATTAAGAGACCATTCATTAGTCACTCAGGGCACAAAAGGATTAGTACGAAAAGACACCCTGTCCCTACGAAAAAAACAAAAAATGAGGAACAGCCATAACAGCCTTGAATTCAGACACTCTTATCTGAAGTAAGGGGCAAAAGAAGAAAATTATTCCGTGTACAATGCTGAAGCTGCAGGGTCAAAAGGACTCTGAGTCAATTTTTCAAGAACAAAATTACGATCCCCGGAAGGTGGAATAGGCTTCCAGGGAGGTCTGATATGAAGGACACCTTTAAAAAATTGTTTTATCTCAAACCTAGAGGCCAGAAGAGGAGTTAACAGCAGACAAGAAGAGATAGCTGGAAAGGTGAGCTTTAACTGAAGAATAAGCCAACCCAATATGGAGCAAGTCACACAAATAGAGAACCAGAAGGATTTCCATAGAGAGTGGATCCTGGTTATGAGCAAGGCACCAAACAGAAAATATCTTCCATCTGGACATACAACATCTCCTGGGAGTGTGTCTCTTGGCTTCCTGCTGTACCCTATGCACATCCTCAGAAAAAAGGTACCTAAAAGGGATTAAAACTCCATCACCCACAATGTCAGTTGAACAGTGAACAAGTGAAGATGTACGAGAGACTTGTTTTGTGTGAGCAGGTCCACCCTGGAAGATAACTTACAACTGCCCTTGGCTAGGCACAGAAGAGGGAACCAATGCTGTCTAGGCCAAAATGTAGTCACCACAAATATTTTGGGTAAGTCTTGCTCTATCTTCAGCAGAACCCTCGGAATGAGAGGAAGGGGAGAGATGGCTTACAGAAACATTTCCTTACAATAAAAAGAAAGCACCTACCTTCCAGGCCACAGGACTTGGGACTCTGGTACAAAAAACAGGAAGTTGTATATTCAAAGGGAGGGAAAAAAGATTTACAGGAGAAGTACCCCACTGATGGACAATGTCCAGAGACACATCTCTGTGAAGCAGCCATTCATGAGCTTGTGTTAAGGGCCTGCTTAGACTGCCTGCCTGTATGATCTGCTCTGAAAGAATATACATACAACCAAAAGCATCGCTTAATACTGGACGGCTAGATCTCAAACTTGAACAGCCAGCCTGCAAAAAAGGTAGGACCGTGTTGTCCCCCTTGCTTGCTGATGTACCACATTACTGTGGTATTGTCTATAAAGATTTTGAGATACCCTGGAAGAAAGACAATGAAATGGCTGAAGGGTGAAAAGGAGAGCTCTCATCTCCTTGATATTGATATGGTCCAACCTCTGATGAGGAGGCCAGAGACTCTGGACCCTGAAGGGACCAAATGAGGCATCGCATCACATGTATGAAGCATCCGAAAAAAGGAAGTCCCAGGTTGAGAGAGAGTGGATAAATCCACCACTGAAGCTCAAGCTTGAGGTATCGAAGAAGAGGGACTAGAAAATCTAAAGGATGACAGTGTTGTAGCAATGCTGACTTGAGGAACCACTGTAGCTTTCTCATATGAAGTCTGGCTAGAGGTACTATAGGTGGAGGCCATGAATTCTAGACCCTTGAGAAACACAAAAACAACACCTTGAAAAACTCCCTGGTTGTAACTGAAACCTGAGGAAGAAGTGCCTGAAAAAGGCAAACAGAGAAACAGCCTTGGGAGGAGACAGGGAAGGCCAGCATTGGGATGGTCTGGAGCCTGCAACTAACAAACACATGATCATAGGAGATTACTAGGCTATCGACCCAGAGATCATTTTCAAGGCTAGCCATTTCATCCCAATGTAATACCATAGAAATACTAGTCAATACCAAAGATTGCATTTAGTAATGACTTCCCATGTCCAGCAGGGTTGTGGGGGCTAACCTCAGTAAGAATTTATGGTGCCCCATCCACTCATCTTTATATACTCCAGTGAGGTACATCTCAGGTCATTCACTCCAGCATTAACTATGACAGAGTTAGAATGGTACTTGCTGCTGAGTGACCAGACTGCATGCGTGATCTGAGGAATCCTGGCACTGGACAGGCAGCTGACTAAGACTTTCTCCTTGTTCAACATGCATGTGCATCACTACTGAGTCTCCAATGACAAGAAAATATGTTTTCTTTTTTTTTTTTCTTTTTTTTTATATATGGGCTTAGTACGCAAGACAGTGCTGTTACTGCGTGTCATATGGCTGTTGTGGGAACTGCTACTTGTAGCAGTCTTGTGTTTTGGAGGCCTCTGGTGTTTCGGTAAGTTTTCCTGGGAGAACCTCTATGCTGATTGTTGTGTTTGATGTATACTATATGTATGAGCTGCATACCGTGTGTATGAGCAGTAGAACTATGCTCATGTGTAGTGGTGGGTGGGTAGACAAAGTACAGTTTTGTACCTACCATAAATGTAGATGTTCGAGTGCTAATACAGCTGCAGTCATAACAGATGGGTTCTCCTGCCGTCAGGCGGGTCCTCAGTCGGCCGAATTCCAAAGTCTAGGTCCGGCGTCGGTTGTCATCACTTCTTCAATGATGTCAGTGCGACAGGGGTATAAAGGAACCAACCGACGCCATTTTCTTCAGTTTTTCTTGCCCCAGATGTCAGGTGCCCCCAGAAGGAAGACAATACATAAATTTGTGTAATAATGCAGTGCAATATAATCAAAATACAGTAGTTGCAAGCAAATACATTATAAATGAATACCCCAATCAGGTTGTATGAGGATGTGTTAGCCTATAGGCCTGTCCCAAGAGGGGAAGGAGGGAGGGAAACCTGGACTGCAGCTGTATTAGCACTTGAACATCTACATTTATGGTAGGTACAAAACTGTACTATGTTCATCGTGCATACAGTTGCAGTCATAACAGATGGGTAGAATCCCAAAGCTAAGAAAGGGGTGGTAGGCACTAGGTGGAACTAGGAGGAGCCAAAATGCCCTGCAAGACTGCAGTGGCAAAGCCTGCTCTAGATTTGGAGTATAATGGTAGGTTGTAGTGCTTGGAGAAGGTATGCACAGAACTCCAAGTGGCTGCTTCCAAAATATCCTTAGTAGGAACTCCTCTGAGGAAAGCTGCAGAGGTGGCTGTGGCCCTGGTGGAATGAGTTCTAATGCCTGTAGGTACAGTTTTGCCATGAAAGGAATAGCAAAAGCGTATGCAGTGGGCTATCCATTTTGAGATTGTCTGTTTGGAAATTGGCTTTCCTTGAGCTCCTACAGCATAGGACACGAGGAGCTGTTCTGATTTTCTGAAAGGCTTTGTTCTGTCCAAATAATAACGCAGTTGTCTGTGGATGTCCAAGGAATGTAGTAATCTCTCCCCTTTGTTTTGAGGATTAGGATAAAAAGTAGGTAAATGTATGGCCTGATTTAAAGCTACCCTGGATACCACTTTAGGCATAAAGGACGGGTTGGTTTGTAAGGAAACTCTGTCCTGATGGAAGATAAAAGGCTGGACAGCCATGAGAGCCTGTAGTTCTGAAACTCTATGAGCTGAGGTGATAGCCAGAAGGAAAGCTGTTTTCCAGGACAAATATTGCAAATCTGATGAGGCAGCTGGCTCAAAGGGAGGCAAGGTCAGTTTTTCCAGAATGAAATTAAGATCCCAAGCAGGTATTGGTTGTTTCCTTGGAGGTCTTAGATTCTTAGCCCCTCTGAGGAACTGTCTTAAGAGAGGGTGAGAGAATAAAGGTGGATCAGTGTTGTATTCTGCAGAAATGGCTGAGGCATGGATTTTGATGGAGGAGAATGAAAGTCCACTGCTTAGCAGCTCAGTCAAATATTGTAGTACTCGAGGTAAATTTGGTTTTCCAGGATCCTGGCCCTTTTTCTCATTCCAGACACAAAACAGTTTCCATTTTGCGGAGTAAGCTTTTCTAGTTGATGGCCTTCTGGCCTACAAAATGACATCCTGCACCTCCTTGGAGAGTAGGGCCTGTTGTGATGCTAAGGAATCTTCCATGCGGATAGATTGAGTGTTTTTAGCTGGCTGTGAAGAGTTTTGAAGCTGTGCTGAGTCAGAAGAAGAGGGATCAGAGGCAGGGTCCATGGTGGGGAATGCGTCAGGCTCCTCAGGAGTGGGTACCAGTGTTGCCTTGGCCAGTCCAGAGCAATGAGAATCATCTTTGGTCTGTCTGCTCTGGTTTTCAATAGAACTTTGGGCAGCAGAGGAAGAGGTGGGAAGGCATAAACTGTCATTGATGTCCAACTGAAAGAGAGCGTCCACTCTCCAGACCTTTGGATGGAAAATCCTTGAGCAGAATTTTGTCAATTGGTGATTTTTGTGGGAGGCAAAGAGATCTATGTCTGGCCTTCCCCATTCTTGGATTATTTCTGTAAAAACTTTTGGATGCAATTTCCATTCGTGTGGATCTGTCATATTCCTGCTTAGGTTGTCTGCCAGCGTGTTTTCCTTGCCTGGCAAGTACTGTGCTTGTAGTTCCATTTGTAAGTCCATGGCCATGTTCCAAAGTGACATGGCCAGTCTGCATAGGGGGTAAGAATGTGTTCCTCCGTTTGTTTATGTACCACATAACTGTGGTGTTGTCCGTTCTTATCAATAGTTGACCTGGTTGTAGAAGGTCCTTGAAAGCTATAATAGCATTTATTACTGCTAGCATTTCCTTTTGATTGATGTGAAGGTGCTTTTCTTTTGGGACCATTTGCCCTGAATGCACCGATCTGTCATGTGCGCCCCCCAGGCGTAGTCCGAGGTGTCTGTTGTGATGACTTGATTTGCTTGAGGCTTGCTGAATGGAAGACCTGTGTTTGTTTGACATGCTTGAGCCCACCACAGAAATTCCTTTTGCAGACATGGAATTAGTGGTATTATTGTTTCCAAACTGTGGCTGTGTTGAGACCATATGTTTTTCAGGTACCATTGTAGTTTCCTCATATGCAGCTTTGCACATGGGATTAGTAAGATGCAAGATGCCATGAATCCCAGAGCCTGCAGGATTTTCCTTGCAGTCAGCATGATGCAATTTGCTACTGCTCTGAAGTATTGAATTAGTTGCCCCTGCTTCTCTGGCGTGAGGTAGGCCATCTGGGTGTTGGCACCCAGGAAAATTATCTTCCGAGAGGGTATTAGCCTTGATTTCTTTTTGTTGACTGTGTATCCCAGAGAGTTCAACAACATTATTACATAAGCCAGATGTTTCAAAAGAATGTGCTTGCTGTCCGCTTGGATCAGGCAGTCGTCCAAATGGGGGTATATTTGTATCCCTTGAAGTCTGCAGTAGGCAATTACTGATGCCAGGCATTTCGTGAATACTCTGGGCGCAGTAGATAAGCCAAAGGGCAATGCAGAGAATTGAAAATGGGTTGAACCTGCAAGAAATCTGAGGTACCTTCTGCAATTTTGTCTGATTGGGACATGCAGGTATGCCTCCTTGAGGTCCAGTGTTACCAGTCAAGACTCCTTGCCCAGCATGGGAAGATGTTGCTGTAGAGTGAGCATCTTGAATTTTGGTACGAGTAGAAATGTGTTTAGGATGGATAGGTCCAAAATAGGTCTCCAATCTTTTCCCTTCCTTGGTACCAGAAATAGCCTGGAATAAAAACCTTGACCTTGTTCGTGCGTAGGTACCTCTTGAATAGCTTTCATGTTTATGAGATCTGTAATTTGCTTTTGTGCCTCTGCCCTTTGATTGTGTGGCAGGTTTGGCATGCCTCTCATTTTTGGAAAGGTGTGAAAATGGAATTTGTAGCCTCTGTTTATAATGTCCAGGATCCATTTGTCCTTTGTGACAGTATGCCAATTTTTTGAAAATAATGCCAGCTTTCCTCCTAAGAGGGCTGCCATTTGAGACTTGCTTGGCATGCAAAGGGGAAAGTCATTGGGTTTGCTTTCTGAAAGATTGCGAGTTATCCTCACCACCTCTTTGTGTAGGACCTTGCCATTGTCTGCCTCTAAACGATCCTTGAGATTGTCCTCTGCCCCTCAGGCGCCTGTATCTGCCTCTTTGGGGTCTGTCCGTGGCAGGAAAGGACCAGTTTTTGGAAGGCCAATTTCTACCGAAACGTGGGGGTTGTACCTGTAGAAAATCTTTCACAGCTTGCATTGATTTAGCCTTTTCCTCCATTTTCCTTAATACCTCCTCAGCATTAGCACCAAATAGTACATCCTTTTGAAGAGGGGCATCTAGTAATTTAGCTTTGACATGATCAGCCAAGGCTTGTTTCTTGAGCCAGGCATGCCTACGTATGACTGATCCTGTAACAGCAGCTCTACATGAGGCCTCTAGAGCATCAAAACCACATTGTAAGGTATGCTTACCCACTTGTTCTGCACTATGCATCAAATCCTGCAACTCCTTCAAGTCTGGTTGTTCAGGTTGTGACAATTTACTTTTCAATTGTGATAACAAAAACTGTTGGTATTTTAGCATATGGAACTGACAGTTTAAGGCCCTCATGGTTAAGGTAGCCGAGGTATATACCTTTTTCCCCACCTTTCTAAGGATCTGGAATCTCTCTCGGAAGGTAATGGATTTTTAGCAGTGGAGGCCTTAACTCCCTTGGGGCCCTGTGAGATGGTTTCTGGGTCAGCAGCATGGCTTTTGTATAGAAATTGGTGTGAGTCAGGAACCCTGTAGTACCTGTCAGGCTTAACTGGAGCTGGAGGTAGAGAGTCCGGGTTAAGTCAGGCCTCCGAGTAAACATCATCTAGGATGTCCAAGACAGGAGGTATAGCCAGAGGCCTGTGCTGAGGTAGCAAGAGAAGTTCCCTAAACCTTTTCTTGGAATCTGAATAATCTTGGCCTTCCCAGTGGAAGTGTTCCCTTAAGGTATGCAAAGTTTCCCCAAATGAGTAATCCTCAGGGGGGGGGGATACAGAAGGGATGGACTCCTCCGCATCAGAGTCTTCAAAAGGGGAGTAAGAATGTTCCTGATCATCAGAGTGCTCTGAAATAATGGAGCCCTGATCAGAGGGGGGGAATCTTCCTCCACTCTGGGCCTTTTGTCCAGTGAAGGCTGAGAACCTCTTATAAGAGTAATTAAATCCTCAGCCATTTTAAGCATCTGTTTCTTAGGCATGGGGCCTGGAGATGGGTCCTGTGTAGCTCGTCTCTTAGAGTGCATGGTTGCTTTAGACTTAGTGAAAGCCTTGATGGAGAAAGAAGAGGACGGTCTGAAGACACCTTGAGTGGAGGTGGACCTGTCCACATTCTGAGTTTCAACGCCAAGAGTGGCTTCGGTATCTGTAGTCGGGGTGTGGGCAGAGGAGCCTGCGACCTCGGGCACAGGAGACACCGCCAAAGAAGTGTCGTCGGTAGTCAGGGGCTGCGTAGGCGCCTTGCTGAGAACCGGACCATGTGTAGTCGGCTTTGGCGTGGTGTCAGTAGAGGCCGCGGACCTCATGTGTCGGTCCTTATCTTTGCGTTTTTTAGACAAAACTGGAGTCGGAGTATCCGACGACATAATATAGTTAAATGCTTTCCCAAAATAATGCTGGGCGAACTCCGCCCGACGCTTAATGGTGCGTTTGTTGAATGTAGCACAAAAGCGACAGACCGAGATGTCGTGGTCTGGGCCTAAACAAGGTATACAGAGGGAATGGAAATCCTTATGCGGTATTTGCTTCCCACAAGAAATACAATTATTAACTTTGTCTGACATCGGTCTGAGGCAAGTAAAGTTTCCCAAACGGGGTACTTAGCTTTCAAGAACACTTCGGTTTCCAAATTTTCGTAATCTCAGGAGCTGGCCGACAGGCACTTGCGACCTGCTTCTGCTTCGGGCACCGCGCGGCAAGAAAGACTGAAGAAAATGGCGTCGGCTGGTTCCTTTATACCCCTGTCGCACTGACGTCAGTGAAGAAGCGATGACAACCGACGCCGGACCTAGACTTTGGAATTCGGCCGACCGACGGCAGGAGAACACATCTGTTATGACTGCAGCTGTATGCACGATGAACATCCTCATCTGTGTTACGGTTTTGAGTGCGACAGAGAATTGATTCAAGATTTTTGGAGTAGATACATTTCTCTCACTCTGTACTAGAGTGAGTTATTAGTAGAGGGTTGTCTGTGTACATGAGACAATTGCTACACTGCCTCAAGAGACCCAAGTCAACAAGGCTGGCAGGAGAGAAGTACAGTTTTGTACCTACCATAAATGTAGATGTCCGATAGGTATGCATCTGCAGTCATAACATATGGGTTTGTCCTGCCTCAGGCAGCCCTTCAGTCAGCTGGATTCCAAAGTCTGGGTCTGGCCTTGGCTGATGTCGCACCTTCCCCGACGTCAGAGCGTCTGGGGTATAAAAGCATCAGCCGACGCCATTTTCCTCAGTTTTTCTTGCCCCAGATGCCAGGTGCCCTCTAAGAAGGCTAAATTTGAATAAATGCAATAGAATTCCAAACATTTGCAAAATGATATATATATATATATATATATATATATATATATATATATATATATATATATATATATATATATACACACACACACACACACACACATGTATATACAAACAAATACACCATAATAGATTCCCCCAGCTAGCTAAAAGAGGGGTAAACACCCTAGGAATACCACAGAGGGGTAGGAGGGAGGGTAAACCTGACTGCAGATGCATACCTATCGGACATCTACATTTATGGTAGGTACAAAACTGTACTATGTCCTTCAAGGATGCATCTGCAGTCATAACATATGGGTAGAATACCATAGCCAATCTGGGGGAGGAGGTACTAAGAAAAAGATGGTGTAGTTAAGATTCCCTGCAGGACTGCAGTAGCAAAGCCTGCTCTGGATCTGGAGTATAAAGGTAGATTGTAATGTTTGGTAAAGGTATGCACGGAGCTTCAAGTAGCAGCTTCTAAAATGTCCTTGGTAGCCACCCCTCGTAGGAAGGCTGTAGTGGTGGCCGTGGCCCTTGTGGAATGAGGCCTGATGTTTGCAGGAACTGACTTTCCATGAAAGGAGTAACAAAATCGAATGCAATTTCCTATCCATTTTGAAATTGTCCGTTTGGAAATTGCTTTCCCTTGCACCCCAGCAGCATATGCTACAAATAGTTGGTCAGTTTTTCTGCTACTTTTAGTTCTGTCCAAGTAGTAGCGTAGTTGTCTGTGTATATCCAGGGTGTGCAAAAGTTTTTCCCCTCTATTCTGTGGATTGGGGAAGAACGTAGGCAAGAGAATAGCTTGGTTCAAAGATACCCCAGATACCACCTTTGGCATAAAAGTAGGATTAGTTCTTAGTGAAACTCTGTCCTGGTGGAAGATAAGAAATGGCTGCACTGCCATTAATGCTTGTAACTCAGATACTCTTCTTGCTGAAGTTATTGCCAGAAGGAATGCAGTTTTCCAAGACAGAAACTGAAGATCCGCTGTTGCTGCTGGTTCAAAGGGAGGAAGTGTTAGTTTCTCCAAGACAAAGTTGAGATCCCAAGCAGGTAAAGGGGGTTTTCTTGGAGGTTTGATATTTTTGATCCCTCTCAGAAATTGCTTGAGGAGAGGGTGTGAGAAGATAGGTGGATCCACATTGTATTCTGCTGAAATTGCTGAGGCATGAATCTTAACAGAAGAATAGGAGAGGCCATTGTGGAACAGCTCTGCTAAGTATTCCAGAATATGTGTCATGCTTGCCACTGTCACATCTAAGCCTTTTGATGTGTTCCAAATGAAAAATCTTTTCCATTTAGCTGAGTATGTCCTCCTTGTGGAAGGCCGGCGAGCTTCCATGATAATGTCCTTCACCCTCTGTGATGAAACATTTTGCTTTGGATTTAAGGGATTTTCCAGGCAGTTAGCTGCAATGTTTTTAAGTTGGGATGCATGATCTTGAAATTGTTCTGCATCAGAAGAAGAGGCCACAGGGGGAGAGGCCACGGTTTTGTCTGTGACATGCTCCTCAATAGTGGGTACCAGTGTTGCCTTGGCCAGTCTGGAGCTATCAGAATCACTGTTGGCTTTTCCTCCCTGATCTTCAGTAGAACCTTGTACATTAAAGGGAGAGGTGGGAAGGCATATACTTTTAGAGCTTTCCAGCTGAAAGAGAGAGAGTCCACCCTCCATGCTTGTGGGTGGTATGTCCTTGAGCAGAATGTCCTCAGTTGATGGTTGAAGGGGGAGGTGAACAGATCTATCTCCGGCGTTCCCCATGCCTTTGTTATGAGTTGGAAGATGTCTGGGTGCAGCATCCATTCGTGTGCATCCATGGTAGTTCTGCTTAAGCTGTCTGCCAGTGTGTTTTCCTTTCCTGGCACGAACTGGGACTGCAGTTGGACACTGAGTTTCAGGCATAGCTCCCATAGATTCATAGCCAGCCGGCATAGAGGGTAGGAGTGTGTGCCTCCCTGCTTGTTTATGTACCACATGACCATGGTGTTGTCTGTCCTTATTAACAGGTGGCCTTGATGGAGGAAGGGTTTGAAAGCCTCGATTGCATTCATCACTGCCAGCATTTCCTTTTGGTTTATGTGCATGTGCAGCTGTCCTTGAGACCATAGGCCTTGGATACATTTGCCCTCCATGTGTGCTCCCCATCCTCGGTCTGAAGCGTCCGCGGTGATGGTTTGTTTTGTTTTTGGTTTGTTGAAAGGCAACCCTCTGTGGGACTGGCAGGCCTGAGCCCACCACAGGAATTCCTTTTGAAGGCAAGGAATGATTGGTATCAAAGTTTCCAAACTGTGACTGTGTTGAGACCATACACTCCTTAGATACCATTGTAATTTTCTCATATGCATCCTGGCCTGTGGTATCAGAATTATGCAGGATGCCATGTAACCGAGGGCCTGCAGGATTTTCCTTGCAGTAAGCTGAGCATGTCTTGTCAGATTCATGAAGTAATCCGGAAGTTGTTTTTGTTTTTCTGCTGTGAGAAAGGCCATTTGGGTGGTTGTGTCTAGATCCGCACCCAGAAAGGTTATCCTTTGGGATGGAACCAGTCTTGATTTTTGGATGTTGACTGTGTATCCCAATGTCTGTAGTAAGTGGATGGCATAGGCCAAGTCTTTTATCAAAGTTACCTTGTTGTCCGCTTGTATAAGGCAGTCGTCCAGGTAAGGGTAGATTTGAATCGCCTGAAGTCTGCAGTGTGCAATTACTGATGCCAGGCATTTCGTGAAAACTCTGGGCACAGTAGATAAGCCAAAGGGCAATGCTGAGAATTGATAATGCTCTGATCCTGCAAGAAATCTGAGGTGTCTTCTGCAGTTTGGTCAAATAGGGACGTGCAGGTATGCCTCCTTGAGATCTAGAGTCACCAGCCAAGACTCCTTGCCCAACATGGGAAGAAGTTGCTGTAGGGTCAGCATCTTGAATTTTGGCACAATGAGGTAAGTATTCAGTGCAGACAGGTCGAGAATAGGCCTCCACTGATTTTCTTTTCTTGGTACAAGGAATAGTCTGGAATAAAATCCTTGGCCTTGCTTTGAAAGTGGTAGCTGTTCTATAGCTTTCATTTGAAGCAAGTTGTTGATCTGCTTTAAAGCCTCTGCCCTCTGATTTGGTGGTAGGTTTGGCATTCCGTTTCTTTTTGGCAAAGTGTGGAAGTGGAACCTGTATCCTTTGTCTATTATTTGCAGTGTCCATGTGTCCCTTGTAATATAATGCTAATTTTTCGAGAATAAAGCAAGCTTTCCGACCAAGGGTGCTTCCAGTTGAGCCCTGGTGGGCGGAATCAGAGTAGAGTCATTGAGCCTGCCCTGGTGTAGTAGTTGTTGTTGCTGCTGCTGTTGCACTACCGCTCTGGTTGGCAGGCTGCCACTGGCGGCCTCTGTAAGAGCCCCTAGATTGGCCTCTGCCTCTGGGGCGTCTGTTCCTGCCTCTCTGGGCTCTGTCCGAGTCTGGAAAGGACCAATTCTTAGTAAGCCAGTTTCTGCTGAATCTCGGTGGTTGTACTTGTAGGAAACCCTTAACTGTTTGCACAGATTTTGCTTTTTCTTCATACTTTAAGACCTCCTGAGCAGAGGAGCCAAATAAATTTTGTTTCTCCATTGGAGCATCCAGGAGTTTAGCTTTAATATGGTCTGGCAAAGATTGTTCCTTCAGCCAGGCATGCCTACGAATAACTGCCCCAGTCATAGCTGACCTAAATGAAGCCTCCAATGCATCATAACCATACTTTAAGAAATGATTACTAACCTGCTGTGAGTTGTGTACCAGATCCTGAAGGGATTTACGGTCAAGGGGCTCAGGAGAAGAAAGCTTCTTGTTAAGTTCATCTAACAAATACTCTTGGTACTGTATCATATGAAATTGACAATTTAGTGCCCTGACGGAAAGAGTTGCAGAAGTATATACCTTCTTTCCCCATCTCTCTAAAGCTCTAGACTCTCTTTCAGAAGGTAGAGGATTTTTGGCAGTGGCAGCCGCAACCCCTTTAGGGCCCAGAGTAACAGTTTCTGGGTCTGCAGAATGGGCTTTATACAGATGAAAATGAGAATCCGGGACCCTGTAGTATCTATCAGGTTTGGCAGGGGCCGGGGGGAAGAGTATCAGGGGCTGTACTGACATCATTGTACACATCATCAATTACATTCAAAACAGGAGGTATAGCTAAGGGCCTATGCTGAGGCAAATGTAAAAAGGTCCTTAATCTTTTTCTAGAATCAGAGAAATCCTGACCTTGCCACTGAAAATGCTCTCTCATGAAGTGTAGAGTCTCACCAAAGGAAAACTCTTCAGGAGGGGAGGCTGAAGGGATAGATTCTTCTGCATCAGAATCCTCATAGGGCGAATAAGCCTCCTCCTGGTGGTCTGACAACTCAGAACCATCAGAGGACTCATCTGAAGAGTGTGGGTCAGAAGGCTCAGTCCTGGGCCTTTTGTCTGGTGGAGGGTGAGAGGCCCTGTCCGGGTGAGGTTGTGAACCTCTAATTAAAGAAATAAGGTCCTCTGCAAGGCTGAGGATCTGAGAACTAGAGGAAGGCCTCTGGGATGTAGTCTTGGGAGGCAAAGCTTTAGAAAGTTTAGCAGCTTTAGCCCTAGAAAAAGCCTTAATGGACATGGAAGCAGGGGGCCTAGCTGCCCCACGTGCAGGAGTAGATATGTCCAAAGGTATGGTGTCGGACATATCCTGGGCACAGGTTTCGGTAGGTAGCTCGGTAGCCGACTCAGCCGGGGCCTCCTGGGCCGCGGTGGTCGGTTGAGTGGATTCGGATGAAGGAATCTCCGAGGACTCTGTTTCGGCCGAAACCGAGACACTCGCGGTAGGCCTTACCGTGGTTTCAGCCGAAACCGGGGGCCGCGAGTGTCGGTCCTTGTCCTTCTGTTTTTTCACCAAATGTGATGTCGGAGTCTCCGACGGCATTTTATATGCAAAACTAGCCCCAATAAATTCCTCTGCAAACTCCGACCGATGTCTAAGAGTTCGTCGGTTGAAGGAAGCACAGGCTGAACAGGACGACACGTCGTGGTCTGGGCCTAAGCAAAGAAGGCAGTAGGAATGGAAATCCTTATGAGGTATTTGTTTCCCACAAGTTAAACAATTATTTACTTTATCTGACATCGGCTGAGGCAAGAAAGAGTCCCCAACGGGGTACTTAGCTTTTTCGAAGTTTTCGGTAGCTGAAATCACTGGATCTGACCGACCGGCACTTGCGAACAGCTTCTGCTTCGGGCACCGCGTGGCAAGAAAGACTGAGGAAAATGGCGTCGGCTGATGCTTTTATACCCCAGACACTCTGACGTCGGGGAAGGTGCGACATCAGCCGAGGCCAGACCCAGACTTTGGAATCCGGCCGACCGAAGGGCTGCCTGAGGCAGGACAACCCATATGTTATGACTGCAGATGCATCCTTGAAGGACATCAAGGGTAGTCCAACTGTCCATAATGCTAGGGACTGGTATCACTGAAGAGGAAATCAGTGGATGGATATATCTGCCTGGAGCCTGTTTTTTTTTTTTGCTTCTGGTTTAAAAGGTTACAGCTCACTAGCAGTATTTATTAGACCAGGAAAGTGGTAAGGATGAGGGCTACACTAATGTGCTACAGTTGTATCCAAGGGAAAAACTGATGAATTTATCTGTCCGGCTATGGTGCACAATTACGTGGCAGTGTGAGGTGCTGTGCAACATGCAAACAAGCAGAAACCTGCTCACATGCAGGTCTTAAATACCAGAAGCTAAAAACTTGAAAATAAAATTGAAAAAGGTTCAAAAGGACCACTGAGGATGCTAACTCCAAGCATTAGACCAAACACCCTTCACCAGACAGGTTCCGATCAGCACACTCCTCTCACTAGAGTGCAGAAAGGCCCCTTCCAAACCAAGATGGTGACTGCTTTGGAACAGGGAGGGAGAAGGGGAGACCTGGATTAAGGGATATCTGTTGTGTTCACCAACTGATTTCTCTTCTGGCAAACACTGGATCTGAAAAGACAAGGGGTGTTGGTGCTTGGACCAAAGAGACTTCGGATACCACTGCATCTTTCTCATGCGGAGTCTTGACAGGGGTTATCATAAGAATTATAAAAGCCATTAAGACCCAAAGACCTGAAGTATTCCTTCACAGTGAACAGACTGAGTGGAAAACCTGAGAAACATATCTAAATATAGGTCTATTTTTTTTTTCTGTGGAAGAAAACCTCTCTGAACTGAGGTGTATAGTTGACATCCCAGGAATACAAACCTGTGTGAAGGAGTAAAGAAAGACTTTTGAATGATCTTTTGGAATCTCAGCTTACGAGATCTAACCCAAGAGAGAGATCCTTGACACTTTGAAAAAGGTTCAGCAAAGATACACAAGTTAGCTAAACATGGACTAAGGAGATATCCTGTAGCCTGCAATGACCTATAAATGGAGCTAGGCAGTTTATGAATACTCTTGGTGAAGTGGGTAAAAAGGGTATTGCAGAAAACTGACACTGTGATCTAGACACACAAAACCTTAAGAAATGTCTTAAGCCTAGAAGAATAGGATGTGATAAACATCTTTTAAGTCTAATTTTACCAGGAAATTAGAAAGAGGAAGAGGTAACAAGTTGCAAAAAGTGACATCATTTTGAATTTGGGCACTTTCACAAACAGGTTTAGGAAAGAAAGATCCAACAAAACTGGTCTCCGGGTATTTTCTTTTTTTGGCACGAGGAACATCCTTGAATAAAATCCCTTCCCTACCTTGGAAGGAAGAACTGTTCCCATCACTCCTTGGGACAGCATGTGAAGAGCCAGTGGAAATAGAGTCTGATCTGGAAGATGAGGAATGACCCCGTGGAGAAGAGGAATTTCTTCCCACTGCCATCTGTACCATGATGAATGATTTTCAGAACCCATTTGTCTGAAGCTATTTGCTGCAAAACAGAAAAATGGAGATTCAAACTTTCACTAAGAAAAAAGGGGGCAGGGTTCACAAGGTCTCTAGAAAGTAATTCAGACTTGGAATGTCCCTGGTTTTGAGAGGTTCAGTGCTTCTTTTTGGACTCTCCCCATGCCAATTCCTCTTAAAAGCCGGTTTAAACTGTATTTTGTTGAGACTACTTATTCTGCTTTTTACCCTTGGAAAATTTGGAAAAGGAGAGAGATTCCCTGGATCAGTTTGCCCTTTTCTCTGCACTTTTTGATCACCTCTGCAGCATAGGGGCCAAATACTAAATATTTATCCAAAGATGCATTTAAAATCTCATTTTAACATCATTTGGGAAATTCTGAGAATGCAGCCATGCAAGCCTCTTCAATACAGTACCAGTGACCATAGCCCTGTAAGAAATATTAAGAGACGTACACACAGTATAAACAATGAGCAGTGATCTGTTCAATAAAAGAAAAAGAATTTTAAGCAAATTTTTCTTCACAAGAACAAAAGGGAAAACATTCCTCATACTTTCACAATTAGTCAAACAAACATACCAGCCTGATGACTCAAACTTCTAAAAATCAGAGCTGCAGAAGTATACACTTTTTCCCCATATTTATCAATAATTTTCCAATCCTCATCAGAAAGCATGACTACGTATTTAGTAGTAGTGGGCTCAACTAAAGCTATAGCTGCTGGGTAAGGTTTGGGAATACTGTATAAAAATGTAATACTGAGAAATTTTAAACATCCTATCTGCCATTTTAGGGGCAGCCAGTTGACTACCAGGAAAACTGCAGGCAGTGACACACCCTCTAAAGCAGGCAGATCACGAGGAATGGGTCCTGGAAAGTCCCTCTAACAACTTGTAGTATTTTCTGAGAGATGAGAAACCTCAGTGTTCACCCACAGAAAACACTGGCACATTCTGGCAACAGTCTCAAAGAGAAACCCCCACAGGGAGAATCAGAAAATGAGCTCTTCCCAGCGTATGAATCAGAAATTGGCAGGGAAAAACAGTATCTGTCCCTTCATCTTCCTGTTCAGATCCAGAATCTTTTACCAGAAACTAGTTTACAAGGAAAATCAATAGCCTGAAATAAACCCTCAGCCAGACCCAGTAAACTACTCCTGCCCACAGAAATTTGAGAAATAGAAGATACATGCTTAGTTTTCTTTCTTTTTGACAGGGAAAATGGGGCCAACCATGTTACTAATGGCATTAGCAACTTCCTCAGGGATGAGCACAGCATTCTGACACAACAGAGAAGCCTTCTCTGTTGCCTCTCCCAGGACTGACAACAGTGGCTCTCTCTTGCCCACTGAGGGGACCCCAACAGCTGCAGAAGACGTGGCTAATCCTCCCTGGTCCATAGCAGTTGTAGATGCGACACCAGAGGGACATGGGGTAAAAGATAAGTGGTATGGGGTAAAATAAATGGTCACAGCAGAGTCACCCACCTGTGGCTGAGGCAAACTGCTTGCCTGCTGTGGTAGCAAAGGCTGTTTAACTTTTTCTTTTTGAGGCTGGAAGAAGGACCGACCATGGGAACGGTAGTTTGTTTCACGGTCAAGGCAAAATTGGTGCCTTTTCCCCCAGGGAAGATTAGCAGCAAATGTTCTTAAACTACAGGTCACTTTTTTGACAGAAAAACACAAAAAGCAATACTAATTTGCCAACCCAACAAAAGCAAAATGAGCAAAAAATTCCACAGAAAAAATGTTTTTCAGTTACTTTACAAAACTTTTAAACTGAAAAATAAGAGCAATCCTATTTAAATGTACAACACATTCTTGTGACAGTCCATTAAAACATAAAATGCCTAGTTTAAAACAACTTTCCTGAAGAGGAAAGTGATAAAACAGTAATGGCATTTAGAAAATGGAATGTCTCCCTCAAAGGGAACTTATCTGCCCAGCAAATGGAACAGCACAAGCAGACCTTTGGATCCTTGAATGCCTTAGAGAAGTGTACTCCAGCAGCAGTACAGCTCTGAAGGGCTTGGCACCCAACCTTGTCTTTTTGTCAGCTCAGCTTGAACTGCCTGACAGTTTAGATGCATGGAAGGTGCCCTGAAGCTTTGGAAGCTGTCTAGCTGTTATATCCTTAGCAGGATATAGCCCACATATAGCTAAGGCTACTGCAGTAGTGGATCAAATAGGATGAACATCTATACTTCTTGTGGTACAGAGTTCGATTCTCTTTGCACATTTTTGCCTACTGTGCGACCCTGAGCAACTCACTTACCTAGACAATACTCCCGGGTCACCACTTAAAAGGGACTGTCTGTCCAGTGAGTCTACCTGATTAACAAATAGGATTATTACTGTCATGCTTATATAACTAGAGGTTATAGTAGCCCTTGTTGTCAACTTTTGAGTTTGCTGAAAAACTCTCTAGGGGTTGGTAGATGCCATATGGTTAAGGTGTTTACCTCACAGACACAATGTACAGGGTTTGATTCTCATTTTTTGAAAGAGAAATTGGCTCAGCTTAAAACAGCCCACAAGGGCAGCTAGCCTAGTGCTTACCTATTGATTTTGCCCACATACCCCAGGTGAAAACTTGCAATCACCCATCCAATTGCCTGGACTGGTTTTACAGGATGCTACGGAAGTACTCTCTGCATGGTGTGTAAGAGTAGCCTTTTTAAGAAACTGTGAATACTTTGGGTTAGGTACCAGTCATACCATTTGGTATTGTTCAGTGGTAGTATAGATTTAGCACTCTAGGTATTTGCTTTATCATGTTTTTTTAAGGTGACTGAGTTTAATGACTGCTTGTTCATTTATAGCATGGAAGGCTAATCACAGATCATGCCTCAGTAGTCTGTACTGCACCACGTAGACAGACAGGGGTTTTAATCTATCAGAGTAGCTAAGAGTATGGAGACCAAAGATCTTTTTGGCCAGGAAATGTCTACGTGTCTCAAGTTGGTTTAAGTGCTTAGCAAGGTATATCCCAAAGTGGGGTGCTACAGTATTCAATGATGGGCCTTATAAGGGAGAAAAAAGTGGTACTGTAACTCTTTTAGACCCTGAAGAGATGCCATGAAAAATAAGCTGTCCAAGACTGAAGGATTATTCTAACAACCAAAGAAACATGGTGGTCAAAGGAGAGTGCTGCTAATACACTGCATAGATTCACAGAGTTTACAAGTCAGTCCACAGACCACAATCACCTCATCAGCACCCACTCTCAGAGAGTACTTTGGGTCACCAGGAGGGCAAAACAAGTCATGCCCAGGATGAATTTATGGACACCAATCCAATCATCAAGGTCTGCCTTAAAAGGAAGTGAGGTTATCACTCTGTTCTATATGTAATAGGTTCATAGGTAAGTACTATGCTATCGGCCCTAGGGCCTATACAAGCCTAGCCAAATGGGTTCCCTGGCTTTTGCCACCCAAGAAAATTATTTTCCTGTGCCCCCGTTGAGCAGAGCCACAGCAGTGATTCCCCAGGGTGAATTTCCTATTACCCATCCAATTCTCAAGATTTCTCTTAAAGAGGGCTAATGAGGAGCTTTGCTTGACATGAATGGGCAGCCTATTCCAGAGCAGGGGAAGTCTCTGGGACAGGAATCTATCCCTCCAGCATGCTCTGTTTATTGGGGTGACAAGGTTTAGGTCACTGGTGCGTGTGGCTCGGAGAGATTAGGATTTCTTTAAGTGCAGCATTTTTTCCCAAAGGGGATGACAATGCATTTCTTGGCATTGAGCTTTAGGTCATGACTTTGACATCAAGCATCCATCTCAGTGAGGCCTCTTTGTAGAATGTCCACAGCCTTAGGTGAATCGATTATGGCCCCTAGTTTGCAGTAGTCTGCGAATTTCATTAGCCAAAGACCATCTGTATTTGCCTGGACTACTGTCACTGGACTGAAGTCAGACTTGAAGTCGGCTACTTTCACTGGTTCTGTCAGTGAGGCAGTTGGCCACCCATCTTGTGACATAAGGATTTATGCCTAGTCCAGTGAGTTTATCTATAATACCAGGTGGGGGATGGTGTCAAAAGCCTTGGAGAGGTCAAGACAGGCAGTGTGCACCACCTTACCCTCGTCTACGGCTCTAGTGACTACTTCAAAGACGTCACTCAGGTTTAGGAGGAATGATCTACCCTTAATAAACCCAAACTGAGTGGGGTCCAGAGTTTGGAGGTTACCTGTGTCTTTGTTTATAAACTCTAGGATGATACGTTCCATGGCCTTGCAGACCAGGCTCGTCAGGCTAATGGGGTGGTAGTTCCCAGGGTCTGTGATGGCACCCCCTTTGTGGAGTGGGATAACTGTCGCTGTGTGCCACTCCTTAGGCACACAGCCTGAAGTGAGGCTATGGTTGAACATGATACTTAGGTGGGGTGTCAGTTCGTTCTGTAGTTCGTGCAGAACGCAGCCTGGGATGTTGTCCGGTCCCATAGATGCTGTGTTCTTGGCTTTGGAGAGTGCAGTCACAGTCTTCACCTGGGTGGCCGTGATTTCAGGGGGTTTGCAATCATCCTGTATGGGGATGGGCCCTATGGGGGGGTGAAGTTAGCAATGAACCTGTCTGCCAGGATGTTGGCAATATCAGGTTTGGTAAATGTAGTGCCATTGTGCTGTAGTTCAGAGCAGATCTGAGTGTTGCCATTGAGATTCTTGACATAGTTGTAGAAGGTTTTGTGGTTGTCTTTAGAATCCAAGGTGATTTTATTTTCGTAAGTAGCGTTGGAGGACTTTATGAGGGATCTCAGCTTCTTGCTGAGGCTTACCAGGAAGTTCCTGCAGTCATGGGATTTTACTAATTTCTGCAACAGTTTCTTCCTTCTGTTGTAGAGCTTGTTTATGGCAGGGGTCCGCCAGACTAGCTTCCTTTTTCTGGAGGATAGCATCTTGGTTCTGTTGGGGATGGCACAGTCCATGCACTGATGTATGTGCTTACACAGTGCATTTGTATATGATTCAACAGTCGTGCCACTATTTTCCATCTATGTGGGTGTAATGAAGTTTGCCACTTCTAACTTAAGCATGAAGTTGGCTTTGGAGAATTTTTTTTTACGGTAGTTTCCTTAATGGGGAGGGGGGTGGGATATGGATGTCTAGGGTGCTTAGCTTGTGGTCGGACCTGACCAGCGAGGAGTTGACCTCGGGCGTGGAGCATCTATTACCCATACTGGTAATGACCAGGTCCAGGATGTTGCTACCCCTGGTTGGGGTATGGACAAGCTGGTCCAGGGCGTTGGAATTGATGAATTTCAGAAAACATTGGGCAAAAGAGTTAATACATGCGTAGTTTTCCCAGTTGATGGAGGGGTAGTTGAAATCTCCCAAAATTAGGGTATTGGGCTGTATCTTAATATTATCCAGTATATAGAGAAACGTAGATTGGGCGTCCTGGGGCAGGCATGGTGGGGGATCTGTAACACGCTACAACCTGAACTGCAATCTTGCCCAGTATTAATTGTACTTGGATAATTTAGGAGGCATTAGGTTAAGCAACTAGCTTGGAGGTGTGGATATCCTTTATGAATATGGACACACCTCCTCCTTTAGTATTTCGGTCCAGGTTGGGTAGTCGAAAGGTGTGGTAAGAATTGTAGCCTGCTAATGCAGGGGTGCTCTCTGGAGCCTTAAACCAGGTTTCTGTCACTGCACAGATGCTGATGTTCTCCAACTTAAGGAGAGCCGCGAGTGTGTGCATTTTGAGATTTAGACTTCTAGCACCCTAAGATTTTGTTTATGTCTACTCTGGTGATGCGTTTGACATTTGAGCCTTGCCTAAAAGAGACACTATAGGGGTTTCAAGAGCCTTAGCCAGTATCCAAAATCCCAGCGGCGACAGGTGCAGGCCATCTCTGGCAAAGCATTGTGGCCTGTCAATCATGTTGTCCCAGGAAGATAGATACTGGATCCCCTTGGAATGACACCAGCATCTTATCCAATTGTTCAAGTCAATCATTTCGTACTTGTACTGTGGCATCATTCTGGGCGATGGCAGGATGCTACTCAGGGCTAGTGTCATACCTGCCTCGACCACATGGTCAGAGAGCTCGTCCATGTCTCTTTTCATGTAGTCCAGGAAGGTACGTCTCAGGTCATTCACTCCAATATGGACAATGACGGAGTCATACTTGTACTTGTTGTGCAGTGACCTGAGTGCGTGTGTTATATGGCAGAACCTGGCACCCTACAGGCAGCTGACAGTGACTTGTTCAGCCTGGTGAGGGGGACGTCAGTGTGCCTGACTATACAGTCACCAATGACTAGTGTGCTGGGTACGTTGTTTTGGCTTATGGGCTGAGCTTGAGTGGCACACTGATTCTGTGGGCTGTGTGTCGTTCAGGTAGTGTTGGGGGGGCGGTGGTTGCTTGCATTTCAGCTTTGCAGGTCTCTGTTGTTTGGGCAGATTTTTATTGAGAATCTCTGTGAATGTAGGTGTGTGTTTTGTATTACTAGTGTGGGTTTGGGAGGTGCAGGTTTTGATGGACAATGCGTTGAGTGCGGTGTGGTGTTAACCTTCTTATCTTGACTGTCTAGTCCAGTCCTGGATTGAGAGAGCTTGGCTTCCAGTTTGGCTATATAAGTGCATCTCTCACAGGTTGTAGTGTTGGATGGTAGGAGGAGAGGGTTGTCAGTGTATATGAGGCAATTGCTACATTGCCCCAAGATGCCCAGTTTCATCAGGTGGACAGGTGAAAACACCAGGAGCTGACCCTTGGACATGTCTGGTTAGTGCTCATTAATTTTAGTACTGGGAGCTGATTTTCTCTTGATTAGTGAGGAAAGTTGAGTGCGGCAGTAATTTGTAGACTTAGTGCTTGCAACGAGAGTTGGACAAGTGCGGAGCACCAGGAACAGTTCTGAGTGATAAAACTAGAAGACTGGCTAGTTTAAGGGTACACAGAAACAGTTTTGAGTGCTAAAACTAGAAAATTGGCTAGTTTTAAGGGAACAGTTTTGAGTGCTAAAACTAGTAAACTGGCTAGTTCAAGAGAACAAACAGATTTGAGCACTAAAACTATAAGACTGACTAGTTCTAAGGGTAAATCTGAAGAGCAGACTTTCTGGCACCGGGAATAGTTTAACCACAGTTAAAAGCTGCTGCGAGGTGGGCAAAACCGCGCAAACATGGGTTTTTAAATAGAAAGATGAAAGGAATAGAAATAGCCCAAAACGGCCAATAAAACTACAGATTCTGTGCTGAAACCACTCCTCCAGGCGACAGATAGGCTGTTTCAAAGCTCACCACTCTCACTGATGAACAGAGAAGCTTCTCTTCATCTCAGAAAGGTCTGGGCAACACAAAAACTTTTAAACAGCCCAGAATTCAGCAAAATCTGAAAACCGGACTCTACTATCTCTAGAAAGGCGGGCAATGAGTACAGTGATAGGATTTTTTTTTTTCAAAAGTTAGAGCAGATACAAGTAAAAAACACTTTTAAAGCAGGGAAAGGCTATCGCACTTGAGTGTGTAGCCCTTTACAATTAAACAGATGAAAAAACACCTAAAAACGATCAATTAAAGTGCAACAATATAAGAATTCAAAAAACAGTTCAAATAACTAGCACAGTTAATGAAAAACGGTCAGAATAATGCGGCTAGCAAAAATAAGCAGTAAAAAGCAAAACAGAGATACTTAATCCACTCAAACTCTCCCTTTTCTCTCTGCCGCTGTAGGACTCTGCAGGACACCCAGGCAGGCTCTTGCTGAGGTAATACAAGTGCAAAAAACGTGCAAACAAGGGTTTTTAAACAGAAAGATGAAAGGAATAGAAATAGCCCAAAACTACAGATTCTAAGCTGAAACCACTCCTCCAGGCGACAAGATAGGCTGTTTCAAAGCTCACCACTCTCGCTGATGGGCAAAGAAGCTTCCCTCTATCTCAGAAAGGTCTGGGCAATACAGAAAAGTACAGTTGTGTACACTAACCATAAATATAGATGTTCGAGCGTATTCACTGTTGCACTCATTACATTTGGGTTATCCTGCTGGCAGGTTGCCCTCAGTCGGCCTGAATTCCAAAGACTTGGGTCCTGCGTCAGTTACTGTCGCTTCTTCCCTGACGTCAGGTCGTCAGCGGTATAAAAGATGCAGCAGATGCCATTTTATTCAGTTTTTCTTGCCCCAGATGTCAGGTGCCCCCAAAAGGGTAGGCTAAATTTATGTAAATAAAATATACATGCACCAGAAATAAGCTTTTCCTTCATCTATAAGCAAATACACCACCTAGGTTGTATAGATTACAGAAGTAAAGATAAGTTCCAACAAGAATAAGGGGGATGGCGGGTGGGTAACCTGGACTGCAACAGACTGCAACAGTGAATACACTCGAACATCTACATTTATGGTAAGTGTACGCAGCTGTACCATGTTCTTTGTGTTTCACTGTTGCAGCCATTACATTTGGGTTGAGTCCCAAAGCTATGGTTGGGAAGCTGGAGCTAAACAGCATTAGGAGCGGCTATGAGGCCCTGCAGAACTGCAGTGGCAAAGCCTGCCCTGGATTTAGAGTAAAGAGGCAGATTGTAATGTTTTGTAAAGGTATGCACTGAACTCCAAGTAGCAGCCTCTAAAATGTCTTTGGTTGGTACTCCCCTGAGAAAGGCTGCCGAAGTGGCTGCAGCTCTGGTTGAATGTGGCCTAATGCCCTTAGGCACTGGTTTGCCATGCTGTGAGTAGCAGAAACAAATGCAGTGACCTATCCACTTTGAAATAGTCTGCTTGGAGATGGCCTTTCCTTGTGATACTGTGGCATATGCCACTAGTAACTGTTCTGTCTTTCTGAAAACTTTAGTTTTGTCCAAGTAAAATCTAAGTTGTCTGTGTATGTCCAAAGAATGCAGAATTTTCTCCCCCTTGTTCTGTGGATTTGGATAAAAGGTTGGCAAATTAATAGTTTGATTAAGGGCTACACTGGATACCACCTTAGGCATAAATGTAGGGTTTGTTCTCAGAGAGACCCTGTCTGGATAAAAAATGATAAAGGGTTCCATGGCCATGACAGCCTGCAGCTCTGAAACACGTCTTGCAGAAGTTATTGCTAGGAGCAGAGCTGTTTTCCAAGATAAGAATTTCATATCTGTAGGAACAGCTGGCTCAAAAGGAGGTAAGGTGAGTTTTTCCAAGACATAATTGAGGTCCCATGCAGGTATTGGCGGTCTCCTTGGAGGCCTTAAGTTTTTGGCTCCTCTGAGGTACTGCCTTAACAAAGGATGAGAAAAGAGTGGTGGCTCTGTATTGTAATGAGCCAAAATGGCAGAGGCATGAATTTTAATCGATGAGAAAGATAGGCCTTTGTCCAGCATCTCAGTTAAGTATTGCAAAATCTGAGGAATATCTGGGACAGCTGTATCAGTTCCTTGAGCTTGGTTCCAAGCACAAAATCTCTTCCATTTCCCAGCATAGGATTTTCTAGCACTAGGCCTTCTGGCTTCTAAAATGAAATCCATCACAGCTTTACTGAGAGGTGTGGTTTGTATGGCAACATTATCCACCATGCTGCCAGGTTTAGGGTCCTGAGATGGCTGTGCAGAATCTGATTGTTTTGCTGGGACAATAGATGAGGTATTTCAGTTAAGGTTCAGGCTGGGCATTCGGACAAGTTCCTTAAGATCGGACACCAGTACTAGCGTGGTCCGTCTGGGGCAATCAGAATAATTTTTGGTTTCTCCTGCCTGACCTTTCGGAGTCCCTTGGGGAGGAGAGGTAGTGGAGAAAAGGCATATACTGATAGGTTTGTCCAGTTGAAAGATAAGGCGTCCACTTTCCAAGCTGGTCTGTGATAAGTCCCTGTGCAGAATATTTTTAGTTGATTGTTTTGAGGGGAGGCAAATAGATCTATGTCCGGGTGTCCCCATTTCTTTGTTATCATGCTGAAGACTTGTGGATCCAGGTGCCACTCGTGGGGATCCATGAGGTTTCTGCTTAGTTCATCTGCCAGAGTGTTTTCCTTCCCTGGCAGGAACTGTGCCTGCAGATGAACTTGGTAAGTCAATGCTGTGTCCCATAAAGCCATGGCTAGTCTGCACAGGGGATAAGAATGAGTGCCCCCCCCCCACGTATGTACCACATGACCATGGTGTTGTCTTGTCTTTATCAGTAGTTGTCCCGGATGAAGTAGGTCCTTGAAGGCTGTCAGGGCATTTTGAACAGCTAGCATCTCTTTTTGATTGATATGTAGATGCTTTTGGTTTGTGGACCAGGTGCCCTGAATGCCTCTTCCTGCCATGTGTGCCCCCCCCAGGCATAATCTGATGCATCCTTCGTTAGGCTCTGCCTGGCTGGGGGGTTAGTGAGAATGGCTGTCCCTTGTTTTGGTGACAAGCATTTGCCCACCATCAAAACTCCTGTTGCAGGCAGGGGAATTAGAGTAATCATCATTTCCAGACTGTGGCAATGTTGCGTCGAAACACTTTTTAGGTACCATTGAATTTTCCTCATATGCAGTCTTGCATACAGATTTAGTAAGATGCAGGATGCCATGAAGCCCAAAGCCTGCAGAATTTTTCTTGCAGATAACTGGGCCTTTGTTGTCATTTCCTTGAAATAGGTAGTTAGTTGCCTTTGTTTGTCTGGAGTGAGATAAGCCATCTGGGCAGTTGTATTTAAGCTTGCACCCAGGAATATCATCTCTTGAGAGGGTACTAGTTTTGATTTCTTTTTGTTGACTGTGTACCCTAGGCATGTTAAAAGTCTTATCACAAATGTCAGATGCTGTAGTAGAATGTCTTTGTTCTCTACTTGTATGAGGCAGTCGTCTAAGTAAGGATATATTTGTATTCCTCTGTCTGCAGTAAGCAATTACTGGTGCCAGGCACTTTGTGAAGACACTGGGCGCAGTAGATAAGCCAAAGGGCAGTGCAGAGAATTGATGATGCTTTGAGCCAGCCTTGAATCTGAGGAATCTTCTGCATGTTTGTCTGATTGGGACATGCAGGTATGCCTCATGTCTAAAGTCACGAGCCAAGCCTTGCTGCCCAGCATGGGCAGAAGCTGCTGTAAGGTCAACATCTTGAATTTTGGTAGATCCAGGAAAGTGTTTAGAACAGATAGATCCAGTATTGGTCTCCATGCTTGGTCCTTTCTGGGTACCAAGAACAGTCGAGTAAAATCCTTGTCCCTGCTCTTGCTGAGGCACTTGTTGAATAGCCCTCATATCCATGAGAGCTGCGACTTGTTTTTGAGCCTCCGCCCATTGATTTTTTGGCAGGTCTGGCCAACCGTTTGCCCTTGGTAGGGTATGGAAATGAAACTTGTAGCCTTGAGACACTGTCTAGAACCCATTTGTCCTGGGTTATAATGTGCCAATTTTGAGAAAAAAGTGCTAGTTTTCCCCCTAATGGTGCTGCCAGGAGATAAGTGCTTGGTGCAGGCAGGGGGAAGTCATTCGGACTGTTTCCTGTATGATTGTGATTTGTCCTCTCCACCTTTGGAGGTACTCCACTGCTTAGACTGTAGGATCCTTGCGGCTGTGATCTGCCTCTAGGGCGTCTGGATCTGCCCCTTTGAGGTCTGTCTGAGACTGGAAAGGACCAATTCTTTGTAGGCCAGTGTCTGCTAAATCTAGGTGGTTGTACCTGTAAGAAATCCTTGACTGTTTGCACAGATTTAGCTTGGTCTTCTATTTTCTTTAACACCTCTTCTGCCTTAACACCAAACAAGGTATCATGTTGTAAAGGAGCATCTAATAATTTTGCTTTAACATGGTCAGGCAGATTTTGTTCTTTTAACCAAGCATGCCTCCTAATGACAGAACCCGTAACAGCGGCCCTGCAGGAGGCCTCCAGAGAATCAAAACCACATTGCAAAGTATGCTTTCCAACTTGTTCAGCTGCATGCAATAAATCCTGTATTTCTTTGTTTTCTGCACATTCAAAATTTGCCATCATTTTCTGTTTAAGCAGTGTCATGATATATTGCTGATATTTGAGCATATGAAACTGGCAATTTAAGGCCCTTATAGCCAAAGTAGCAGAAGTGTAAATCTTTTTTCCATCTATCCATAGCCCTAGAATCCCTATCAGAGGGGGTAGGGGTTTTTTTGCAGTAGAAACCTTGACCAGTTTTGGACCCTGAGAAATAGTTTCTGGGTCTGCAGCAGGGTTTTTGAAAAGGAATTTATGAGAGTCAAGGACCCTGTAGTATCTGTCCGGCTTAACAGGAGCTGGAGGTAAAGAGTCAGGGGTCAGACTGGACTCAGAGAACACATCTACAATGTCCAACACAGGTGGAACAGCTAGGGGCCTGTGTTGAGGAAGTAAAAGGAAGTCTCTGAGCCTTTTCTTAGATTCTGAAAAATCTTGGCTCTCCCAGTGGAAGTGCTCCCTCATGGTATGCAAGGTTTCCCCAAAAGAGTAGTCCTCAGGAGGAGAAGCTGAAGGAATTGATTCTTCAGCATCAGAATCCTCATAGGGGGGAAGAGAACATTCCTGATCAGAAGAGGAATCAGAAGAAATGGAAACCTGATCTGAAGAGTCATAGTCTGTCTCTTGCCTAGGCCTCTTATCAGGAGGGGGATGGGAACCCCTGATCAAGGTAATTAAGTCTTCGGCCATTTTGAGCATCTATTTTTTGGGCAAGGAAGCCTGTCCTTGTGGCTGGTGAACTTGCTTCTTTGTCTTTAAAGCTGTTTTAGTCTATGAAGTCAGTTTAATATATAATTGTTTAGGTCTGAATACACCCTCAGAAGCACCCATCTGAGGGAATAATCTCCAAGGCTCCAATACCTTGAGTTTCCTGCGGCCTGGCCGACTCCACGTGGGAGTCTGTAGCGGCCTGGCCGACTCCACGTGGGAGTCGGTAGCGGCCTGCGACTCTAAAGTAGCGGGCATCAGAGGTTGCGAAAGCGCCTCACTGAGAACCGGCGACTTGCTTAGGAGAAGCTTCATCGGTTTTGGACCTCAGTTGCCTGTCTTTATCTTTTTGTTTTTTGTGAACTCCGGTAGACGGATGGCTATCCGACAACATTGTATAATTAAATCTTCGCCCAAAATAGCTTAATGCAAAATCGTACCGACGCTTGATAGTGCGTTGGTTAAATCTAGCACAAAACCGACAACTAGCAACTTCGTGGTCAGGGCCTAGGCAAAGAATACAGTAAGAATGAAAGTCCTTATGAGGTATTTGCTTCCCACAAGAAATACAGTTATTAACTTTTTCTGACATCAGTCTGGAGCAAGAAAAATGTTTCCCCAACAGGGTACTTAGCTTTTAATGAAGACTTCGGATCTGAAATTCGAACACGAAAATCTCAGGAGTCGGCCGACCGGCACTTGCGAACTGCTTCTGCTTCGGGCACCACGCGGCTAGAAAGACTGAATAAAATGGCGTTGGCTGCATCTTTTATACCCCTGACGACCTGACGTCAGGGAAGAAGCGACAGCAACCGACGCAGGACCCAAGACTTTGGAATTCAGGCCAACTGAGGGCAACCTGTCAGCAGGATAACCCAAATGTAATGACTGCAACAGTGAAACACAAAGAACATCTTAAAAACAGCCCAGAATTCTCAAATTCTGAAAACTGGACTCTACTATCTCTAGAAAGGTGGGAAACGAGTACAGAGATAAGATTTTTTTTTGTTTGTTTGTTTTTCAAAAGTTAGAGCAGATACAAGTAAAAAAACACTTTTAAAGCAGGAAAAGGCTATCGCACTTGAGTGTGTAGCCTTTTAGAATTAAACAGATGACAAAACACTTAAAAACGATCAATTAAAGTGCAACAATATATGAAGTCAAAAAACAGTTCAAAGAACAGAAACCACTCCTCTTGTGGTCAATACTCTACCTAGTGCTTACCACTCCCACTGATAAGCTAGAAGGCTTCCCTCCAACACAGAAAGGCTTGGGGGGGGGGGGGGCTCAATAGCTTACCAACAGTCCTGGATACAGCAAATCTGTATCTGGACTATACTAGTTACAGGAAAGGGAAGAAACAAGCTTTGATTTTTTTCTTTTTCCAGAAAGCAGCTAAAACAGCACTAAAAATAATTCAAGTGCAGTGCAAACTAGCACATTTGAGTGTGTAGCAGTATTAAAGCAAATACAGTTTAAATAAATGCAATTTATTCAAAATGTAATCTGAACTAAATTCAACTCTAAACAGTCAGAAAGTGGCAAAAAATATACTTATCAGTTGAGAAGCACACTCAGTCAGAACACAGAGAGCCAGATTGTATTTTAGTAAAGTGTGAAGGGAGGAAGAAGGAGCAAAGATAATTCAAGGTTAAGAACTTAAGTGGGTAAAGCCTTCTAAAATGTTCTCTCTGTATCAGACAGAATGGACACTAGAATGGGAGGAGTGTCCCAGATCAAATTTACAGTAGGGGTGGGCAACTGCAAAGCCACAAACTATAACACCACCACAGGAATAGGGTGGGTGGGAAGGAGAAAACCAGTTTCAGTACAGATGAGAAAACAGCAACCAAAGTCAGGAAATATATAAAATAAATTCAGTCAGGCAAAAAATTAAACAATGCAGAACTCTGAAAAGCTAACATGTCAAAGAATATACTTATCAGATTGTTTGAGAAGCACTCCAGTCAGAACACAAGGAGATTCTAACAGTGAATGCAGGAATTTACACCAAAAACCAGGGGCCTTAAATGTGATGTCTGCACACACAGACCTCAGAACTGCCTGCCCAGTTGGACAATAGTCTAAGTAGTGTCAAATGATGCCCTCCAGACAGGAGGAATGTAATGAAAGAGGATAGGTGGGTGGGAAGGACTACTGCAACATGGAAGAGAAGGATATTTATGGTTACAGTAAGATTTTACACAACTATTCTATGTCCTTCTATCCCCATGTTGCAGTATTCTTACTGTGGGAGAGTAACACAGCTTAAGGAGGAGGAAGGGTGGTTGAAGTGGCAGTTTCCAAGAATCCCTGCAAGATTGCCCTTGCAAATCCTGCTCTGGCTCTGAAAATATGGTCCAATTTGTAATATTTGCTGAAGGTATTCACAGAGGACCATGTGGCTGCCTCAAGGATGGCAGTTGTGTCCAGGCTTTTGAGGAATGCCCCAGAAGAGGCTACAGCTCATGTAGTGTGCACCCTGACCCCATGAGGAAATTGTTTTCCATGGTAGTAGCAGCAGAAGGGGATAGTTTTCCTTATCCAGCAGGAGATAGTTTGTTTGAATACTGCCTTGCCCAGGGCCCTAGGGTGAAAGGTCATAAAGAGTTGGCTGGACTTTGATGGCCTTGGTTTTGTCCAAATAGAACTATTTGCCTGTGGTCATCAAGGGAGTTGAATATTCTCTCACTGTCACTTTTGGGGGAAGGAAAGAAGGTGGATAAGTGAATAGACTGATTTAGTGACAGTTCACTGACCACTTTGGGCTGGAAGGAGGGACTGGTGTGCAGGGTCACCCTACCTTTATGGAAGAATGTGTAGGGTGAGGATGCCATTAGTGTTTGTAATTCTGAAACCCTTCTGGCTGAGGTAAAGACTACCAGTAGGATGGTTTTCCATGTGCACATCTGCAGAGAAGCAGAGCTAGACGGCTCAAATGGAGCAATTATGAGTTTTTCTAGAACATAACTTAGGTCCCAAGATGGAAGAATAGGTTTCTTTGGTGGCCTAATGTGGAGAACCCCTTTTAAGAATAGTTTGACATTCAATCTGGAAAGTAGTGGAGGGTCTAAAGTTAAGCAGGCAGAAATGGCAGATAAGTGAACCTTCACTGATGAATATGAAAGGTCTGATCTTATCAGCTCACACACAGAGGCTAAGACTAGAGGAATATCCACTTGGAAGGGGTCCCCATGCCTTTGGGGACACCATTTGGAGAACCTTTTCCATTTGGAAACATAGCACCTGCTGGTATTGGGTTTCCTGGCCTCCTGTAGGACAGATAACATATCCTCAGTGTAGCGGTGTCTGAAAGGGATTCAAAGTTTAACACCCAGAGGGTTAAACAAAGCATCTCCAGGTGTTTTGTGAATAAGAGATCCCTTCTGTTATGTGAGCAGGTCCACCTTGTGTGGCAACTTGTGGCGATTGCCCTTGGCAAGAGATTGAACAAGGGGGAACCAATGCTACCTTGCCAATAGGGAGTCATTAGCAAGATTTTTGGCATGTCCCTCCAGATTTTTAGGATGACTTTCTGAATGAGAGGGAACGGAGGGAAGGCATAATGGAACAGTCCCTTCCAAGAGATGGTGAAAGCATCCAATCTACAGGCTAGTGGGGAGGGGGCCTTGGCACAGAAAAGTTGCAATTGTCTGTTCTGGGGGTAGGCAAATCGATTTGAGGTATGCCCCACTGGAGGACAATGTCTAGAAACACATCTCTGTGCAACATCCACTCTTGATGCACAGAGAATGATCTGCTAAGGGCATCTGCCTGGTAGTTGTCCTGGGATGGAATATGAACTGCCTGCAGTGATATGTTGTTCTGAGCGGCTAATTCCCATGCCTGCATTGTTAACCTGCGGAGCATGCAAGACCTGGTCCCCCCTTGTTTGTTGAAATACCATATCACAGTGGTATTTGTCTGTGAATAATTGTAGGGATCCCGGTAGTATGAGAGGGAGAAAGGCCTGCTGGGCTAGGTGGACTGCAGTCATCTCCCTTATGCCAATGTGCTTTTTTTGGAGGGAGGGTTCCCATAGGGTTTGCACCTTGAGGCCATTCATGGTTGCTCCCCAGCCTAGATCGGAGACATGTGTGTGCATGAATTGTGTCGGTGTGGTGGGCTGCAGGCATAGGCCTGGATTTTGTTGCACTTATCGGATCCACCACTTCAGTTCTGTTTTTAGGAATGGTAGGAAGGGTACCTGAAAGTTCAGTGGGTGGCTGTGTTGTGGCCACACATGTTTCAGGTACCACTGTAACTTCCTCATGTGCAGCCTGGCAAGAGGTAGCATAAGAATAGTGGCTGCCATAAGACCTAGGAGGTACATGATCTGCCTGGCTGACAGGTAATTGACCAGGAGGTGGTCCTGGAAATGGCTGACAAGGGAGGATACCTTGTCCTCAGGGAGAAAAGCCTTCATCAGATCGGTCCCTATCTTGCATCCTAGGAAAGTTTTCTCCTGTGATGAGGCGAGGAATGATTTTGTCAGGTTGAGGGTGAATCCCAACCTCTGGAGCAATGACATGGACAAGATCAGATTATTTCTGAGTCCGACTTCCTCTTCTGCACGGAGGAGGAGGTCATCTAGGTAGGGGTAGATCTGAATGTCCTTTGTCCTGCAGTAGGCTATTGCTAGGGCTAGACACTTTGGTTTATCCACTGCACCAACAGTCTTCACAAAGGGCAAAGCAGTGAATTGAAAGTGTGAAGAGGGTCCAGCAAAGCGTAGATATTTCCTGTGGTTTGGGTGGATAGGGATATGGAGGTATGTCTACTTCAGGTCCAAAGTGGCCATGAAAGCTTTGGGCGGCAACAGTGGAGGAAGGTTTTGAAGGGAGAGCATTTGGAAGGAAGGGATTTTCAGAAAGAGGTTTAGGAAGGACAGATCCAGGATGCGTCTCCAAGGGCCATCCTTTTTTGGCACCAAGAATAACCTGGAGTAAAACCCTTTCCCTTCTTTGCCTGGGGGGGACAGGTTCTATGGCCCCCCCCTGAGTGAGAAGTTCTTGGACAATCTAAGGGATTAGGTGTAGCTAGTTCTTGTGAGGGAAGGGAATGCCTAGTGACATGTTTTTTTTTTCCTGCCATGACATGAAGTATCCTTTTGCCACTATTGCAAGGACCCAGTGGTCTGAAATTATTTATTTCCAGAGGGGGAGACAGTGAGAGAAGCAGGATGAGAGTGGAAGATGGCTGAAGCAGTCACGCACTACTGTTCCTGTCTTGAAAGGGCTCTCTGTTGGGGGGCTGAGAAGGAGCTGCTCTTGGGGAGGCCATCTTTCTGGACCCTTTTCTCTATCTGGAAGAGGAGGAGGAGGTTGGGGCAAGAGCTCTCCTGATAAAGGAAATTTTTGCAGAGTAATTTCTGCAAAATTTTGGAACTTGAGAGACCAGTAAATGTTTCAGTTCCTGGAGTTCCTTACTCTTCTCCTGGAGGCTTTTAAACAGTTCAGCAGACTACTTGCCAAACAAGAATTTGTTGTCCAGTGGCATGTCCAATATCTTGGTCTTAAAGGTTTCAGGCAGGGGCTGCAGTCTTAGCCAGTAGTACCTGGGCAAAACAGAAGCTGATGTTGCAGATCTTGCAGAGGCCTCAGGAGATCACAGCTGCACTTTAAGTGTCTGGCAACCTGGGATGCCAGGGACAGCTTAGACGCCATCTGTGACATGTTGGGGGACTCGTGCAAGGAGGACAGTAAGGAGAAAGCCTGTGAAACTAAATCTATGGCATATCTGACCATGTGTGTCTGGTAATTAATTGCCCTAAAGGCTAGTGTGGAAGAGGTATATATCTTTTTCCCCAGCCTGTTCATCACCTTGCTATCCTTGTAAGTAGGCAAGAGGGAGGAGGAAGGGATGAGTCTGGAGTGCTTGTTAGGGGCCACTGCAATAACTGCAAGATCAGCCAAGGGGGTCTTTATAAGAGATTTGTGCTCATCAGGGACCTTATAGAAGTGGTCAGGTCTCTTGGGAGCAGGAGGTTGTGATTCTGGTGTCTGAGAAGCTGATGCAAAGGCATCTAGGTATGCTGGAATCATAGGAGGGATAGCGGAGGGGGAAGATGATTCCACCTGCAGCAATTCAAATTACCTTTTTTGGAGTTCTGTCATCTGGGCTGCATCCCACTTAAAAGTGCTCCCTCAGTTTAGTAATAGTTTCCCCAAATGTAATATCCTCAAGGGGGGGGGGGGTGTCCCTCAAGGGAGTCCTCTATCTGGGGAGTAATAGTCCAAGAGAGAGACTATTTGAGAGGAGTAGGAGACTGATTCAGAGGAGGAGGATGAGGCGTTTTCCTCTTGGGTGAAGGTGAGAGGTATAGAGATGGCTGAGGACAGGCAATGTGGCAGCTGTGGATGCTGAAGGCCTAAGGGCCATGAAGGCTTGCAGCAAGGACTGGAAGAAAGATTGCCAGTCAGGTTGTTCCTCAGAGGAAGCAGTTAAGTATTTAGGCTTTTGCTTTTTTTTCAGGGGAGTTGATTTTGTAGATACAGAGGGCCTACTTTCAGGGATCTGGCTTGTGGGTGAGGATTTATATTCCTGGACCACGGATGGGCATCCGGTGGAGCCTGGTTCCCCCTCAACCTCGGCTGAAGCAGACGTCAGAATAACCTCTGAGGATGTGCCTGCCAGTGCTTCCGAAGTGGCTTCCTCGAGGGTAGTCACTGAAAATGCTGGCTCCAGCAGACGTCCCTCAACCCCTATATCAGGGGGGTTGGCGAAGCATCCGACGACAGAGGGGCAGACGTGGTAGGCCTTACAACTGAGGCCCTCTTTTTAAGTAGCTCCGCCTCGACGTTTGACTCTGGATCTATTCTTAAGGCTATTCGTTTTAACCTCTGGTTCTCCATGTACAAATTTAGGGCTGCCACACGACTATATAGGGTTTTGGGAACAAATGACTGGCAGATGATGTAGGAGGTATGGTCGTGTTCCCGGCCTAAACAGAACAGAGCTCGTGGGAATCTTTGTGCGGAATTTGACATCCTCACCTACATTTCCCCTTCCTAGAGGGCATCGACTAAGAAATCAAGCAGCAACCAAAGCTCAGACAAGAATAATAAGGTTTCCCCAATGAGGTACTTATCCTTTAGACGTCTTAAAACCAGGGGAGTGAAGCGATAGATCTGACAATTTGACTGCAGCAGAGAAGTTCTGAGGTCTGTGCATGCAGATGTCACATTTAAGGCCCGTGGTTTATGGTCCTGCATGTGACATCCTACACTGGCAGCAACCAGGCTTGAGCTTTTGTATAGGAGCCAACATTCAGGTTACCTGAGGTGGAGGATCCCACAGTAAGAACACTGCAACATAGGAATAGAAGGACATAATTATTCTTAAGATGCAGAAGTGCTGAGAAATCTGTCCTTCCAGCATCTCTTATTTATTTTATGGAAATTCAAGTCTTCAGTTCAAGTTCATAGGTTCATACTAGGCTATCTGCCCAAGGGCATTTATAAGCCTAGCCAGAGTTTTGTGGCTTTCGCCACCCCTTTAGTTTGGAGGATACTATTCCCATTATTTTGCTGTGCCTCTGTCAAGCAGTGACACTGAGATAATCCCTGGGGTATATCTGCGATCTCCCATCCATTGGTCAAGATTTCTCTTGAACAAAGCCAGCGAGGTGCTCTGCCTCACATGTACCGGGATTTTGTTCCACAGCATAGGGAGTCTCTGGGTGATGAATCTGTCCCTCCAGCATGTCCTATTAATAACCGTGTCAAGGTTTAAGTCTCCCACCCTTGTAGTTCTGAGGGATCTAGATTTTTTGAGGTGAAGCATGTTCATCAATTCTGGGTTGGACATTTCCTTGTATGTCAGGCACAGGTCACCTCTGAGCAGACGGTAAGCGACTGAGTAGAGCTGAAGTTCCTTCAGTCGGGCAGCATAGGACATATTTTTGAGACCCTTTATCCTTTTGGTGTGGAACTTTTGGGGCCTTTCCAGTTGCTGCAGGTGTCATGTCAGATACATTCCGAATGGGGCATTGTACTCAATCATAGGCCTGATGAGTACAGGGGGACGATGACTTCCCTTGATCTGGATGTGAATCCCTTCATGATTAGGTGGGCAATGTAGAAGGTCTTCCTAACTACTTTGGCAACGTGAGTATCAAATGAAAGGTTACTGTCAACCTGGGTACCCAGATCCCTGATAACCTCTTCTGTGCTTAGTGGGTTGCCACCTATATGGTAGCTAGGGGTAACCTTGTTTTTCCCGAAGCGTATGACTATGCATTTTTTGGCGTTTAACTTTAGGCCATGGTTCTGGCACTAGTTTTCCGTTTCTATAAGACCCTTCTGAAGGATATCTGTGTCAGATGTGTTCTCAACTATGGCGCCCAGTTTGCAGTCATCTGCAAATTTTGTCAGCCATAATCCTCCTGTGTTTGCTTGTACTTCTGAAAAGTAGATGCCGAACAGGAGAGGGCCCAGGACTGAGCCCTGTAGGATACCACTAGGACAGGCTTTGAGTCTGACATGGCGCCAGCAACTCTGACCCTGTGGGTTCTGTCACTTTGCAACCCATCTTGTGACGTATGGGTTTACATTTAAGCTGATGAGTTTTTCAATGATACCTGAGTGGGGTATTGTGTCGAAAGCCTTTGCCAGGTCGAGGTAGGCTGTGTGGACTGCCTTTCCCTCATCAATGGCCTTGGTGACTGTTTCGAAAAAGTCCACCAGGTTTAAAAGGCATGATCTGCCCTTGACAAAGCCAAACTAGGTCGGATCCAAAGTCTGCAAGTCTCCTATGTTTTTATTTATGAGTTCCATTATGATCCTCTCCATAACTTTGTGTTTGTGGAGGAGCAGGAGATCGAGGAGGGGTGTGACCTTAAGAACACAGAATGCTAGATATAAATCAACATTCAAGTCTGTAAAAGTCAGACTTTAGGGACAGAACTTCAAATGCCTGTATTCAGAGTAGAGACACTTTAGTCTGGTGATCTTTACAGTTTGAAATTTCCAATATGTTCCATTTAAGTTGCAAGCAAAGTTTAAATCCTTAGATCAGCTAGTTCTGGTGCTGTTCATTTTGCAGATATGCAAAAGGTCCATAAGAGTGGGATCCAAGGATGCTTTGCATGTCAGGCATACATCACCTCTCAGCAGTCTATAGGAAAGAGAGTATAGAGATAGGGCTTTGAAGCGAACTGCATAGGGCATTGTGTTTACACCCTGTATTCTTCTTGTCAAGAACAACTGTGGACTTTCCAGTTGTTGCGTGTGCTTGGTTTGGCACATACTGAAGGGGGGCATTATACTCAATGACAGGTCTAATGAGAGCTTAGTACAGTAGCAGAATAACTTCTTTATTTATAAATGGAGTGACATAAAATGATTTTTCTTACTACCTAAAACACATGGTCGAAGAAAGTCAGGTTACTATCTACATGACTGCCCAAAGCCTGGACTACTTTGTATACTTTTAGGGATGTTTTATCAATGAAATAGTTTCCATGTACGGCCCAAAAGGTGCTAATATGCATTTCTTTAGGTTATGACTCTGACAACAGTTATTTGTCTGTGCTAGATCTTCCTGTGTGATGTTGATATCTTGGAGAGCTTCTACGATTGCCCCTAGCTTGCGATCATCTACAAACTTGAAAAGCCAAATGCCCTTGGCATAAAAAAAAAAAAAAAAAAAAAAAAAATAGGTGTCATAGGGAAGAAAACCCAGCACAGAGCTCTGGGGACTCCACTGCTGAATGACCTCTTTGTGGGGTTGGTCTCTCAAATTCTAACTTCCAGGGTCCTGTCTGTGAGCCAGCTGACTATTCAGCAAGTTACATAGGGATTTAGGTCTAATTTCATTAGTTTGCTTAAAATGCTCAAGTCGGGTACTGCATCAAATGCCTTACCTAAGTCAAGGAAGGCAGCATGCACTGTTTTGCCCTCATACATTGCCTTGGTGACCTTTTCAAAGAAGTCCACTAGGTTCAGTAGGCATGACCTGCATTTGACAAAACCAAACTAGGTTGGGTCCAGCATCTAAAGGTTTCCTACATCATCTTCAATCATTTCCATGACAATTATTTCCATAGCTTTGCATAAAAGACTAGTCAGACTAAGGGGTCTGTAGTTTCCATGATCCATTAATGGTCTGCCCTTATACAGATGATCGCTGCAGTCCTCCAGTCATGTGGCACAAAGCCTGCACAGAGGCTATAGTTAAACAGTGACTCCATTGCCCCTGATAGGTTGCATTTCAGGCCATTTAGAAGACATCCTGGGATATTACTGTGGCCCACTGAAGCTGTATTCTTGGCCTTAGCACATCTAAGACCTGATCTCTACTGACAGTTTGAAAGTTTATTTTAGGTGGTATTTCCTGGGGGTGAGAGGGGAGTAAAGTTGCAGTGGAGTTTTGTCAGCAAGAAGATTTGCTACATCTTCCAGTTCTATGAACATGGCTCTATTTAAAAACAGTTTGGCACAAGATTGCATGCTGTCTTTGAGGTTTCAAACAAAGACTTTATGGTTATCCATGGCGTGGTACACTACCTTTAGCTCAAAATTTGCACTGCTGGACTTAGTCTCTTAGTTGTCTGTTCAGTTTGATGGCAGAGTCTTATCTGTTTTGGAGTTACACTTCTTATTTTATCTATGAAGTTTTCTTTTGTTGTACAATCTCATTTTGGATTCCACCGAGGTGGTTTGTTTTCCAAGACAGTTTTAGTCTTAATTCTGGCAAGCAAAGCAGACTGTATATAATCCTTGGCATGGTTGTACAGAGCTTCTGTGAATAATTTTCCACAGGCCGTTGTGTAGTCCGGGCTTGGAAGGAATTGAAATTTTGACAGGTTATCACTTAATAAAAGACAGTTTGCCTTGGAGTAGTTTCCAACTGTCGCATGGTTTTCTGGGGTTATAGAATTGATTCTCATTTCTAAGGAGACTACTTGGTGATCTGACCTCATCAGAGAGGGCATGGCACTTTGCAGGGGGCAACATTCTCTCATATTTGTGAGTACTAGGTCCAATACATTTGTACCTCTAGCAGGCAAGTGCATTAACTGGTCTAGAGTGTGTGTGTTTACAAAGTCTAGGACTCTCTCTGCCTGCAAATATGAGGTTGTGTAGGATTACAAGTTTATATAGGATTACCAGTTTATAAAAGGATAATTAAATTCCTCCATCACTATGGTATTTGGGTAAATAGCAAGTGTCACCAATAGCTCTAAGTAGGACCTGTGGGTTTTATGTGACATAAGAGAGTGACCTATAGCTTGCTAGGATATGGTATGGTATGGTACTAGGTATGGTAATCTGGATGTGAAGGAACTCTAGAGTGTCATACTTTTTCACCATCCTAGAGGTGTACTTGTTAATTATGTAGATTGAGACACCTCCACCTTTAGTCTTAGTCTGTGCAGTTGCTGGTCTAAATGTGTGGAAGGTACTGAATCTTTGCACTGCCGGCATGTCTCTGTGGCCCTAAATCATATCTCAGTAACTGCACAGATGTCTACATTCTCCTAGGTTGGGAGAGCATGGATGGAGCACAGTTTCTTGTTTACAGTCCTGGCATTGGGTAGAGTTTGCTATTTTGGAAGGTTTGCCAATTTAGCATGGGCTTAAAAAGGCTCTATGGGGACAACAATGTTTAAACCAATATTTGAAAGCCTAGAGGGACAGATGGAGACCACCCTTGATAAAGCAACATGGTTTGTTAACCATGTCCTCCCATGCTGGCAAACACTGTATCCCCTAGAATGACACCAAAAACCAAGCCAATTATTAAAGTCAATCATGTTCTGTTCATATCATGGCATCATCCTTGGTTGAGGGTAAAATGCTGCTCAGTGCACGGCACATACCAACCTGTGACAGTCTGAGAGATCCATAATGTCTCTCTTCATGTAGTCTTACAGAGGCAAGTCTAAGGTCATTTACACCTACATGGACATGGACTATAACTGAATCATACTGGTACCTGTGATGTAATTACTTGTGTGCATGTGTAGTTTTGGTGGATCCTGGTCCTTGACAGGCATCTGACCATTATTTTCTCCTTATTCAGCCTGGTGAGCGGGGTATCATTATGTCGTACAATGGAGTCCTGAGTAGTCATTCGGCTTGCCTTATGGACTTGTTAGTTGAGTGGTAGTTGACTGGGTGTGGTTTCACGTGCAGTGTTAGTTGACATTTCTGTTGAGTGCTTTCAGGTTTTCAGACGATAGCTTTTGCAGGTGGAATGTCTGACAAGGGCCTTTGGGGTTAAGTACCTCCGCATAAGTAGATTTACTTGTGAGGTGTGTACTGTGTGTGGTGGGTGTAGTGTGGCCATCTCTGACAACCAGATTATTAAGTTTGTATTACAGAGTTTTGCCTCTATAGACATTGTCTATATGCATCTCATGCATACTGTATTTGTTTCTTTGAGGCTTAAATGGTTGTCAGTGAAAATTAGAGAATTGTTACATTGTCTCAGTATATCCATATCCACCTAAACTGGCTGCAGAGAAATTGGGAATGTGCATATCTATGATGTCAGGTCCTTTATTTGGTGAGCTGCTAGGGTGCAGTGTATGAGGAGTTAATAGTAGGGTGACTATAGGTGCTTTGGAAGTTAGAGATTAGACTAGGCTATACAACACTAAATACAAAGGGTGGTGCTGCTCAACACACTAACTGCTCTATGCTACTCAACACAAAGTAGTTGCTCTACACTCATTGAGTTACTGGTACAATTTCAGAGGTGGTTTGATAGGGAAAGTATAGTTGTGTACCTACCATAAATGTAGATATTCGAGTGTATTCACTGTTGCAGTCATTACTCTTGGGGTTATCCTGCTAGCAGGCAACCCGCAATCGGCCTGAATTCCAAAGTCATGGTCCTGAGTCAGTTGCTGTCGCCTCTTCCTGGATGTCAGTGTGCCAGGGGTATAAAAGATGCAGCCGACGCCATTTTCTTCAGTTTTTCTTGCCCCAGATTGTCAGGTGCCCCCAAAAGGGTAGGCTAAAAATTATGCCAATAAACATGCATGCACTAAGGTAATCATTTCCTTCATCTACAAGCAAATGCACCACATAGGTTGTATAGAATAGAGTACAGATAAGACCCAGCAAAAGAAAGGGGGATGGTGGGAGGGTAACCTGGACTGCAACAGTGAATACACTTGAACATCTACATTTATGGCAGGTACACAACTGTACTATGTTCATAGTGTTTCACTGTTGCAGTCATTACTCTTGGGTAGAATCCCAAAGCTGAGGATGGGTGGCTGGGGCTAAATAGGATTAGGAGAGGCTATGAGGCCCTGCAGAACTGCAGTGGCAAAGCCTGCTCTGGATTTAGAGTAGAGAAGTAAGTGGTAGTGCTTTGTAAAAGTGTGCACTGAACTCCAAAGTTGCAGCCTCTAAGATGTCTTTGGTTGGTACTCCTCTGAGGAAGGCTGCTGAAGTGGCTGCTGCTCTGGTTGAATGTGGCCTAATGCCCTTAGGCACTGATTTGCCATGTTGTGAATAGCAGAAACGAATGTAATGGCCTATCCATTTTGAAATAGTCTGTTTTGAGATAGCCTTTCCTTGTGATCCTGCAGCATATGCCACTAAGTTGCTCAGTCTTTCTGAAAGCTTTAGTTCTGTCCGAGTAGAAGCGTAGCTGTCTGTGTATGTCCAAAGAATGCAGAAGTGTCTCACACTTGTTCTGTGGGTTTGGATAAAAGGTAGGCAAATGAATGGTTTGGTTAAGGGCTACACTGGACACCACCTTAGGCATAAATGTCGGGTTTGTCCTCAGAGAAACCCTGTCTGGATGGAAAATGATAAAAGGTTCCACAGCCATGACTGCCTGTAACTCGCAGACTCATCTTGCAGAGGTTATTGCTAGGAGCAGAGCTGTTTTCCAGGATAAGAATTTTATATCAGCTGTTGAGGCTGGCTCAAAAGGAGGCAGCGTGAGTTTTTCCAAGACATAATTGAGGTCCCATGCAGGTATTGGTGCTCTCCTTGGAGGTCTTATGTTTTTGGCCCCTCTGAGGTACTGCCTTATTAAAGGATAAGAAAAGATAGGTGGTTCCGTATTGTAATGGGCTGAAATGGCAGAGGCATGGATCTTAATTGATGAAAAGGATAGGTCTTTGTCCAGCATCTCAGTTAAGTATTGCAAAATCTGAGGAATATTTGGTACCAACGTGTCAATTCCTTGTGCCTGGTTCCAAGCACAGAATCTCTTCCATTTTTCTGCACAAGACTTTCTGGTACTGGGCCTCCTGGCCTCCAAAATAACATCCATCACAGCTTTGGAGAGAGGAGTGTTCTGAATGGCTACATTATCAGCCATGCTTCCAGATTTAAGGTCCTGAGGTGGCTGTGCAGGATCTGATTGTTTTGTTGGGTCAGTAAGTGAGGAATTTGAGCCAATGTCCAGGCTGGACCTCGAGACAAGTTCTTTAGGACTGGGTACCAGTGCTGGCGTGGCCAGTCTGGGGCAATCAGTATCATTTTTGGCTTCGCCTGTCTGACCTTTAGGAGTACCTTGGGGAGGAGAGGCAGTGGAGGAAAGGCATATACTGTTAGGTTTTTCCAGCTGAAGGATAAGGCATCCACTTTCCATGCTTGCTTATGATAAGTCCTTGTGCAGAATCTCTGTAGTTGGCAGTTGTGAGGGGAGGCAAATAGGTCTATGTCTGGGCATCCCCATTTCCTTATCATGCTGAAGACTTGTGGATCCAGTTTCCAATCATGGGGATCCATGAGGTTTATGCTTAGTTCGTCTGCCAGAGTATTTATCTTTCCTGGCAGGAATTGTGCTTGCAGGTGAACTTGATAAGTCAATGCTGTGTCCCACAAAGTCATGGCTTGTCTGCAGAGGGGGTAGGAACGTGTGCCTCCCTGCTTGTTTATGTACCACATGACTGTAGTATTGTCAGTCTTTATCAGTAGTTGTCCTGGATGAAGTAGATCCTTGAAAGCTGTCAGAGCATTCTGAACAGCTAGCATCTCTTTTTGATTGATATGAAGATGCATCTGGCTTGCAGGCCATGTGCCCTGAATACATTTTCCTGCCATGTGGGCACCCTAGGCATAATCTGATGCATCCGCTGTTAGCGTCTGCCTGGCAGTGGGTAAAGTGAATGACTGTCCCTTGTTGTGGTGACAGGCCTGTGCCCACCATCGAAATTCCTGTTGCAGGCAGGGAATGAGGGTAATTAATGTTTCCAGGCTGTGGCAATGTTGAGTCCAAACACATTTTAGATACCACTGTAGTTTCCTCATATGAAGTCTGGTATATGGAATTAGCAGAATGCAGGATGCCATGAAGCCCAAAGCCTGCAGAATATTTCTTGCAGATAACTGGGTCTTTGCTGCCAACATTTTGAAGTAAGACGTCAGTTGCCTTTGTTTGTCTGGCGTGATATAAGCCATCTGGGCAGTTGTATTTAAGCTTGCACCCAGGAATATTATCTCTTGAGAGGGTACTAGTTTTGATTTATTTTCGTTTACTGTGTACCCTAACTAGTAATCTTTTTACAAACGCCAGATACTTTAGTAGAATGTCCTTGTTCTCTGCTTGAATAAGGCTATCGTCCAAGTAAGGATATATTTGAATTCCTCTTTGTCTGCAAAATGCAATTACTGGTGCCAGGCATTTTGTGAAGATCCTGGGCGCAGCAGATAAGCCAAAGGGCAGTGCAGAGAACTGGTAGTGCCTTGAGCCAGCTATGAATCTAAGGTATCTTCTGCAAGATTGTATGATTGGCACATGCAGGTATGCCTCTTTTAGGTCCAAAGTTACAAGCCAAGCCTTCTTGCCCAGCATGGGCAGAAGCTGCTGCAGAGTCAACATTTTGAATTTTGGAACGTCCAGAAATGTGTTTAGAATAGACAGGTCCAGTACTGGTCTCCAGGCTTTGTCCTTTCTGGGTACCAAGAAAAGTCTAGAGTAAAATCCTTGTCCTTGCTCTTGCTGTGGTACTCACTGAATGGCCTTCATGTCCATGAGGGATGAAACTTGTTTGCATGCCTCTGCCCATTGATTGTGTGGCAGGTCTGGCATACCTTTTGCCCTTGGCAGGGTGTGAAAGTGGAACCTGTAGCCCTGAGACACTATATTCAAGACTCATTTGTCCTGGGTGATCATGTGCCAATTTTGTGAAAAAAGTGCTAGTTTTCCCCCTAAGGGGGCTACCAAAAGATAAGTGCTTGGTGCTGGCAGAGGAAAGTCATTGGGACTGTTTCCTGTATGGCTGTGATTTGTCTTCTCCGCTTTTGGAGGTAGAAGCACCCCATTGTTTAGGCCTGTATGAGCCTTGCGGCTGGGATCTGCCTCTGGGGTGTCTGTATCTGCCTCTTTGTGGCCTGTCTGACATTGGAAAGGACCAATTCTTTGCAGGCCAGTTCCTGCTAAATCTGGGTGGCTGCACCTGTAAGAAATCCTTAACTGTCTGCATAGATTTCGCTTTGTCCTCCATTTTCTTCAACACCTCTTCTGCTTTAACACCAAACAAAGCATCATGCTGTAATGGAACATCTAATAATTTTGCTTTAACATGATCAGGCAGATTCTGTTCCTTTAACCAAGCAAGCCTCCTAATGACAGAACCCGTAACAGCGGCCCTGCAAGAGGCCTCCAGAGAATCAAAACCACATTGCAAAGTATGCTTTCCCACTTGTTCAGTTGCATGCAATAAATCCTGCATTTCCTTGTTTTCTGCACATTCAGAATTTGTTAACATTTTCTGTTTAAGCAGTGAGATTAAGTATTGCTGATATTTAAGCATATGAAATTGACAATTTAAAGCCCTCACAGCCAAGGTAACAGAAATGTAAACCTTTTTCCCCCCATCTGTCCAGTGCCCTTGAATCCCTATCAGAGGGGATAGGGTTTTTTTTGCAGTGGAAGCCTTGACCCCTTTGGGACCCTGAGAAATAGTTTCTGGGTCAGCAGCAGGGTTTTTATAAAGAAATTTATGTGAATCTGGAACCCTGTAGTATCTGTCTGGCTTAACAGGTGCAGGGGGTAAAGAGTCAGGAGACAGGCCGGACTCTGAAAATACATCTACAATGTCTAAAACAGGGGGGATAGCAAGAGGCCTGTGCTGCGGTAGTAGAAAAAGTCTCTGCGCTTTTCTTAGATTCTGAGTAGTCTTGGCTCTTTCAGTGGAAGTGCTCCCTCATGGTATGCAGGGTTTCCAAAAGAATAATCCTCAGGAGGAGAGGCTGAAGGGATAGATTCTTCAGCATCAGAATCCTCATAGGGAGGAAGAGAGTATTCCTGTTCAGAAGAGGAGTCAGAGGAAATGGAAACCTGATCTGAAGATTCATATTCTGTCTCTTGCCTAGGCCTCTTATCAGGAGGGGGATGGGAACCCCTGATCAAAGTAATTAGGTCTTCGGCCATTTCGAGCATCTGTTTTGTAGGCATAAAGGCCTGTCCATGGGCTTGCTGCACTTGTTTCTTCGTCTTTAGTGGTGCTTTAGTCTTTGTCTTTGAAGCTGTAGTCGGTTTTACATATAACTGTGTAGGCCTGAAAACACCCTCAGAAGCCGATGCCTGCTCAGCGGCTCCAGACCCATCTGAGGAAATATTTTCCAAGTGTCCAATACCTTGAGTTTCCAGCGGCCTAGTCTGCTCCACGTGGGAGTCGGAAGCGGCCTGCGGCACTGAGGTAGCGGGCGTCAGGGGCTGCGAAAGCGCCTCACTGAGAACCGGCGAACCAGCGACTGGCTTAGAAGGAGCCTTGTCGTCAGTTTTGGACCTCGGATGCCTGTCCTTTTCCTTGTGTTTCTTGTGAATTGCGGTAGTCGGATGGCTATCTGACGACATAGTGTAATTAAATCTTCGGCCAAAGTAATGAAATGCAAAATCGTACCGACGCTTAATAGTGCGTTGGTTAAATCTAGCACAAGACCTGCAATTAGCAAAGTCGTGATCAGGGCCGAGGCAAGGAATACAATAAGAATGGAAGTCCTTATGAGGTATTTGCTTCCCACAAGAAATACAATTATTAATTTTTTCTGACATCGGTCTGGAGCAAGAAAAAAGTTTCCCCCAATGGGGAACTTAGCTTTAAATGAAGACTTCGGATCTGAAATTCGAACTTGAAAATCTCAGGAGTCGGCCGACCGGCAGTTGCGAACTGCTTCTGCTCTGGGCACTGCGCGGCAAGAAAGGCTGAAGAAAATGGCATCGGCTGCATCTTTTATACCCCTGGTGCACTGACGTTAGGGAAGAGGCAACAGCAACAGACGCCGGACCAAGACTTTGGAATTCAGGCCGACTGCGGGTAGCCTGCCAGCAGGATAACCCCAAGAGTAATGACTGCAACAGTAAAACACGATGAACATCATTTGATTTCTGTCTACATCTATACAGAGTACAACTAACCATCACTGCACAATGAATAGTGGGAGCACAAATGCGCCAAACGTACACTGGCACTTAAAAGATAAGAAACTGTCTTCCAAGCCATCTGGCCAACAAAACATCTATGGCTTTATTATGCATTTTCCAACTCAGATAAGCCAGGTCATCACCTACTGCCACTAGATGGAATACCCCAGTCCTCAATGTAAAAACACCAAAAAAGACTGCTCGAGTTTGTAATGCTACTATAAAACAGGACAAGGTGATTTCAAGTATTAGGGACCTGTAAAATTATTTAAATTGTAAAAATCAACAAATTAAGTAAAAATAAAGCAGTAGCACTCAAAACTGTTAACTAAAGTGCAAAACAAAATAAATCTCTATCTGCCAAGAATGGAGCAGGATTACATTCAGGACCCTCTCAGACTGTGGAGAGGACACCAAACACATGGGAGTTCTGAGAAAATGAGCAGGAGGCAATCTGTAGTAAGGGAGGTTTACTCAAGAGAAATACTGGTTTGCTGGGGGCACTCAGTATTATGGAGAAATGAAAAAAGTACAGTTTTGTACCTACCATAAATGCAGATGTCCGAGAGACATGCAACTGCAGTCATAACATGTGGGTTGTCCTGCCTCAGGCAGCCCTCGGTCGGCCGGATTCCAAAGTCTGGGTCCGACGTCGGCTGATGTCGCATTTCTCTCTGACGTCAGAGCGGCTGGAGTGTATAAGCATCAGCCAACGCCATTTTCTTCAGTGTTTCTTGCCCCAGATGCCAGGTGCCCTCCAAGGAAGGCTGTAATCAAATTGGAAGACAAAAACAGGATTCCAAACAAATACATGAGCAATAAAACAAATACACCATAACAGATATCCCCAGCTAAGAGAGAGAGAGGGATAGGAGTGGACCCTAAGCATAGAAGGGTATGGAGGGAGGGAAAACCCGACTGCAGTTGCATGTCTCGGACATCTACATTTATGGTAGGTACAAAACTGTACTATGTCCTTCAAGAATGCAACTGCAGTCATAACATGTGGGTAGAATACCATAGCTTAGCTGGGGGAGGAGGTATGCTCTAGGAAAGAGATGGTGTGGCAATCAAACCCTGCAGGACTGCCGAAGCAAAGCCTGCTCTGGATCTGGAGTATAGGGGGAGATTGTAGTGTTTTGAGAATGTATGCACGGAGCTCCATGTAGCAGCTTCTAGAATGTCCTTTGTAGGCACCTCTCTTAAAAATGCTGTAGAGGTGGCTGTAGCTCTGGTGGAATGTGGTCTGACATAGGCTGGAACAGCCTTTCCATGAAAGGAATAACAGAATCTGATGCAATGTCCAATCCATTTAGAAATAGTCTGTTTTGAAATTGCTTTTCCTTGGACTGCAGGGCGTAAGCTACAAAAGCTGTTCAGACTTCCTACTGGCCTTGGTTCTGTCCAGGTAGTATCGAAGTTGTCTATGAATGTCCAAGGTATGTAAAATCCTTTCCCCCTTATTCTCAGGATTGGGGAAGAAGGCAGGCAGATGAATGGCTTGATTTAGAGAAACCCTAGATACCACCTTTGGCATAAAGGTAGGGTTGGTCCTTAATGAAACCCCGTCTCTGTGGAAAATAATAAAGGGTGGTATTGCCATTAGGGCCTGTAGTTCCGAAACCCTTCCTGCTGAGGTTATTGCCAACAGGAAAGGCTGTTTTCCATGAGAGAAATTGCAAGTCAACTGAAGCTGCTGGCTCAAAAGGAGGTAGAGTCAGTTTTTCTAAGACAAAATTGAGGTCCCAGGCTGGCACTGGGGCCTTTCTTGGTGGCTTAATGTCCTTGATTCCCCTGAGGAATTGCCTTAGTAAGGGGTGAGAAAAAACAGGAGGATCAGTGTTGTATCTGGCTGAAATAGCAGATGCATGTATTTTTATTGACGTATATGAGAGGCCACTCTGTAACATATCTGCCAAATATTCCAAGATAAGTGGGATGTTCAGCAATGATGCATCATGCCCTTTGCTGGTATTCCAATTGCAGAATCTTTTCCACTTTGCTAAGTAGACCTTTCTGGTGGATGGTCTTCGAGCCTCTGCTAGTATCCGCTGAACTTCCTTGGAGAGAGGTAAGTTGAATGTATTTATGGGATCTCCCAGGCTGTTAGCTGCAGAGTTTGAAGGTTTGGATGCAGTGTTTCGAAATTGTGCTGAGTCAAAAGTAGAGGCCACTGAGGGAGGGCCCACCTCCTGGTGTGACATATGCTCCGTAGTAGTGGGTACCAGTGTTGTCTTGGCCAATCCGGAGCTATTATGATTCCCTTGGGCTTCTCTGCTTTGATCTTTAGTAATACTGAGGTCATCAGTGGCAGAGGTGGGAATGCATAGATTGCTAGGGAGTTCCAGTTGAATGAAAGAGCATCTATTTTCCAAGCCTTTGGATGGTATGTCCTTGTGCAAAATTTTGGTAGTAGATGATTGAGGTGAGAGGCAAATAGGTCCACTTCTGGCTTGCCCCATGTCGAAGTGAGTTGTCTGAAAGCCTTCGGATGCAACCTCCACTCGTGTGGATCTGTGAAATTCCTGCTTAGGCTGTCCGCCAACACATTGTCTTTTCCTGGAACAAACTGTGATTGCAACTGGATGTTTAGACTCAGTGATTTCTCCCAAAGCTGCATTGTCAGTCTGCAAAGGGGATAAGAGTGAGTGCCCCCCACCCTGCTTGTTTATGTACCACATCACAGTGGTGTTGTCTGTCCGTATCATTAAGTGACCTTGCTGGAGTTGGTTTTGAAAAGCCTCGATAGCATGCATTACTGCCAGCATTTCCTTTTGATTTATATGCAGATGTTTCCTTTGGAGACCGTTGTCCTTGTATACATCTGCCTTCCATGTGCGCCCCCCATCCGAGGTCTGAGGCGTCTGTAGTCATGGTCTGTGTTATCTGTGTTTTTTTGAATGACAAACCTGTGTTTTCCTGGCTCACCGAAGCCCACCATAGGAATTCCTTTTGTAAGCATGGGATGAGTGGTATGATTGTCTCCAAGTTGTTGCTGTGCTGAGACCAAACGCTTTTTAGGTACCATTGAAGCTTTCTCATGTGTAGTTTTGCTAATGGAACCAGTAGGATGCAGGATGCCATGTAACCCAGGGCCTGTAGGACTCTCCTTGCAGTCATCTGGGTGAGATTTGCTAAACCTTTGAAGTATTGAGTTAACTTCTCTTGCTTGTGTTCTGTCAGGTAAGCCATTTGAGAGGCTGTGTCTAGTTTGGCTCCTAAGAAGATTATTTGCTGGGATGGCTGCAGTCTTGACTTTTGGAAGTTGACTGTGTATCCCAGAGCTTGAAGTAATCGTATGACATATTCCAGATTTTTTTGTCAACATCAATTTGTTGTCCGCTTGTATGAGGCAGTCGTCCAGGTACGGGTAAATTTGTATACCCTGGAGCCTGCAATGAGCCTGCAATGAGCAATTACTGAAGCCAGGCATTTTGTAAACACTCTGGGCGCAGTAGATAAGCCAAATGGCAGTGCTGGGAATTGATAATGCTCTGGCCCTGCAAGAAATCTGAGGTATCTTCTGCAACTGTGTCTGATAGGGACATGCAGGTATGCCTCCTTGAGGTCCAGAGTAATCAGCCACGACTCCTTGCCCAGCATGGGAAGGAGTTGCTGTAGAGTCAGCATTTTGAACTTTGGTACTATGAGAAAGGTGTTTAATGCGGACAAGTCCAGTATTGGTCTCCATTGAGTTTCTTTTCTTGGAACAAGGAACAGTCTTGAGTAAAATCCCTGTTCTTGTTCTTGTTGTGGAACTCTTTCTATTGCTTTCATTTGAGTTAGCAGAGATTTGCTTGATAGCCTCTGCCCTTTGATGTTGTGGTAGATTTGGCATGCCTTGTTTTCTTGGTAAGGTATGAAAATGAAACATGTACCCTCGGTCTATAATGTCCAAAATCCATTTGTCCTTTGTCAGTCTGTGCCAGTTTTCTGCAAACAGAGATAATTTCCGCCCAAGGAGCTTCGGTTGTTCCCTGGTAGGCGGTAGTAGAGGAAAGTCATTGAGATTGTGGTTGTTGGGCAGGAGAAACCCCAAGTCACCTCTTTGGTTTCCTGGCTGCCATTGATGTCCCCTGTAAGGGCCTCTGCATTGGCCTCTTCCGGCCGCCTGTTCTTACCCCTTTGAAACTTTTCTGGATTAGGAAAGGACCAGTTTTTTGAAGGCCAATTCCTACTGAATCTGGGGGGTTGAACCTGGAGGAAAATCCTTTACAGTTTGAACTGATTTTGCTTTTTTCTTCGATGGTCTTTAGTACATCCTTAGCATTTGCACCAAAAGCTTGTTCTTTTCCAAAGGTGCATCCAGAAGCTTTGCTTTTACATGATCTGGTAGAGGTTGATCTTTTAACCAAGCATGTCTTCGCATCACTGCCTCTGTCATAGCTGCCCTACATGAAGCTTCCAGTGCATCATATCCACACTGCAGGAAGTGATTGCTTACTTGCTGAGTGTTATGTACAGCTTCCTGCAAAGTCTTTCTGTCTAAAGGATCAGGAGAAGCTAGTGTTTTTTGTAAATCTTCTAAAAGATAATCCTGAAATTGGAACATATGAAAAAGGCAATTTAAAGCTCTCATAGATAAGGTAGTGGAAGTGTAAACCTTTTTACCCCATCTCTCTAATGACCTTGCTTCCCTGTTGGAGGGCAAAGGATTTTTTGAGATGGAGGCTGAAACTCCTTTAGGCCCCTGTGAAATAGTTTCCAAATCAACAGTATGGGCCCTGAATAAATGGGAATGAGTTTCAGGGACCCTGTAATACCCGTCTGGCTTGGCTGGTGCAGGAGGGAGAGTATCAGGGGTAGCACTAGAATCAGAATACAAATCATCAGGAACATCAAGTACAGGAGGAACAGCTAAGGGCCTGTGCGAAGGCTTAAGGAAAGTCCTAAGGCGTTTCCTGGAATCAGAATATTCCTGGCCCTGCCACTTGAAATGTTCCCTCATGGTGTGCAGAACTTCCCCAAAGGAAATATCCTCAGGTGGGGAGGCCGAAGGTATGGAATCTTCTGCATCTGAGTCCTCATAGGTCTGGAAGAGCTCTTCCTGGCTATCAGAGTGGACAGAGCCCTCAGAGTCATCTGAAGGAGTAGGGTCAGAGGGTTCAACCCGGGGCCTTTTATCAGGAGGAGGCTGGGATGCTCTCTCTGGATGGGTCTGCGAACCTCTAATCATGGAAATTAAATCAGCAGCCATGGACATAATTTGTGTCTCTGGAGTCGGCTGAGGTAAGGATCTAGAAGTAATATGCTTTGTTTTGCTGGCTGCCTTAGCCCTAGTGTAGGCCTTAATAGACATGGCCATAGGAGGCCTGGCAGCTCCACGTGCAGGAGTGACCTTGTCTACAGCAATGGTCTCGGCATTTCCTCGGTTTGGTATCCGGAGGAAAATCTATAACTGGCGCCGGAGTAATGTCTGGAATCGAGTCGCCGGTAATGCGTGTCTTCGGTTCGAGCGGTGGAGAGACCGCCTCAGAGGGAACCGAGCACTCGCTAGGTTTTGGCGTGGAGTCGGTAGTAGACGCGGGCCGAGGATGTCGGTCCCGGTCTTTTCGCTTTTTGGGAGTTTGCGATGTCGGAAGATCCGACGGCATGGTATAAAGTACAGTTTTGTACCTACCATAAATGTAGATGTTCGAAGATCCACATTGCTGCAGTCCTTACATATGGGTAGTCCGCTGTCCTCGGTCGGCCCGAATACCAAAGTATTAGGCTGACGTCGGTCATGGCGCTCAGATCTGACATCAGAGCGTCAGGGTATAAAAGCGCATGACCGACGTCATATCCTCAAGTCTTTTCTTGCCCCAGATGTCAGAAGGCCCTAAAAAGAAAGGCCACAGCCCAAAAACAGGATATCTCCCAAAAACATGCCCAACAACAACCATCACCCAAACCATATAACCATGCCAAACTACAGAGGGGAAGGAGGGAGATTGGACTGCAGCAATGTGGATCTTGAACATCTACATTTATGGTAGGTACAAAACTGTACTATGTTCTTCATCTCACATTGCTGCAGTCCTTACATATGGGTAGAATCCCAAAGCAGAGGTAAAGGGAGGATGGCAAAATCATAAAGCATTAGGGGCTGCTAAAATGCCCTGTAATATTGCAGTGGCAAATCCAGCCCTAGACTTAGAATAAAGAGGAAGGTGGTAATGTTTAGAAAAAGTATGTACTGAGCTCCAAGTGGCTGCTTCCAAAATATCTTTTGTAGCTACCCCCCTTAGAAAGGCAGTAGAAGTGGCAGTAGCTCTAGTGGAATGAGGTCTGATTCCAGCCGGAATCTCCTTACCATGATGGGAATAACAGAAAGAAATACAAAACCAATCCATTTAGAAATAGTTTGTTTTGAAACAGGTTTTCCCTGAGAACCCAAAGCAAAAGAAACAAACAACTGCTGAGACTGCCTGAAACCCTTGGTTCTGCTCAAATAATAACGCAACTGCCTGTGAATATCCAAAGTATGCAAAATCTTCTCCCCTTTATTTTGGGGGTCTACATAAAAAGTAGGCAAATGAATAGTTTGGTTCAAGGCCACACTAGAAACCACTTTAGGCATAAAGGAAGGATTAGTACGCAAAGATACCCTATCCTTATGAAAAATCAGGAAAGGTTCCACTGCCATAAGGGCCTGTAATTCAGAAACCCTTCTTGCAGAGGTAATGGCCAACAAAAAAGCAGTCTTCCATGATAAATACTTTAACTCGGCAGTAGCTGCAGGCTCAAAAGGTTGTAGAGTAAGTTTTTCCAACACAAAATTGAGATCCCAAGCAGGAGTAGGAGCTCTACGGGGGTCTTATGTTCTTTGCCCCTCTAAGAAATTGTTTAAACAAAGGATGAGAAAATAAAGGAGGGTCACAGTCATAGTGAGCAGAAATGGCTGCAGCATGGACCTTTATCGAGGAGAAAGACAAACCCTTGTCCAATAACTCAGTAAGATATTGAAGAGAAACACTTAAATCAGGCTTGGAAACATCAAAGTCCTTCGCTTTGCTCCAAATAAAAAATCTCCTCCATTTATCAGCGTAAACTTTCCTTGTACTAGGCCTTCTGGCCTCCAAAATAACATTCAAAACTTGTTGGAAGCTGAGACCCTCCAGGGTCTAAAACAGAATATGCCAGGCTGTTAGATGCAGAGACTGAATCTTGACATTGAGAAAGTGATCGCCCTCCTGAGACAAAAGATGCGGAATCAAAGGCAGAGGCCATGGAGGCTCTGTACTAAACTCCTCAGTAGAGGGTACCAGTGCTGTCGAGGCCAATCCGCTTATCAGAATCATGGATGGCTTGTCTTTTCTGGCCTTCAAGAGTACCTTGGGAATGAGAGGCAGAGGTGGAAAGGCATAGACATGAAGATTGCTCCAACTGAATGATAGAGCATCCACCTTCCAAGCTGTGGGATGAAACATTTTTGTGCAAAACTTTGGCAACTGGTAATTTAGTGGAGAAGTTTAACAGATCTATGTCTGGAGTCCCCCATAACACTGTCAACTTTTGAAATACATGAGGATCCAATTTCCACTCGTGAGGATCCACTATTTGTCTGCTCAACACATCTGCTAAGGAGTTCTGTGCTCCTGGTAGAAACCTTGCCTGAAGATTGAGGTGTAAACTGAGAGCAGTCTCCCACAAAATCATCGCTTGCCTGCAAAGAGGGTACGAATGGGTTCCCCCTTGCTTGTTGATGTACCACATGACAGTAGTGTTGTCTGTTTGAATCAACACCTGCCCTGGGTGAAGTAAATCCTTGAAAGCCATCAATGCAAATTGGACTGCTAACATCTCCTTTAAGTTGATATGCAAGTGTTGAAGTCTGACAGGCCACGTGTCTTGCACCCATTTTCCATTGAGGTGGGCTCCCCAAGCCTTGTCCGAGGCATCTGTCGTTAGAATCTGACTCGCCTCTGGTCGGGTCACAGAGAGTCCCTTGTTTAGGTGACATTCCTGAGCCCACCACAAAATTCCTTCTGAATGCAAGGCATTATCTGAATGACAGTGTCTAGATCTTGGCAGTGTTGTGTCCATACATTTTTGAGATACCATTGAAGCTTCCTCATATGCAGTTTGGCATTGGGAAGCACCAGAATACAAGATGCCATGAACCCTAAGGCTTGAAGGACTGTCCTTGCAGTCAGCCTGGACTGTAGAGACATTTGATGGAAATAAAGAGAAAGGCTTCTTTGTTTGTCCGGTGTCAAAAAGCCATCTGGGAAGCTGTATTCAGTCTCACACCCAGAAAGCACATGTCCTGAGAGGGTACTAGACTGGACTTTGTTTCGTTCACAGAATACCCAAGGCATCTTAACACTACCATCACATACTGTAGATGATGAAGAAGGTCGTCCTTGTCTTGTGCAATAATCAGGCAATCGTCCAAATAAGGATAAATCTGTATTCCTCTTAACCTGAAAAAGGCTATCACTGGAGCCAGAACCTTTGTGAACACTCTGGATGCAGTAGATAAGCCAAAGGGCAATGCAGAGAACTGATAATGTAAATCTCCAGCCCGAAAACGCAGGTACCTCCTGCAACTGGGCCTGATAGGAATATGAAGATAAGCCTCTTTGAGATCCAGAGTTACCATCCAGTGATCTTTTCCCAACAGAGGTAAAAGCTGTTGTAACGTCAGCATTTTGAACTTTGGAATGTCCAGATAAGTGTTGAGGATAGATAAGTCCAAAATTGGTCTCCACGTGTTCCCTTTCTTTGGTACTAGAAACAGGCGAGAATAAAATCCTAGGCCCACTTCTGACAGAGGAACTGGCTGTATAGCTCCTATTTGAAGAAGTAAAGAAATCTGTTTGTGAGCCTCCATCCTTTGCCGAGGAGGAACATCCGGCATGCCTTTGAAAGGAGGCAATGTATGGAAATAGAACTTGTAGCCTCGGTTTATAATGTCCAATACCCATTTGTCCTGGGTGACTAAAAGCCAGTTTTGCTTGAAAAGTGCTAACTTTCCTCCCAAAGGAGCTGCCAGGCAAGAAGAATCTGGCAGCTGAAAATGCAGGTCATTGGGCCTGTTTACGAAAGGACTGGCCCCTGCCCTCACCTGCAGATTGTGCAGGCGAACTCCAGGTTCTAGGCCTGAATGTACTGTGAGCTCTGCCCCTGCCACGTCTAGATCTACCCCTAGACTGAGAATCAGAAGAAGGATTCCACCCCTTAGTAGGCCAATTTCTACTAAACTTTGGAGGTTGCACCTGCAAAAAATCTTTAACAGTCTGCATAGACTTAGCCTTGTCTTCCATTTTCTTCAAAACCGACTCCACAGGAGGACCAAACAAAACTTCAGACTGTAAAGGGGCATCCAGAATTCTAGTTTTAACATGCTCGGACAAATTCTGATCCTTAAGCCAGGCGTGCCTACGAAGAACCGAACCAGTGGCAGCCACCCTAGAAGAGGCCTGTACAGCATCAAAACCACACTGCAAAGAATGCTTACCCACCTGTTCAGAGACATGTACTAAATCCTGCAATTCTTTACACTCTATGCCCTCTGCCAAAGCATCCACTTTAGATTTTAGCTGAGAAAGGAGGAAATTCTGATATTTCAACATATGAAACTGGCAATTTAAAGCCCTCGTTGCTAAAGTAGAAGGGGTATACACCTTCTTACCCCATCTATCCAAAGCTCTAGCTTCCTTATCTAGAGGAACCGGATTCTTTACAACAGAGGCTCTAACACCCTTAGGCCCCTGACTAATAGTTTCTGGGTCCGCCCTAGGACTCTTATACAGATATTTATGAGCCTCAGGCACCCTGTAATACCTGTCCGGTTTAACTGGCAGGAGGCAAAGAATCTGGATTAAGGGAAGCCTCGAGAAAACATCTTGAACAACATCCAAAACAGGAGGTATAGCCAAGGGTCTATGCTGTGGTAAAACAAGAATTCCCTAAGCCTCTTCCGTGAATCAGAGAAATCCTGTCCTTCCCACTTAAAATGCTCCCTCATGGAATGCAGAGTTTCTGAAAATGAAAAATCCTCTGGAGGAGAAGCAGAAGGAGTGGAATCCTCTACATCAGAATCCGAATAAGGGGGAAAATCTTGAATATCTTCAGCAGAAGACTCTGAGTCATCTGAGGCCTGATCTAAACTTTCCAACTCTGGCTCCACCCTGGGCCTCTTATCAGGAGGGGGCATAGAACCTCTAATTAAAGTAATCAAATCTTCTGCCATTTTAAGCATGTGCTTTTTAGGCACAGACCCTGAAGTACCTGGAGTGACACCAGAGGAAGGCAAAACAGACCTGCCCTTAGAAGGAACCTTAGGAATAGTAGCAGAAGGCCTAACCACCTTAGGCATAGAAGGGAGAACAGTAACCTGAGAGGCCCCTTCAGCTTGACCTGACTTCTGTGAGGCCACATCCTGCAAAATCAAAGTTTCCCCCTGAGACTCAACAGAAACTTCAGCCGGATCCACCTGTTCCACTGTGGCTTCTACAGGACCGGCGTTCGAAACGGACGAATCATCCTGTCTAGGTTTCAAAGATTTGTCTTTGCGCTTCTTCGTGGAAGCGGGCGTCGGAGGATCCGACGGCATATTATAATTGCACCGCTTACCAAAGACTAACCTAGCGCAATCTAACCTTCGTTTTATGGTGCACTTATTAAACCTAGCACAAAACCGACACCCGACTACGTCGTGCTCAGGTCCCAAACAAGGAATGCAAAGAGAGTGATAATCCCTATGCGGTATCTGTTTCCCACAAGAAATACAATTATTCACTTTTTCTGACATCCAGAATTAACTGAGGCAAGAAAAAACAAAAATATTCCCAAACGGGGTACTTAGCCCAACTTGGTTTCGGTCTGAAACTCAGAATACGAAAATTTCAGAACGCCGAACGGCACTTGCAACGCTGCTTCTGCATCGGACCATGCGGCAAAAAAGACAGAGGATATGACGTCGGTCATGCGCTTTTATACCCTGACGCTCTGATGTCAGATCTGAGCGCCCATGACCGACGTCAGCCTAATACTTTGGTATTCGGGCCGACCGAGGACAGCGGACTACCCATATGTAAGGACTGCAGCAATGTGAGATGAAGAACATGCAAATTTATCGCCGAAAAAGTCTTCAGCGAACTCCGCCCGGCGCCTGAGCGTGCGCTTGTTGAAGCGAGCACAGGCTACACAGGCCAAGACGTCGTGGTCTGGGCCCAGGCAAGGGAGGCAGTAAGAGTGGAAATCCTTATGAGGTATTTGTTTACCACAAAAAAGACAACTGTTAACTTTTTCAGTAATTTCTGACATCGGCTGAGGCAAGAAAAGGTCCCCAACGGGGTACTTAGCTTTTTTGATGACTTCGGTCGTAGAATACAGGAGCTGACCGACCGGCACTTGCCAACTGCTTCTGCTTCGGGCACCGCGCGGCAAGAAAGACTGGAGAAAATGGCGTCGGCTGATGCTTATATACTCCAGCCGCTCTGACGTCGGAGAGAAATGCGACATCAGCCGACGTCGGACCCAGACTTTGGAATCCGGCCGACCGAGGGCTGCCTGAGGCAGGACAACCCACATGTTATGACTGCAGTTGCATTCTTGAAGGACATCAATGATAAAAGTACTTAAATAGCTTACACAGCAGACAATAGCAATGAAATACGGGAGGAAGGAATTCTGGAAGTCAGATTATCATAAAGGGTGGAAACCAGAGAAACAGCCTTTTAAAATCACATCAGGAAAAGGGTAGGAATGTTGGGGAAAATTTAAAGTTACAAAAAGCAGACTAGCTAAAGAAGGATCTGATCAAATGAAGCCAATACTGGAGCTTTAGTCCTATGACACTGAGCTACAAATCAATGCCCCCAGTTAGGCTAGAATTTCAGAAACTTTAGCTTAACATCTCAGTGGGTTCTTGTTCAACTTGTATGAAACAGGAGAAGGACCCAATCAAATAAAGCCAGTACTGGAGCTCTAGTCCTACGACTCTGAGCTACAAGTCAATAACCCTAAGCAAGTTAGATTTTCAGAAAATGTAGCTTGATTTTTCACAGGGGGCTGGGGCAAACACAAAGAATGGAGAAAAACAGTAGCAAAGTGAACAAAAAGGCAATGAAATGCAACTTTAAGCAGAACATAAGACGCTAGCAGCAAACTGGAATATAATCAGTTGTAAAAGAAGTGAAGCACCAGTCCTGGAGCAGAATTCACAATACTGCCACTACTGCAACCCCCACCACAAACTAAGGCATCAGATTATGCAGAAATTTACCAGGAACATTGTTTATGGAAAAAAATACAGTAATAAATGACTAAATGAGCCTCAAATCTGGCAGTAGTTCACAATTCTGCCACAACTGCAAATGAAGCTACAAGATTAAGGTTCCAAACAGGGTTCAAAATACAAACATATAGCTTTTAAAAGTAATTCTGCCTGCAGAGACAGAAGTAAAGCATAATGTGTAAACAAAGCTAAGATACACAATATCACCACAACTGCAAATGAAGCTAAAAGATTAAGGTCCAAGATCAAACTAAAAAATACAATTAAGTAACTATTTTGCTAAAACATGTTAGAAAGCAGAAAAATACAAAAAGTATCACTACACAAGTCACTACAAGTCCAGCTTAAAATATTTACGTTTTTTTTTTATATCTGAGCTGCTAAAATCAGCACTGATCTTGCAAATCGGGCTTAAGACTGACAGCCTTATAGTTCCTTGGATTGGAAGGGACACCCTCTTTACAAAGTGACAACAAAAGCCATTTTCCATATCGAAGGAAAATACCCCTATACATATTGAACGGTTTCAGGAGAGGGTCAAGAAAGGATTTGTTGGGTGCTCTTAATCACACAACCAGGTATACTGATTGGGCCCATGTTTATGGTATTTTCAGTTTTAGAGACCTAGGACATGTTACACAACCCTGGGGAGGAAGGGTCTTGGGAATTTAGCTTTAGTTTCTGCTCTGAGTTTGCCACTAAATTAGTTTCTGGTGTCAAGTTGGCACTAAATTTATCTACAAGTACATAAGCAATATATTTTGAGTTGAAGTGTATAACAACATTATGAATCAGCAGCACTGTTGTGTATTATTTGCCAATCATCTATGGCAGTGGCTGATGATTAAAATCAGCTTTCAAAACAAAGGATAATTTAAGTTCTGTTTATTCCCAATGGTAACATGTCAGATGTTTGCTGATCTTTTTGAGAGAGTCTTTATTGCGGGCAGACAGAATTTGATTTCTGACATGCCTTATTAATGCAGAAATTCTACCAAGGCAGTTTTTACATTCCCAGTATACTGGCCTCCAACTGCTTGGTTTATGCTTTTTGTCAGACATGACTACAACTGATTGGCATATATGACAGCTGAGGCTACATGGGGAGCTGGGAATCTTGCAGATGAGTTTTGAATGCTCAACATATAATTTCAATATGTTCATCTTTTTAGAGTTCTTGAATTTAGAGATGCTCACTGTGGTGAGTTTAGATGCTCTAAACAGATATGATTACTGTTTTGTGATCAATCTGACAAAATATGAGGATACTATGTAAGAGGTACAAATAGATGTGATGATGCAGGTTAACATTTTGACCTCTAGCAAACTGGAGCTAGCATTTACCACGTCTAGGAATCAGTTGACCAACAGATAGTTCAAAGTTCTGAGAGACTGCCTTACAGACTATCTGCGATTATACACAGCAGAGTATATATTTTTTGGTAATAGAGTTTGTTAATTGTTGCTTAGATCTGTGTTGAAACTGTTGTCTCACTGTTCTGAGAGACTGATCGGCAAATATACAGAATATTTTTTTGGTTTTAAAGTTTGTACTGTTAGTTGTTGCTTAGATCTCTGTTGAAATTGTTTTCCCCACCCCACCCCCATTTTCTGCTGTCTTCAGTTGGTATAGTAACAACTGCATTCAAATTGCTGGAAAAAGAAGTTATGTACCTACCATAACATTCCATGTTAGTTGTCTTCATCTCACCTTCTTTCTTAATGGTTGGGATCGGAGCAGATCCTCGGCTCCAAGTCGGCCATCTTCTATAGCTCGAGAGCTGTTTACTGGCTCGAGGCTACCCCTTATCCCATGATGCCTAGCGATAGCTACCCAGATCTCGTTTGAAATAGCTAACCCCAGACATAGCCAGAGAATAAACCTGTCTATACAAATAAGTTGAGCATACCTGACATGCTCTCTAAGTCAGTAGAGGAAACAAAGCAGAGGACACTCAGCCAGTAAAACCAGAACTCCTCTTGGGTCCAATAGGACAGGGGGACGGAGGGTGGGATGCAAGAAAGAAGGCAAGATGAAGACAACTAACATGGAACGTTATGGTAGGTACATAACTTCTTTATGTTAAGTTGTCTATCTCACCTTCGTTCTTGCTGGTTGGGACAGCATCCCTAACACCTACAATCCTGGGCGGCTCATTGGAACTGACTCTTCAGAACAGTGGAACCAAAGTCAGCTCTGCTCCTGGAGACCATATCTAGCTTGTAATGAGAAATAAAGGTATAAGGATTTGCCCACGTAGCAGCTGCACAGATAGAATCCATGGGCAACCTAGACTGGAAGGCTACAGAGGTGGCCAAGGCCCTAGTAGAATGACCTTTCGGTTTGATAGGTAACTCTTTGTTCCTTAATTGATAAATGAAAGTAATAGTGTGAGACAACCACCTGGATATAGTCACCTTGGAAACTGGGAGACCTTGTTTGCCTAGAGCATAGGAAAGGAATAGTTGGTCCGACTTCCTTATTTCCTTAGTCCTGTGCAGGTAAAAACGCAATTGTCTATGAACGTCCAATTGGTGTAATTTGTAGTCTGCCTTGTTGGTGTGGTTGGGGAAAAACACAGGAAGGTCTATAGATTGGTTTAAAATATTTTCTGAGCAGACTTTCGGAAGAAATGAAGGATTAGTCCTCAGAGCAACCCTGTCCTTATGAAAAACCAAGTATGGAGTACGAACACAGTGCCTGAAGTTCAAAGACGCATCTGGCTGAAGTAATAGCTACCAGAAAGAGTGTCTTCCAAGATAATAGGGCAGGACGCTGCTGGTTCAAAAAGGGGCAGAGTTAAGGAAGTTAATACCAGATTAAGGTCCCAAGGAGGGGGAATCTCTCACTGGAGGCCTAAGGACAGCTTGAGAGACAATGTTTGAATTTGACAGACCGACATGAAAGTTAGAAATGGACACTAATTGAACCCTGAATGTAGCAGAAGCGGACCCAGAATAAAAAAAAGTTGTTTTAGGAATTCTAGAATTTCGTGGACTGGGGCTGAAAAGGGATCTATGTTCATAGTCTCTGCCCAACAAGAAAAACGTTTCCATTTACCAGCATAGGTTTTTCTGGTTGTGGATTTGTGAGAGGAGATAATAAGCTCACGTACAGCCAGGGAAATGCTAGGAAGTCTGGCTAAGGTTGGAAGTGGAGCAACCAAGCTGTGAGCTGGAGGGTTTGGAGGGATTGATGCAACCCGCCTGACTGATGAATCAGTAGGTCTGGAATCGGATCCAGAGTCCAGGGCTGATCGAGAAGGTAATGGCGCAGAAACGGGAACCATATCTGTAGAGGCCAGTAGGGGGCAATGAGGATCATTTTGCAACCCAACGATATTGCTTTCTGTATCAGTTTTGGAATCAGGGGAAATGGAGGAAAGGCATAAAGAAGAGCGTCTCTGGGTGAGTGACCTGGAAGCGGGAGAAGTTGTTGCTGCATTTGCTGTTGAAGGGGGTGGCAAAAAGATCGCAGCAAGGCTGTCCCCATTTGCGGAAGATAAGATCTGCAACTTCCTGATTCAGAGACCACTCGTGAGGCATGAGGATAGCTCTGCTGAGCCTGTCCGCTATGATGTTGGACCTCCCAGGGATGTGCGTCGCAATCAGAAAACGTTGGGAGGAAATTGCCCACTGCCACAGTCTGAGTGCTTATCGACAAAGGGGGTAGGACCTGGTTCCGCACTGCTTGTTGATGTACCACACCACTGACATGTCTGTTTGAATTGCAATGGTCACAGAAGGAAGAGAGTCCTGAAGGGCTTGCAACGCTAGGAGCATGGCTCTCATTTCTAGGACGTTTATGTGCTGATATTACTCGTGAGGCTGCCAAGTGCCTTGGAATGTCCTGCCCTGATAATGCCCCCCCCCACCCTATTAAGGAGGCATCTGTGGTCACTGTGGCTACCAGAGGGGGCTGAAGGGTATGCCCAGAGTCACTAGTGGGGAGACCATCCACCAGGAAAGGTGCCTTTTGCATGCTACTGTAATCATGATCGTGTGAGACATGGGCAGCTGTTGGAAAGACCACTATGTGAATAGAAGCCACTGAAGGATCCTCATGTGAAAGCGGGCCAGTGGGATTAGAAGAATGGCTGCTGCCATGGAACCCAGAGTTTGAAGGACGAACCTGACTTGGCTTCTTCTGCTCTGCATCAGAATTTGTACTTGCTGACGAATTGTAGACACCCTTTCTGACGGTAGCCTTGTGGACATGTTTCTTGTGTCTAAGTCTGCACCTATGTAGGTGATAGATTGACAGGGCAATAAGGCAAATTTTTCGAAGTTTATTGTAATGCCTAACTGGGAGCAGATTGTGAATGTGTAGTCCCTGGCTTGAAAAAGTTGATGCCTGGTAGTAGCAGTGAGGAGCCAGTCGTCTAGATATGGGAATCCTCGACGTCTCAGGTGAGCCGTGACCACTGCCATACATTTGAACACCCTGGGGTCTGTGGTGAGACCAAAGGGTAGAGCTCTGAACTGGTAATGACTGGCTCCCAGCCGGAAATGAAGAAATCTCCTGGACGCCTGTCCATCTTGATATGGTAGTACGCGTCCTGAAGATCTATCGAGCACATCCAATTGTCCTGACACAGAAAGGGTAGAATGGACTGTAGCGTGACCATCCAAAACTTTGTTCTTTGTACAGACCTGTTTAGTCTGCTGAGATCCAGAATCGGTCTGCTGTCCCCTGTCTTTTTTGGTACCAAAAAGAACCTTGAGTAAGCTCTGGATCCGTGCTGGTCTGCCGGGACTTCCTGGATGACTCTTTCTAGCAGTTTTGAAACTTCTATTACTGCTTGGTCCTTCAGATTGGGTGGAACGTTTTGAAACTTCTATTACTGCTTGGTCCTTCAGATTGGGTGGAACATTTTGAAACTTCTATTACTGCTTGGTCCTTCAGATTGGGTGGAACATCTGGAAGGGATTTCCTTGACGGTAAGTGGGGTTGACAGAAGGGAATTTTCTAACCTCTGGACATAATGGACCGTACCCATCTGTCTTGCGTTAAATTTTGCCAGGCCTTTGGATACAGTGAAAGTCTTCCCCCCACTGCCTCCCAGAGGTGAGCAGCCGGGCAACCCTTCAGGGATGCTAAAAGGGCTTATCAGAGAAGGATTCTCTGTTGCCCTCGTTCTGCGGACCCCCTCTGCCACGAGGGGGGCATCTGCTGTTATTATTTCCCCTCTGCCCCGGACGAAAAATCGCTACATGTGTCAGGCAAGGCTCCCTGGGATTTTCGGAACCACATCTTGCCACTCTTCTGACCTTTGGGGTATGGTCTAGAAGGAGTGGAAAAACGGACTCCCACGGCAGAGTGTGTCTTGCCTTCTTGCTCACACCTAGTCAAAGTGTCTTTCACTTGTGGTCCAAAAAGAAAGGAACCATCAAAAGGGGTGTTGGTGAATGATGCTCGAAAGGGTTCCGCAAAATTACACAACTGCATCCATGCATGCCTCCTAAGGGCCACACCCATACCTGCGGCTCTACTTGCACCATCGGCTGCATAGGAAATGAGCCTCATGGAGGAGTTAACTATGGAATTAAGCGTCGCCAGCTGGGAAGCTACTTCAGCTTGAGCCCCCTCAGCTGATGGATCTTGAAAGGCATCTCAGAGCTCTTTAAGGAGATCCCTCTGAAGCCAGGTAAAATGACATAAGTAGTTCAGTAACCTCATAGAAAAGTTCGCTTAAGCGAACATTCGCTTCCCGTATCTGTCCATGGTCCTAGACTCCTTGTTAGGAGGATGGACAGATGAAGAGGTCTCCGCTAATTCTTTTTTGGTGGCTGCTGCTACCACCATGGCATCAACAGGAACACTTTGGTAAGGAACTGCTTACCTTGGGGTGCTGTGATGAATTTTCCAGGTCTCCTCGGAGTTGGTTCCACTGTATCCGGAGCTGACCAAGCCTTTCGAGCTACCACTGCCATAAGTGGATCAAAAGGCAGAGAAACTCAGGAGGTGGAAGGTCGGGAACAGAATCCAGAAATACAGACATCCTCGGTAGGGGCTAGGGGTTCCAGTTCCCCCTCTGCTTAAGCATTTCTAGGATGTCAGAGAAGGAAACATCTTCAGAAAGGGATCTTGGGGACCCTTGCGAATCATCTAAGCCCGTATCAGAAGTGACAAACTCAGGGGAGTCAATGTGCTTCCTCTTGCACTTCTTATGAAGGTGCTCCTCTGAATGATCAGGGGAGGCCTCGGAAGAACAGGAAACACCCAATGGGGTGCCCTGGAGCGCCGGTTCCCTACACTTGGGGTCTGGAGGAGGAGCAGAGATTGGCACAGGCACTACAGGGGAGGGAGCCAGTGGGGCAGATAGTGGAGCTGACTCAGTGGCCAGCAAACTCCTCATGACATCTAAGGCATCCCTGCCACGATGCAGAGAAAGCTCCAGTTCCAAAGAAATCGGAATCCTTCTCCACACCAAGGGACCGAGGCCGATGTAGGAGCCGAGCTCACCTGCGCCAAAGCTCCAAGAGGGAGAATGGGGTCTGACAAGGGTCCGATGCCACTTGCCACCTCGGAGCAGAGAGAACCCTAGCGCCCAGATCCCTTGACAGAAGGCATCACCGAAGGGATCAGAGCAGACGTCGTAACCGAAGGAGATAGAGTTATCGGGGCCAACGGTTCCACTACTCGAACCCCAACGAACTCCGGCTCTGAACGCATTGGAGTCGGAGGAGGAACATCGATAGAGGTGGATGGTGCCGACACTTGTTGAGGAGGGCTGGACAACATCTTGGCAAGTGCCTGCGACTTTAGCAACCTACTGACCACTCTCTCCACATCATGATCGGACAACCTAGAGGATCGAGAGGAGTGAGAGGATCGGTGACTGCGCTTGCTCTGAAGCAAAGGAGACAGAGGAGCCGAATGTACAGATTCCAAAGAAGAGGACCTCAGCCTCTTGTGGCTCCGCGAAGGTTCTGAAGTTTCTGATGGGGCCGATGGGGAGATATTCTTATCGGTACCAGCCGGAACTGAAGTAGAAGGTAGAGTATGAACCGAGGACGGCTCCAAACTTGGAGCCGACGGCTTGGTAGATTTAGGGGATTTCACAGGCTGAGAGTTTTTGGCCAGTGAATCCTGGGGTTTTAAAAGACCCCTAAGAATAAGCTTATTCTTACGCTCCTGCAGGACTCTTGGACTAAAGGCATGGCAGACAAAACAAGAGTCCTGCAGCGCCTAAACAACAGATGCAAGAAGTGTGCCCACAGAGACATTTTCTGACAGCATGAGTCACACTTCTTGAATCCAGACACTTTGGATTCCTTCGACAGCCTGAAGGAGGGAAACAACAAATACAACAGCTACCAAAGCAAAATACAGTCTACACAAAAAACACTCTGTAATACAAGACTATAGATAAAGGTTTTTTTTTTTTTTTTTTTTTTTTTTTTATTAGGAAAGCCTCTAGCCTATGAAGAAAGGTAGAAGGAAAGCCCCTAACTTAAACTAACCTGACAAGAAGAGGATAGGGGGGAGGGGTGGAGGAGAACTCTCTAAGTTAAACAAGTTCTATAAGCTAAAAAGGAATACTGCAACTAAACACTAGCTATTACAAAAAACAAGACTAATCGTTAACAATAAAACACTGAAATATACAATTCTATAGTAAGAAAGTTATACAAAAAAAAACTTTATACGAGCCTGAGCCAGAAAAACGACACCTTGCAGCTGAAGCGGCAAACGAGATCTGGGTAGCTATCGCTAGGCATCATGGGATAAGGGGTAGCCTTGAGCTATAGAAGATGGCCGAGTCGGAGCCGAGGATCGGCTCCGATCCCAACCAGCAAGAACGAAGGCGAGATAGACAACTTAACATCCTGTGTTCTGAGAGACTGCCTTACAGATTATCTGCAATTATACAGAGCCGAGTATATATTTTTTTGGTTATAGAGTTTGATAATTGTTGCTTAGATCTGTGTTGAAACTATCGTCTCACTGTTCTGAGAGACTGATTGGCAAATATACAGAGATGAGAATATTTTTTTGGTTTTAAAGTTTGTACTGTTAGTTGTTGCTTAGATCTCTGTTGAAACTGTTTTCCCCACCCTAACCCCATTTTCTGCTGTGTCTTCAGTTGGTATAGTAACAGCTGCATTCAAATTGCTGGAACCTGTGTTCTGAGAGACTGCCTTACAGATTATCTGCAATTATACAGAGCTGAGTATATTTTTTTGGTTATAGAGTTTAATTGTTGCTTAGATCTGTGTTGAAACTGTTCTCACTTTTCTGAGAGACTGATAGGCAAATATAGAGCGGAGAAACTGTTTTGTCCCACCCTCCCTATTTTTGGTTTGTAGTTTAAATTTGGTGGCTTTTGCAGTTGCCCACCCCACTGTAGATTTGATCTGGGACACTCCCCCAGTCCCATCTCTTTACCGCATTCTACCTAATAAACTCTTTCTGCACTTGCTTTTACTCCTTTTTAATTTAATTGCATTTTTTAAACTGTGTTTGGTCTAATATTGCTGCATACTCAAGTGTGCTAGCTTGCACTGCATGTGAATTGTTTTTTACTACTGTTTTTGCTACTTTTCTGTAAAAAACTAGTGTTCCAGATACACATTTGCTGTATCCAGGACTATATGTAAGCTTCTGAATCCCCCAAGCCTTTCTGTGTTGGAGGGAAGCCTTCTAGCTTATCAGTGGGAGTGGTAAGCACTAGGTAACCTGTCTACCACATAAGGAGTGTTTCTGGCCCAGAAATTGTAGTTTTTGGCTGTTTGGGCAATCTCTTCAATCTCTCTCAACTTTCTGATTTGAAAGCCTGCATTTGCACTTGTTTTTGTCCTGTAACTCATCTAGTGCAGATACAGATTCTTAGTTTTAGCACTTAAATTTGCTTGTTCATGCTCAGCACTTGTTCAGAACTTGTAAGCACTAAATAAGCTACTAATTACTATAGCACTCTATCTTCCTCATTACCTAGAGGAAAAGAGTTTTTGTACTTAATTTCTCACTTGCTTAGAGAAAAACAGCTCTTGTACTCACTTTCCTCACTTATCTAGAGGAAAATAGTTTTTTATTCACGCATGTCCAAGGGTCAGCTCCCAGTGTTCTCTCCTGTCCATCTGATGAATCTGGGCATCTTGGGGCAATGTAGAAATTGCCTCATGTACAGTTACAACCCTCTCCTCCTACTACCCAACACTACAACCTGTGAGAGATGCACTTATCTAGCCAAACTGGAGGTAAAGCTCTCTCTAACCAAGACTGAACTTGACAGTCATGAGTAGAAGGTAAACATTTGCACCACACCACACTCATCACATAGTCTCACTAAATCTACACCACCAAAATCCATACACAGTAACACAAAAACATTCGCGGAGGCTCTCAATAATAATCTGTCTAAGCAACAGAGACCTCCAAAGCAGAAACGCAAGCAACCTCCATCCCCCAACACAACCCAAATGACACACAGCCCACAGACTCAGTGTGCCACTCAACTACAGCCAATATGGCAAAACAACATACCCAACACACTAGTCATAGGTGACTCTATAGTCAGGAACACTGATGTCCGACTCATCAAGCTAGACAAGAAGGTTACTGTCAGCTGCCTGTCGGGTGCCAGGATCCACCACATAACCCACACACTCAGGTCACTCCACACCAAGTACAAATATGACTCTGTCATTGTGCATGTTGGTGTGATTGACCTGAGATGCACCTCCCTGGACTACATGAAAAGAGACATGGAAGAGCTCTCCGATCTTGTAGCCCAGGCAGGAATGACCCTAGCCCTGAGTAGTATTTGCCATCGCCCAGAATGATACCGCAGTACAAGGACAAAATGATGGGACTTCAACAATTGGTTAAGCTTCTGGTGTCATTCTAAGGGGATCCAGTATCCGTCTGCTTGGGATGACATGGTCGACAGACCACGATGCTTTGCCACAGATGGCCTGCACCTGTCGCCCCTGGGATTCCGGATACTGGCTAAGGCTCTTGCTGCTCCCTATAGTGCCTTTTTTAGGCAGGGTTCAAATAAATTCACCACCATAACAGGAACAGGCAAACAAAAACTGAAGGTAATGCTGCTCAATGCTAGAAGTCTAAATCTCAAAATGCACTCACTCGAGGCACTCCTTAAATGGAGAACATTGATATCTGTGCAGTGACTGAGACCTGGTTCAAGCTTCCAGAGAGCACCCCTGCACTACCAGGCTACAACTCATACCACACTTTTCGCCATGTAACCTGGACGAAACACCAAAGGCGGAGGTGTGTCAATATTCATTAAGGCTATCCACACCTCCAGGCTAGTTGCACAGCATAATGCATCCGAGGTTATCCAAGTGCAACTAACTCTGGGCAAAACTGCAATCCAAATTGTAGCTTGCTACAGATCCCCCCACCATGCCCCAGGATTCCCACTCCTCTTTTCTTGATGTACTGGAAAATATTATGGTTCAACCAAACATCCTAATAATGGGCTTAACTTCAACTACCCACCATTAACTGGGAAAACTACTGTGTACCAACTCCTTAGCTCAACGCTTTCTGGAATTCATAAACTCAATGCCTTAGATCAACTTATCCACACCGCCACCAGGGGCAACAATATCCTAGACCTAGTCATTACCAACATGAGTGACCGGTGTTCCACACCTGAAGTCAACTCCTTGGTCGATCCGACCATAAACTTATCACCCGTGATATCCACATCCCACCCCACCCACCAATAAGGAAACCACAGTATAAAAACCCCTCTAAAGCCAACTTCATGCTTAAGACAGAAATGGTGAACTTCATGACACCCATGCAGATTGGACAATACAGTTACAACTGCTGAATCCTACACAAATGCACTCTATAAGCACTTACAAGAGTGCATGGATTGTGCTATCCCAAACAGAACCAAGACGCTTTCCTCCGAAAAAAGAAAGCCAATCTGGTGGTCCCCTGCCATACACAAACTTACAAGAGAAGGAAGAAACTGTTGCAAAAGAGAGTAAAATCCCATGAGTGGAGGAGCTCCCTGGTCAGCCTCAGTAAGAAGTTGAGATCCCTTACAAGATCCTCCAAAGCTAGCTACGAAAACAAAATCGCCACTAAATCCAAGGACAACCACAAAGCATTCTATAGCTATGTCAAGAATCTAGATGGCAACATCCAGATCTGCTCCGAGTTACAGCACAAAGGTATGAAAATTACAGAACCAACTGATATTGCCAACATCCTAGCAGATCGGTTCAGTGCTAACTTTACCCCCCTCTCACCCCCTAAAGGGCCCATATCTATACAGGAAGAATGCAGAGTCCCTGTAATCACAACTGCGCAGGTAAAAGCTGCACTCTCTAAAGCCAAAAACACAGCATCCATGGGACCGGACAACATCCCAGGCTGCGTTTTACATGAACTTCAGAACGAACTGGCTCCCCACTTAAGTACCATGTTCAATAATAGCCTCGCATCAGGCTTTGTGCCCACTGAATGGCACACAGCAACAGTTATCCCACTCCACAAAGGAGCCACCACTGATCCTGGGAACTATCGACCTATTAGCCTGACGAGCCTGGTCTGCAAGGCCATGGAACGTATCACCATGGAAGTCATAAACAAAGACATTGGTAACCTCCAAACTCTGGATCTCACCCAGTTGCGTTTGTGAAAGGCAGATCATGTCTCCTGAACCTGATTGACTTCTTTGAGGCAGTCACCAAAGCCGTGGATGAGGGTAAGGTGGATCACACAGCCTATCTTGACCTCGCCAAGGCTTTCAACACCATCCCCCATTCTGGAATTATAGCTAAACTCACTAAACTAGGTATAAATCCCTTCGTCACAAGATGGATTGCCAAGTGGCTCACTGACAGAACCCACACTGTAAAAGTTGCAGACTCCAAATCTGACCTCAAGGCAGTGACAAGTGGAGTGCCACAGGGTTTCGTCCTGGGACCTCTCCTGTTTGGTATCTACTTCTCTGAAGTACAGGCTAACACAGAAGGCCTCTGGCTGCCGAAGTTCACAGATGACTGCAACACGTCCCCAAATGATGTGGACATCCTACAGAAGGGCCTCACTGAGACAGATGCCTGGTGTCAGAGCCATGGCCTCAAGCTCAATGCCAAAAAGTGCAGTGTCATCCCCTTTGGTAAAAACTCTGCACCCATGAACTACCACATAGGCAGCAATCTACTTAACACCGAATGCGTGATGAGACCTTGGGACCCAGGTGGACAGTAGTCTCTCCTTTGATAGTCACATCGCCACAGTAGTCAGGAAGTCCTTCTATGTGGCACACCGCATCATAAAAGGGTTCTCATCCAGGAAAAAGAGGTCATTGTTCCCCTCTACTCGTTGCTCATTAGACCCATTATAGAGTACAATGCCCCTTTTGGAATGTACCTCACAAGACATCTGCAGCAGCTGGAAAGGCCACAGAAGTACCTCACAAAGAGGATTACTGGCCTCAAACAGATGAGTCTCAAAAACTCCAGCTTTACTCCGTAGCATATCGCCTACTCCGAGGTGATCTCTGCCTAACATATAAAGCTATGTCAAACCCAGAGCTCTTGGACATGCTACACCTAAAGAAATCCTAATCCCTCCAAGCTACACGCTCTAGGGACCTAAACCTAGTCACCACAATAACCAGGACATGCTGGAGGGATAGATTCCTGTCCCAGAGACTTCCTATACTCTGAAACAAGCTACCCATCTATGTCAAGCAAAGTTCTTCATTAGCACTCAAGAAAAATCTTGATGAGTAGATGTGAAATAGGAAGTACACCCCGGGGATCACTTGTGTGTCTGCTGGACAGTGGCTCAGGAAAATAACTTTCTTGGGTGGCGTAAGCTATGGTACCTTGCTGGCTAGGCTTACGTAGGCCCTTGGGCCGATAGCCTACTACCTACCTATGAACCTAAAAAAGTACCGTTAAGGTACAGTTTAGTAAATACATTTACAAGTCTTTCATGGTCATCTGAGGACATGGAAAGTGACTTACAGTGGGCTATGAATTGACAATTTGTCTTATTTATTGTGAGTTGAAGTTCAATAAATTGTGCTTATAGTCACAAAGAATATGTCTGAATATAACTGGTCCTCAAACGAGGATACTCCCAACAGTTTCCAGAAGGTCGGAATATATGCTAGCTGCTGAAACAGGTTAAAGACAGAGTGCTACTTTTACACTGGAAAAAAGTCTCTGCTAGAAATTCAAGAAGTATTTTATTTGTATCCAGTGCCATCCAGGCAACGTTAAGTATCTTTGATTGAGTGATCACTCCTGTTTCATAAAAAATTGCTCTTCCTCTCCCTGTGACTACTGTAAGACTGTCTTGAAACTGCATTCAGCAAGGGATTTCCAGGTGGTAGTTTAAGTGGTTTGTGGTAGAATTGCTCTTGTGGGTCTCTTCTACTGTGATTTTACATTAGCAGAAAGTACAGTTTTGTACCTACCATAAATGTAGATGTCCGATAGATATGCAACTGCAGTCATAACATATGGGTTGTCCTGCCTCAGGCAGCCCTCGGTCGGCAATTCCAAAGTCTGGGTCGGCGTGCCAGGCTGGTCACCTCCTCTCCAACGTCACAACGGCTGGAGTATAAAGGCATCGGCCGACGCCATCTTCTTCAGTGTTTCTTGCCCCAGATGCCAGGTGCCCTCCTAGGAAGACTAATTTTGGTAAATGGATAAAAATAATCCAAACATGCACAACAGTAATAAACAGATACACCATAGGAAATACCCCCAGCTAGTGGGATAAGGGGTAGGGACCCAAAAAAGAAGGATACAGAGGGGTAGGAGGGTGGAAAAATCCGACTGCAGTTGCATATCTATTGGACATCTACATTTATGGTAGGTACAAAACTGTACTATGTCCTTCAAGAATGCAACTGCAGTCATAACATATGGGTTGAATACCATAGCCAAGCTGGGGGTGGATGGATCTATGATAAGGATGGTGTAGCTAAAATCCCCTGCAGGACTGCCGAAGCAAAGCCTGCTCGGGATCTGGAGTATAAAGGCAGGTTGTAGTGCTTGCTAAATGTATGCACGGAGCTCCATGTAGCAGCCTCTAGAATGTCCTTTGTTGCCACTCCTCTTAGGAAAGCTTAGGAAGTGGCTAAAGCTCTGGTGGAATGTGGCCTAATATTGGCTGGCACACCTTTTCCATGGAATGAATAGCAGAATCTGATGCAGTGTCCAATCCATTTTGAAATGGTTTGTTTGGAGATTGCCTTTCCTTGTACTCCAGCAGCATAGGCTACAAACAGTTGGTCAGACTTTCTGGTGGCCTTAGTTCTGTCCAAATAGTAGCGTAGTTGTCTGTGTATGTCCAAAGTATGCAGTAGTTTTTCCCCCTTGTTTTGAGGATTGGGGAAGAATGTAGGCAGGTGAATAGCTTGATTTAGAGACACCCTGGAAATAACTTTTGGCATGAATGTAGGATTTGTTCTTAGAGAAACTCTGTCTTGATGAAAAATGATGAAGGGAGGCACTGCCATGAGTGCCTGAATCTCCGAAACTCTTCTTGCAGATGTGACTGCCAATAAAAAGACCGTCTTCTATGAAAGAAATTGAATTTCTGAAGTTGCTGCTGGTTCAAATGGAGGAAGAGTTAATTTTTCCAACACATAATTGAGGTCCCATGCAGGTACTGGCGGTCTTCTGGGAGGTTTGACATTCTTTATTCCTCTTAGAAACTGTCGTAGCAAAGGATGTGAAAACACTGGAGGGTCACAGTTGTATCTTGCTGAGATTGCTGAGGCATGAATCTTTATTGAAGAGTATGAGAGCTCCAGTTTAGATGCTCTAAACAGATATGATTACTGTTTTGTGATCAATCTGACAAAATATGAGGATACTATGTAAGAGGTACAAATAGATGTGATGATGCAGGTTAACATTTTGACCTCTAGCAAACTGGAGCTAGCATTTACCACGTCTAGGAATCAGTTGACCAACAGATAGTTCAAAGTTCTGAGAGACTGCCTTACAGACTATCTGCGATTATACAGAGCAGAGTATATATTTTTTGTTAATAGAGTTTGTTAATTGTTGCTTAGATCTGTGTTGAAACTGTTGTCTCACTGTTCTGAGAGACTGATCGGCAAATATACAGAATATTTTTTTGGTTTTAAAGTTTGTACTGTTAGTTGTTGCTTAGATCTCTGTTGAAACTGTTTTCCCCACCCCACCCCCATTTTCTGCTGTCTTCAGTTGGTATAGTAACAACTACATTCAAATTGCTGGAAAAAGAAGTTATGTACCTACCATAACGTTCCATGTTAGTTGTCTTCATCTCACCTTCTTTCTTAATGGTTGGGATCGGAGCAGATCCTCGGCTCCAAGTCAGCCATCTTCTATAGCTCGAGAGCTGTTTACTGGCTCGAGGCTACCCCTTATCCCATGATGCCTAGCGATAGCTACCCAGATCTTGTTTGAAATAGTTAACCCCAGACATAGCCAGAGAATAAACCCGTCTATACAAATAAGTTGAGCATACCTGACATACTCTAAGTCAGTAGAGGAAACAAAGCAGAGAACACTCAGCCAGTGAAACCAGAACTCCTCTCGGGTCCAATAGGACAGGGGGACGGAGGGTGGGATGCAAGAAAGAAGGCAAGATGAAGACAACTAACATGGAACGTTATGGTAGGTACATAACTTCTTTATGTTAAGTTGTCTATCTCACCTTCGTTCTTGCTGGTTGGGACAGCATCCCTAACACCTACAATCCTGGGCGGCTCATTGGAACTGACTCTTCAGAACAGTGGAACCAAAGTCAGCTCTGCTCCTGGAGACCATATCTAGCTTGTAATGAGAAATAAAGGTATAAGGATTTGCCCACGTAGCAGCTGCACAGATAGAATCCATGGGCAACCTAGACTGGAAGGCTACAGAGGTGGCCAAGGCCCTAGTAGAATGACCTTTCGGTTTGATAGGTAACTCTTTGTTCCTTAATTGATAAATGAAAGTAATAGTGTGAGACAACCACCTTGGAAGCTGGGAGACCTTGTTTGCCTAGAGCATAGGAAAGGAATAGTTGGTCCGACTTCCTTATTTCCTTAGTCCTGTGCAGGTAAAAACGCAATTGTCTATGAACGTCCAATTGGTGTAATTTGTAGTCTGCCTTGTTGGTGTGGTTGGGGAAAAACACAGGAAGGTCTATAGATTGGTTTAAAATATTTTCTGAGCAGACTTTCGGAAGAAATGAAGGATTAGTCCTCAGAGCAACCCTGTCCTTAGGAAAAACCAAGTATGGAGTACGAACACAGTGCCTGAAGTTCAAAGATGCATCTGGCTGAAGTAATAGCTACCAGAAAGAGTGCCTTCCAAGATAGAAACTTAATAGGGCAGGACGCTGCTGGTTCAAAAAGGGGCAGAGTTAAGGAAGTTAATACCAGATTAAGGTCCCGAGGAGGGGGATCTCTCACTGGAGGCCTAAGGACAGCTTATGAGACATAATGTTTGAATTTGACAGACCGACATGAAAGTTAGAAATGGACGCTAATTGAACCCTGAATGTAGCAGAAGCGGACCCAGAATAAAAAAAGTTGTTTTAGGAATTCTAGAATTTCGTGGACTGGGGCTGAAAAGGGATCTATGTTCATAGTCTCTGCCCAACAAGAAAAACGTTTCCATTTACCAGCATAGGTTTTTCTGGTTGTGGATTTGTGAGAGGAGATAATAAGCTCATGTACAGCCAGGGAAATGCTAGGAAGTCTGGCTAAGGTTGGAAGTGGAGCAACCAAGCTGTGAGCTGGAGGGTTTGGAGGGATTGATGCAACCCGCCTGACTGATGAATCAGTAGGTCTGGAATCGGATCCAGAGTCCAGGGCTGATCGAGAAGGTAATGGTACAGAAACGGGAACCATATCTGTAGAGGCCAGTAGGGGGCAATGAGGATCATTTTGCAACCCAACGATATTGCTTTCTGTGTGAGTTTTGGAATCAGGGAAATGGAGGAAAGGCATAAAGAAGAGCGTCTCTGGGTGAGTGACCTGGAAGCGGGAGAAGTAGTTGCTGCATTTGCTGTTGAAGGGGGTGGCAAAAAGATCGCAGCAAGGCTGTCCCCATTTGCGGAAGATAAGATCTGCAACTTCCTGATTCAGAGACCACTCGTGAGGCATGAGGATAGCTCTGCTGAGCCTGTCCGCTATGATGTTGGACCTCCCAGGGATGTGCGTCGCAATCAGAAAACGTTGGGAGGAAATTGCCCACTGCCACAGTCTGAGTGCTTATCGACAAAGGGGGTAGGACCTGGATCCGCACTGCTTGTTGACGTACCACACCACTGACATGTCTGTTTGAATTGCAATGGTCACAGAAGGAAGAGAGTCCTGAAGGGCTTGCAACGCTAGGAGCATGGCTCTCATTTCTAGGACGTTTATGTGCTGATATTACTCGTGAGGCTGCCAAGTGCCTTGGAATGTCCTGCCCTGATAATGCCCCCCCCCCACCCTATTAAGAGACGTCTGTGGTCACTGTGGCTACCAGAGGGGGCTGAAGGGTATGCCCAGAGTCACTAGTGGGGAGACCATCCACCAGGAAAGGTGCCTTTTGCATGCTACTGTAATCATGATTGTGTGAGACATGGGCAGCTGTTGGAAAGACCACTGTGTGAATAGAAGCCACTGAAGGGTCCTCATGTGAAAGCGGGCCAGTGGGATTAGAAGAATGGCTGCTGCCATGGAACCCAGAGTTTGAAGGACGAACCTGACTTGGCTTCTTCTGCTCTGCATCAGAATTTGTACTTGCTGACGAATTGTAGACACCCTTTCTGGCGGTAGCCTTGTGGACATGTTTCTTGTGTCTAAGTCTGCACCTATGTAGGTGATAGATTGACAGGGCAACAAGGCAAATTTTTCGAAGTTTATTGTAATGCCTAACTGGGAGCAGATTGTGATTGTGTAGTCCCTGGCTTGAAAGAGTTGATGCCTGGTAGTAGCAGTGAGGAGCCAGTCTAGATATGGAAACACCAGGAATCCTCGACGTCTCAGGTGAGCCGTGACCACTGCCATACATTTGAACACCCTGGGGTCTGTGGTGAGACCAAAGGGTAGAGCTCTGAACTGGTAATGACTGGCTCCCAGCCGGAAATGAAGAAATCTCCTGGACGCCTGTCCATCTTGATATGGTAGTACGCGTCCTGAAGATCTATCGAGCACATCCAATTGTCCTGACACAAAGGGTAGAATGGACTGTAGCGTGACCATCCAAAACTTTGTTCTTTGTACAGACCTGTTTAGTCTGCTGAGATCCAGAATCGGTCTGCTGTCCCCTGTCTTTTTTGGTACCAAAAAGAACCTTGAGTAAGCTCTGGATCCGTGCTGGTCTGCCGGGACTTCCTGGATGACTCTTTCTAGCAGTTTTGAAACTTCTATTACTGCTTGGTCCTTCAGATTGGGTGGAACGTTTTGAAACTTCTATTACTGCTTGATCCTTCAGATTGGGTGGAACATTTTGAAACTTCTATTACTGCTTGGTCCTTCAGATTGGGTGGAACATCTGGAAGGGATTTCCTTGACGGTAAGTGGGGTTGACAGAAGGGAATTTTCTAACCTCTGGACATAATGGACCGTACCCATCTGTCTTGCGTTAAATTTTGCCAGGCCTTTGGATACAGTGAAAGTCTTCCCCCTACTGCCTCCCAGAGGTGAGCAGCCGGGCAACCCTTCAGGGATGCTAAAAGGGCTTATCAGAGAAGGATTCTCCGTTGCCCTGGTTCTGCGGACCCCCTCTGCCACGAGGGGGGCATCTGCTTTTATTATTTCCCTTCTGCCCTGGACGAAAAATCGCTACATGTGTCAGGCAAGGCTCCCTGGGATTTTCAGAACCACATTTTGCCACTCTTCTGACCTTTGGGGTATGGTCTAGAAGGAGTGGAAAAACGGACTCCCACGGCAGAGTGTGTCTTGCCTTCTTGCTCACACCTAGTCAAAGTGTCTTTCACTTGTGGTCCAAAAAGAAAGGAACCATCAAAAGGGGTGTTGGTGAATGATGCTCGAAAGGGTTCCGCAAAATTACACAACCGCATCCATGCATGCCTCCTAAGGGCCACACCCATACCTGCGGCTCTACTCGCACCATCGGCTGCATAGGAAATGAGCCTCATGGAGGAGTTAACTATGGAATTAAGCGTCGCCAGCTGGGAAGCTACTTCAGCTTGAGCCCCCGCAGCTGATGGATCTTGAAAGGCATCTCAGAGCTCTTTAAGGAGATCCCTCTGAAGCCAGGTAAAATGACATAAGTAGTTCAGTAACCTCATAGAAAAGGTCGCTGAAGCGAACATTCGCTTCCCGTATCTGTCCATGGTCCTAGACTCCTTGTTAGGAGGATGGACAGATAAAGAGGTCTCCGCTAATTCTTTTTTGGTGGCTGCTGCTACCACCATGGCATCAACAGTAACACTTTGGGAAGGAACTGCTTATCTTGGGGTGCTGTGATGAATTTTCCAGGTCTCCTCGGAGTTGGTTCCACTGTATCCGGAGCTGACCAAGCCTTTCGAGCTACCACTGCCATAAGTGGATCGAAAGGCAGAGAAACTCAGGAGGTGGAAGGTCGGGAACAGAATGCATCCAGAAATACAGACATTCTCGGTAGGGGCTAGGGGTTCCAGTTCCCCCTCTGCTTAAGCATTTCTAGGATGTCAGAGAAGGAAACATCTTCAGAAAGGGATCTCGGGGACCCTTGCGAATCATCTAAGCCTGTATCAGAAGTGACAAACTCAGGGGAGTCAATGTGCTTCCTCTTGCACTTCTTATGAAGGTGCTCCTCTGAATGATCAGGGGAGGCCTCGGAAGAACAGGAAACACCCAATGGGGTGCCCTGGAGCGCCGGTTCCCTACACTTGGGGTCTGGAGGAGGAGCAGAGATTGGCACAGGCACTACAGGGGAGGGAGCCAGTGGGGCAGATAGTGGAGCTGACTCAGTGGCCAGCAAACTCCTCATGACATCGAAGGCATCCCTGCCACGATGCAGAGAAAGCTCCAGTTCCAAAGAAATCGGAATCCTTCTCCACACCAAGGGACCGAGGCCGATGTAGGAGCCGAGCTCACCTGCGCCAAAGCTCCGAGAGGGAGAATGGGGTCTGACAAGGGTCCGATGCCACTTGCCACCTCAGAGCAGAGAGAACCCTAGCGCCCAGATCCCTCGACGGAAGGCATCACCGAAGGGATCAGAGCCAACATCGTAACCGAAGGAGATAGAGTTATCTGAGCCAACGGTTCCACTACTCGAACCCCAACGAACTCCGGCTCTGAACGCATTGGAGTCGGAGGAGGAACATCGATAGAGGTGGATGGTGCCAACACTTGTTGAGGAGGGCTGGACAACATCTTGGCAAGTGCCTGCGACTTTAGCAACCTACTGACCACTCTCTCCACATCATGATCGGACAACCTAGAGGATCGAGAGGAGTGAGAGGATCGGTGACTGCGCTTGCTCTGAAGCAAAGGAGACAGAGGAGCCGAATGTACAGATTCCAATGAAGGGGACCTCAGCCTCTTGTGGCTCCGCGAAGGTTCCGAAGTTTCTGATGGGGCCGATGGGGAGATATTCTTATCGGTACCAGCCGGAACTGAAGTAGAAGGTAGAGTATGAACCGAGGACGGCTCCAAACTTGGAGCCGACGGCTTGGTAGATTTAGGGGATTTCACAGGCTGAGAGTTTTTGGCCAGTGAATCCTGGGGTTTTAAAAGACCCCTAAGAATAAGCTTATTCTTACGCTCCTGCAGGACTCTTGGACTAAAGGCATGGCAGACAAAACAAGAGTCCTGCAGCGCCTAAACAACAGATGCAAGAAGTGTGCCCACAGAGACATTTTCTGACAGCATAAGTCACACTTCTTGAATCCAGACACTTTGGATTCCTTCGACAGCCTGAAGGAGGGAAACAACAAATACAACAGCTACCAAAGCAAAATACAGTCTACACAAAAAACACTCTGTACTACAAGACTATAGATAAAGGTTTTTTTTTTTTTTTTTTATTAGGAAAGCCTCTAGCCTATGAAGAAAGGTAGAAGGAAAGCCTCTAACTTAAACAACTAACCTGACAAGAAGAGGATAGGGGGGAGGGGTGGGGGAGAACTCTCTAAGTTAAACGAGTTCTACAAGCTAAAAAGGAATACTGCAACTAAACACTAGCTATTACAAAAAACAAGACTAATCGTTAACAATAAAACACTGAAATATAGAATTCTATAGTAAGAAAGTTATACAAAAAAAACTTTATACGAGCCTGAGCCAGAAAAACGGCACCTCGCAGCTGAAGCGGCAAACGAGATCTGGGTAGCTATCGCTAGGCATCATGGGATAGGGGGTAGCCTTGAGCTATAGAAGATGGCCGAGTCGGAGCCGAGGATCGGCTCCGATCCCAACCAGCAAGAACGAAGGCGAGATAGACAACTTAACATCCTGTGTTCTGAGAGACTGCCTTACAGATTATCTGCAATTATACAGAGCCGAGTATATATTTTTTTGGTTATAGAGTTTGATAATTGTTGCTTAGATCTGTGTTGAAACTATTGTCTCACTGTTCTGAGAGACTGATTGGCAAATATACAGAGATGAGAATATTTTTTTGGTTTTAAAGTTTGTACTGTTAGTTGTTGCTTAGATCTCTGTTGAAACTGTTTTCCCCACCCTAACCCCATTTTCTGCTGTCTCTTCAGTTGGTATAGTAACAGCTGCATTCAAATTGCTGGAACCTGTGTTCTGAGAGACTGCCTTACAGATTATCTGCAATTATACAGAGCTGAGTATATTTTTTTGGTTATAGAGTTTAATTGTTGCTTAGATCTGTGTTGAAACTGTTGTCTCACTTTTCTGAGAGACTGATAGGCAAATATAGAGCGGAGAAACTGTTTTGTCCCACCCTCCCTATTTTTGGTTTGTAGTTTAAATTTGGTGGCTTTTGCAGTTGCCCGCCCCACTGTAGATTTGATCTGGGACACTCCCCCAGTCCCATCTCTTTACCGCATTCTACCTAATAAACTCTACTTTCTGCACTTGCTTTTACTCCTTTTTAATTTAATTGCATTTTATAAACTGTGTTTGGTCTAATATTGCTGCATACTCAAGTGTGCTAGCTTGCACTGCATGTGAATTGTTTTTTACTACTGTTTTTGCTACTTTTCTGTAAAAAACTAGTGTTCCAGATACAGATTTGCTGTATCCAGGACTATATGTAAGCTTCTGAATCCCCCAAGCGTTTCTGTGTTGGAGGGAAGCCTTCTAGCTTATCAGTGGGAGTGGTAAGCACTAGGTAACCTGTCTACCACATAAGGAGTGTTTCTGGCCCAGAAATTGTAGTTTTTGGCTGTTTGGGCAATCTCTTCAATCTCTCTCAACTTTCTGATTTGAAAGCCTGCATTTGCACTTGTTTTTGTCCTGTAACTCATCTAGTGCAGATACAGATTCTTAGTTTTAGCACTTAAATTTGCTCGTTCATGCTCAGCACTTGTTCAGAACTTGTAAGCACTAAATAAGCTACTAATTACTATAGCACTCTATCTTCCTCATTACCTAGAGGAAAAGAGTTTTTGTACTTAATTTCTCACTTGCTTAGAGAAAAACAGCTCTTGTACTCACTTTCCTCACTTATCCAGAGGAAAATAGTTTTTTATTCAGGCATGTCCAAGGGTAAGCTCCCAGTGTTCTCTCCTGTCCATCTGATGAATCTGGGCATCTTGGGGCAATGTAAAAATTGCCTCATGTACAGTTACAACCCTCTCCTCCTACTACCCAACACTACAACCTGTGAGAGATGCACTTATCTAGCCAAACTGGAGGTAAAGCTCTCTCTAACCAAGACTGAACTTGACAGTCATGAGTAGAAGGTAAACATTTGCACCACACCACACTCATCACATAGTCTCACTAAATCTACACCACCAAAATCCATACACAGTAACACAAAAACATTCGCGGAGGCTCTCAATAATAATCTGTCTAAGCAACAGAGACCTCCAAAGCAGAAACGCAAGCAACCTCCATCCCCCAACACAACCCAAATGACACACAGCCCACAGACTCAGTGTGCCACTCAACTACAGCCAATATGGCAAAACAACATACCCAACACACTAGTCATAGTCTATAGTCAGGAACACTGATGTCCGACTCACCAAGCTAGACAAGAAGGTTACTGTCAAGCTGCCTGTCGGGTGCCAGGATCCACCACATAACCCACACACTCAGGTCACTCCACACCAAGTACAAATATGACTCTGTCATTGTGCATGTTGGTGTGAATGACCTGAGATGCACCTCCCTGGACTACATGAAAAGAGACATGGAAGAGCTCTCCGATCTTGTAGCCCAGGCAGGAATGACCCTAGCCCTGAGTAGTATTTGCCATCGCCCAGAATGATACCGCAGTACAAGGACAAAATGATGGGACTTCAACAATTGGTTAAGCTTCTGGTGTCATTCTAAGGGGATCCAGTATCTGTCTGCTTGGGATGACATGGTCGACAGACCACGATGCTTTGCCACAGATGGCCTGCACCTGTCGCCCCTGGGATTCCGGATACTGGCTAAGGCTCTTGCTGCTCCCTATAGTGCCTTTTTTAGGCAGGGTTCAAATAAATTCACCACCATAACAGGAACAGGCAAACAAAAACTGAAGGTAATGCTGCTCAATGCTAGAAGTCTAAATCTCAAAATGCACTCACTCGAGGCACTCCTTAAATGGAGAACATTGATATCTGTGCAGTGACTGAGACCTGGTTCAAGCTTCCAGAGAGCACCCCTGCACTACCAGGCTACAACTCATACCACACTTTTCGGCCATGTAACCTGGACCGAAACACCAAAGGCGGAGGTGTGTCAATATTCATTAAGGCTATCCACACCTCCAGGCTAGTTACACAGCATAATGCATCTGAGGTTATCCAAGTGCAACTAACTCTGGGCAAAACTGCAATCCAAATTGTAGCTTGCTACAGATCCCCCCACCATGCCCCAGGATTCCCACTCCTCTTTTCTTGATGTACTGGAAAATATTATGGTTCAACCAAACATCCTAATAATGGGCGACTTCAACTACCCACCATTAACTGGGAAAACTACTCGTGTACCAACTCCTTAGCTCAACGCTTTCTGGAATTCATAAACTCCAATGCCTTAGATCAACTTATCCACACCGCCACCAGGGGCAACAATATCCTAGACCTAGTCATTACCAACATGAGTGACCGGTGTTCCACACCTGAAGTCAACTCCTCGTTGGTCCGATCCGACCATAAGCTTATCACCCGTGATATCCACATCCCGCCCCACCCACCAATAAGGAAACCACAGTAAAAAAAATTCTCTAAAGCCAACTTCATGCTTAAGACAGAAATGGTGAACTTCATGACACCCATGCAGATTGGACAATACAGTTACAACTGCTGAATCCTACACAAATGCACTCTATAAGCACTTACAAGAGTGTATGGATTGTGCTATCCCAAACAGAACCAAGACGCTTTCCTCCGAAAAAAGAAAGCCAATCTGGTGGTCCCCTGCCATACACAAACTTACAAGAGAAGGAAGAAACTGTTGCAAAAGAGAGTAAAATCCCATGAGTGGAGGAGCTCCCAGGTCAGCCTCAGTAAGATGTTGAGATCCCTTACAAGATCCTCCAAAGCTAGCTACGAAAACAAAATCGCCACTAAATCCAAGGACAACCACAAAGCATTCTATAGCTATATCAAGAATCTAGATGGCAACACCCAGATCTGCTCCGAGTTACAGCACAAAGGTATGAAAATTACAGAACCAACTGATATTGCCAATATCCTAGCAGATCGGTTCAGTGCTAACTTTACCCCCCTCTCACCCCCTAAAGGGCCCATATCTATACAGGAAGAATGCAGAGTCCCTGTAATCACAACTACGCAGGTAAAAGCTGCACTCTCTAAAGCCAAAAACACAGCATCCATGGGACCGGACAACATCCCAGGCTGCGTTTTACATGAACTTCAGAACGAACTGGCTCCCCACTTAAGTACCATGTTCAATAATAGCCTCGCATCAGGCTTTGTGCCCACTGAATGGCACACAGCAACAGTTATCCCACTCCACAAGGAAGGAACCACCACTGATCCTGGGAACTATCGACCTATTAGCCTGACGAGCCTGGTCTGCAAGGCCATGGAACGTATCACCATGGAAGTCATAAACAAAGACATTGGTAACCTCCAAACTCTGGATCTCACCCAGTTGCGTTTGTGAAAGGCAGATCATGTCTCCTGAACCTGATTGACTTCTTTGAGGCAGTCACCAAAGCCGTGGATGAGGGTAAGGTGGATCACACAGCCTATCTTGACCTCGCCAAGGCTTTCAACACCATCTCCCATTCTGGAATTATAGCTAAACTCACTAAACTAGGTATAAATCCCTTCGTCACAAGATGGATTGCCAAGTGGCTCACTGACAGAACCCACACTGTAAAAGTTGCAGACTCCAAATCTGACCTCAAGGCAGTGACAAGTGGAGTGCCACAGGGTTTCGTCCTGGGACCTCTCCTGTTTGGTATCTACTTCTCTGAAGTACAGGCTAACACAGAAGGCCTCTGGCTGCCGAAGTTCACAGATGACTGCAACAAGTCCCCAAATGATGTGGACATCCTACAGAAGGGCCTCACTGAGACAGATGCCTGGTGTCAGAGCCATGGCCTCAAGCTCAATGCCAAAAAGTGCAGTCTCATCCCCTTTGGTAAAAACTCTGCACCCATGAACTACCACATAGGCAGCAATCTACTTAACACCGAATGCGTGATGAGACCTTGGGACCCAGGTGGACAGTAGTCTCTCCTTTGATAGTCACATCATACAGTAGTCAGGAAGTCCTTCTATGTGTCACACCGTATCATAAAAGGGTTCTCATCCAGGAAAAAGAGGTCATTGTTCCCCTCTACTCGTTGCTCATTAGACCCATTATAGAGTACAATGCCTTTGGAATGTACCTCAAGACATCTGCAGCAGCTTGAAAGGCCACAGAAGTACCTCACAGAGGATTACTGGCCTCAAACAGATGAGTCTCAAAAACTCCAGCTTTACTCCGTAGCATATCGCCTACTCCGAGGTGATCTCTGCCTAACATATAAAGCTATGTCAAACCCAGAGCTCTTGGACATGCTACACCTAAAGAAATCCCAATCCCTCCAAGCTACACGCTCTAGGGACCTAAACCTAGTCACCACAATAACCAGGACATGCTGGAGGGATAGATTCCTGTCCCAGAGACTTCCTATACTCTGAAACAAACTACCCATCTATGTCAAGCAAAGTTCTTCATTAGCACTCTTCAAGAAAAATCTTGATGAGTAGATGTGAAATAGGAAGTACACCCCGGGGATCACTTCTGTGTGTCTGCTGGACAGTGGCTCAGGAAAATAACTTTCTTGGGTGGCGTAAGCTATGGTACCTTGCTGGCTAGGCTTACGTAGGCCCTTGGGCCGATAGCCTACTACCTACCTATGAACCTAAAAAAGTACCGTTAAGGTACAGTTTAGTAAATACATTTACAAGTCTTTCATGGTCATCTGAGGACATGGAAAGTGAGTTGAAGTTCAATAAATTGTGTTTATAGTCACAAAGAATATGTCTGAATATAACTGGTCCTCAAACGAGGATACTCCCCAACAGTTTCCAGAAGGTCGGAATATATGCTAGCTGCTGAAACAGGTTAAAGACAGAGTGCTACTTTTACACTGGAAAAAAGTCTCTGCTAGAAATTCCAGAAGTATTTTATTTGTATCCAGTGCCATCCAGGCAACGTTAAGTATCTTTGATTGAGTGATCACTCCTGTTTCATAAAAAATTGCTCTTCCTCTCCCTGTGACTACTGTAAGACTGTCTTGAAACTGCATTCAGCAAGGGATTTCCAGGTGGTAGTTTAAGTGGTTTGTGGTAGAATTGCTCTTGTGGGTCTCTTCTACTGTGATTTTACATTAGCAGAAAGTACAGTTTTGTACCTACCATAAATGTAGATGTCCGATAGATATGCAACTGCAGTCATAACATATGGGTTGTCCTGCCTCAGGCAGCCCTCGGTCGGCCGAATTCCAAAGTCTGGGTCCGGCTTCGGCTGGTGTTGCCTCCTCTCAGATGTCACAACGGCTGGAGTATAAAGGCATCGGCCAACGCCATCTTCTTCAGTGTTTCTTGCCCCAGATGCCAGGTGCCCTCCTAGGAAGGCTAATTTTGGTAAACGGATAAAAATAATCCAAACATACACAACAGTAATAAACAGATACACCATAGGAAATACCCCCAGCTAGTGGGATAAGGGGTAGGGACCCAAAAAAGAAGGATACAGAGGGGTAGGAGGGTGGAAAATGACTGCAGTTGCATATCTATCGGACATCTACATTTATGGTAGGTACAAAACTGTACTATGTCCTTCAAGAATGCAACTGCAGTCATAACATATGGGTTGAATACCATAGCCAAGCTGGGGTGGATGGATCTATGATAAGGATGGTGTAGCTAAAATCCCCTGCAGGACTGCCGAAGCAAAGCCTGCTCGGGATCTGGAGTATAAAGGCAGGTTGTAGTGCTTGCTAAATGTATGCACGGAGCTCCATGTAGCAGCCTCTAGAATGTCCTTTGTTGCCACTCCTCTTAGGAAAGCTTAGGAAGTGGCTAAAGCTCTGGTGGAATGTGGCCTAATATTGGCTGGCACACCTTTTCCATGGAATGAATAGCAGAATCTGATGCAGTGTCCAATCCATTTTGAAATGGTTTGTTTGGAGATTGCCTTTCCTTGTACTCCAGCAGCATAGGCTACAAACAGTTGGTCAGACTTTCTGGTGGCCTTAGTTCTGTCCAAATAGTAGCGTAGTTGTCTGTGTATGTCCAAAGTATGCAGTAGTTTTTCCCCCTTGTTTTGAGGATTGGGGAAGAATGTAGGCAGGTGAATAGCTTGATTTAGAGACACCCTGGAAATAACTTTTGGCATGAATGTAGGATTTGTTCTTAGAGAAACTCTGTCTTGATGAAAAATGATGAAGGGAGGCACTGCCATGAGTGCCTGAATCTCCGAAACTCTTCTTGCAGATGTGACTGCCAATAAAAAGACCGTCTTCTATGAAAGAAATTGAATTTCTGAAGTTGCTGCTGGTTCAAATGGAGGAAGAGTTAATTTTTCCAACACATAATTGAGGTCCCATGCAGGTACTGGCGGTCTTCTGGGAGGTTTGACATTCTTTATTCCTCTTAGAAACTGTCATAGCAAAGGATGTGAAAACACTGGAGGGTCACAGTTGTATCTTGCTGAGATTGCTGAGGCATGAATCTTTATTGAAGAGTATGAGAGCCCAGTATGAAATAGTTCTGCCAAGTATTCTAATATCTGAGGTATACTCGGTAATGTTGTGTCCTGACCCCTGTTGGCATTCCAGATGCTGAATCTCTTCCACTTGGCCGAACAGGTTTTTCTGGTGGAAGGTCTGCGTGCTTCCAGCAGGATCTCTTGAACTGATTTGGAAAGAGAGCTAGGAGGAGAAATCATGGTAGCCTCCAGGCTGTCAGGTGTAATGTTTTCAGGTCTTCATGTACAGTCCTGTAATTGTGTTGTGTTAAGAGCAGGGGCCATAGGGTCAGAGGCCATGGTTTGGTCTGAGTTATGGTCAATAGCAATGGGTACTAGTGTTGCCTTGGCCAGTCCGAAGCTATTAAGATGCCTGTTGGTTGTTCTGCTTTGATCTTCAGAATCACCTTGGTCAGCAGAGGCAGAGGAGGGAATGCATAAATTTTCAGAGAATTCCAGCTGAAGGAGACAGCATCCGTTTTCCAGGCTAGAGGATGGTGAGTCCTTGTGCAGAACTTTTCCAGGTGATGATTTAAGTGGGAAGCAAAGAGATCTACGTCCGGTCTTCCCCATGTCTTCGTCAGTTGAGAGAAAATGTGAGGGTGCAGCATCCATTCATCTGGATCCATGAAATTTCTGCTCAGCTGGTCCGCCAGTACATTGTCCTTGCCTGGTACAAACTGGGAACAAACTGGGATTGTAAATGTATCTTCAGGCTCAGAGATTTTTCCCAGAGAAGCATTGTTAGTCTGCAGAGGGGATAAGAATGTGTTCCTCCCTGCTTGTTTATGTACCACATGACAGTGGTGTTGTCTGTCCTTATTAGCAAATGCCCTTGTTGTAGTGATTTTTCGAAAGTTTCGATTGCATGCATCACTGCCAACATCTCCTTTTGGTTTATGTGCAGATGCCTTTCCTTTGGTGTCCAAAAACCTTGAATGCATCTGCCCTCCATGTGCGCCCCCCATCCGTGGTCTGAGGCGTCTGTTGTAATCATTTGGCCTGCTTGAGGTCTGTTGAAAGACATGCCTTTGTTTTGCTGACTGGCTTGAGCCCACCATAGGAATTCCTTTTGCAGACATGGAATAAGTGGGATTATGTCCTCTAGGTTTTGGTTGTGTTGAGACCATAAGTTTTTTAAATACCATAGCAGCTTTCTCATATGAAGTCTTGCCAAAGGTATCAGAAGGATGCAAGATGCCATGAACCCCAGGGCCTGCAGGATTTTCCTTGCAGTGAGCTGGGAGAGTTTTGCCAGGCCTTTGAAGTACTCTGGTAAATGCTGCTGCTTTTCCTCTGTGAGGTAGGCCATTTGGTTTTCTGTGTCCAGTTTGGCCCCTAGGAAAATAATCTGTTGGGATGGCAGTAGTTTTGACTTTTGAAAGTTGACTGTGTATCCCAAGGCCTGCAGTAGATGCATGACATAGTCCAAATTTTCTTTTAAGGCTTGTTTGTTGTCTGCTTGTATGAGGCAGTCGTCCAGGTAGGGGTATATTTGAATCCCCTGCAGTCTGCAGTGTGCCACTACTGATGCCAGGCATTTTGTGAACACTCTGGGCGCAGTAGATAAGCCAAACGGCAATGCTGAGAATTGATAATGCTCTGTCCCTGCAAGAAATCTGAGGTATCTTCTGCAGCTGTGTCTGATTGGGACATGCAGGTATGCCTCCTTGAGGTCCAGAGTGACCAGCCAAGACCCCTTGCCCAGCATGGGAAGGAGTTGCTGCAACGTCAGCATTTTGAACTTTGGCACCATGAGAAAAGTGTTTATAGTTGACAAGTCCAGTATAGGTCTCCATTTGTTTTCTTTTCTTGGAACAAGGAACAGCCTTGAATAAAATCCCTGGCCTTGCTCCTGAGGAGGAACCCTTTCTATTGCTTTTATACTTAACAGTTTGGAAACTTGAGTGAGCGCCTCTGCCCTTTGATGATGTGGCAGGTTTGGCATGCCTCGTCTTATTGGTAATGTGTGGAAGTGGAATCTGTAACCTCTGTCTATCAAATCCAAAATCCAGTTGTCCTTGGTTAAGATATGCCAGTTTTGAGAGAATAAGGATAATTTTCCGTCCAAAGGTGCTTCTCTTTGAACCTTTGTAGCTGATGAAAGTCAAGTCATTGTGATTGTCCTTGTGGTGCAGCTGAACTGTCTGCGCCACTTCTTTGATTTGGAGGTTGCCATTGGCGGCCCCTGTAAGATCCTCTGTATTGCCCTCTACCTCGGCCACACCTGCTTTTTCCCCTTTGAAACTTGTCTGAGCCGGGGAAGGACCAATTCTTAGAGGGCCAGTTTCTGCTGAATCTGGGTGGCTGAACCTGAAGGAAATCCTTGACTGCCTGTACTGACTTTGCTTTTTCCTCTATGGATTTCAGTACATCTTGTGCATTAGCACCGAACAGCTTCTGTTTTTCCAAAGGTGCATCAAGTAACTTTACTTTAACATGGTCAGGCAAAGACTGATCCTTTAACCAAACATGTCTACGTATCACAGCCCCAGTCATAGCTGCCCTACATGAAGCTTCCAATGCATCATAACCACACTGAAGAAAATGGTTATTAACCTGCTGAGTGTTATGTATATGATCATGCAATGCCTTTTTATCAATAGGCTCAGGAGAGGCTAACCTTTTCTGTAAATCATCCAGGAGAAAATCTTGGTACTGAAACATGTGGAAAAGGCAGTTAAGTGACCTCATAGCTAGGGTAGTAGAGGTATATACTTTGTTACCCCATCTCTCCAGGGACCTTGCTTCTCTGTCTGCTGGCAGAGGGTTTTTGGCAGAGGAGTAGCCACCCCCTTGGGGCCCTGTGAAATAGTTTCTAGATCCACAGTGTGGGCCTTAAAAAGGTGCTTGTGAGTGTCAGGGACCCTATAATATCTGTCCGGCTTGACAGGAGCAGGAGGAAGAGGGTCAGGGTTAGCACTGGAGTCAGAGAAAACATCATCCAAAACATCCATAACAGGTGGAATCGCCAAAGGTCTGTGCTGGGGAAGCTTGAGGAAGGTACGAAGCCTTTTCCTGGAGTCAGAGATTTCCTGACCCTGCCATTGAAAATGTTCCCTCATGGAATGCAGGACTTCAGCAAAAGAGAAATCCTCTGGAGGGGAGGCAGAGGGAATTGATTCCTCAGCATCAGAGTCCTCGTAGGCCTGGAAGGATTCTTCTTGGGTATCAGAATGCTCAGAATCCCCAGTGGCTTCATCCGAAGAGAGGTCGTCCGCCTGCTCAGCTCTAGGCCTTTTTCTCTGCAGTTGGCTGCGAACCTCTGTCCGGATGAGGCTGAGTCCCCCTGATAAGGGAAATAAGATCTGCAGCCAGAGACATGATCTGCTTATCAGATGAAGGGGCCTGGGTAGCAGGCTTAGGATGGGCCTTGGCCTGACTCGCGGCCTTAGCACGTGCAAAGGCCTTGATGGACATGGAAACAGGGGGCCTAGCAGCCCTACGTGCAGGCATAACCTTGTCCACAGAAATGGTGTCGGGTAGATCCAGAACTTCGGTTTCCGGAGGAAAATCAACAACCGACACCAGAGATCTCTGAGACTGAAGGTCGTGCTAACGCTGTGTCGTCGGCCTGGAGCGGTGGATTTACCACTTCCGAAGGGACCGGAGCACTAGCAAAGGGTTTAGAAGTAGCATCAGTAGTGGATGCGGGCCAAGGATGTCGGTCCCGGTCCTTGCATTTTTTAGCAGATTGGGTTGTCGGTTGATCCGACGGCATGATATACGCAAAAGATTCACCGAAAAAGTTCTCGGCTAATTCTGCCCGGCGCCTGAGTGCGCTTATTAAAGCAAGCACAGGCAGCACAGGCTGAGACCTCGTGGTCTGGGCCCAGGCAAGGAAGGCAGAGAGAATGGAAGTCCTTATGAGGTATTTGTTTACCACAAGACAAACAATTATTAACTTTTTCAATTTGTTCTGACATCGGCTGAGGCAAGAATAAATGTTCCCCAACGGGGTACTTAGCTTTTAGATGACTTCGGTACTGAAAACTCAGGAGCTGACCGACCGGCACTTGCAAACAGCTTCTGCTTCAGGCACCACGCGACAAGAAAGACTGGAGAAGATGGAGTCAGCCGATGCCTTTATACTCCAGCCGTTGTGACGTCGGAGAGGAGGCAACACCAGCCGACGCCGGACCCAGACTTTAGAATTCGGCCGACCGAGGGCTGCCTGAGGCAGGACAACCCATATGTTATGACTGCAGTTGCATTCTTGAAGGACATCTGGGTTTATTCATCTTGTGACAGGATGTGTTTGCCTGGTCTATCTGAGATGAGAAATAATCAAAAGGACTCCGTGCATTCTTTGTATTGGTCAGAGAGCTCCGTGCATTCTTTGTATTGGTCAGAGAGCTCAATAGTTAGTTTTCATGTGCTGCTATAAATGTTGTGCATTTGCGTGGGTTATCAGTGCCCTTTACAGTAGCAAATACACAGAAAGCAATTTTTTCCTGTAGAATGGTCCATAAAATTGTACCCTCTAAAGCAGCAATACAGCACAAATACCTTGTGCATCAACAAGCTTAAAGCAGCTAGTTTAGAGTCAAGTGGCAGTACTTACAGATTTAGTAGAATTAAGTATTGTGTAAACATTGCAGTTAGAATTCAGTACTGCTTACCATAATGTGCACCAGTAAAAGCACCCTCATTAGTTTGTACCAACAAAGCACCCTTAATAGTCTTCTAACACAAATACACATCCCCCTTGTAGCTCGCAAATCAAAAGGACTGGACAGTATGAATATGCAATTTCCCAACTTCTCTATAGCCAACTTGGTGGATATGGGCACCATGAGACAATGAAAAAATTGTCTCAGGTTTACTGGCAATCACTAAATCCTTAAAGAAAACACAGTATGTAAGAGGTCTACTTAGAGAATGCCACTGGAGGCTAAATTCTCTAACACAAGTGCACATTGAGTTGTTGAAACCACGGGCACAACACACACAATAACTTATGCTGAGGCACTTAAAAGCAATCTTCCTAAACAAAGATTGCCTAGACCATCAATTGTTAAAGCTATGCCTCAGCAAGCCCAAAGGCACTCATAAAAAAAAAAAAAGAAAAAAAAAACGAACACTACACACACTGTCACTCTCATTGGATCCCCAAGCACTAAACCCCTAAGGCAAGCAAATACACCTCCCAGGACTCTTGTCATAGGGGATTCCATTGTAAGATATCCTGATGGCGCTCTAACCAGGCTAAACAAGGAGAACATAACTGTTATTTGATTATCTGAAGCCAGAATACACCAAATCACACATGCACTCAACATTACAACACAGGTATAGTATGATTCCATCACAGTCCACATAGTGTAAATGAAAAAGTTGTTCCTCCTTAGACTACATGAAGAGACATTATGGAGCTTTTAGACTGTGTCTCATGCTAGTATGAACATAGCACTGAGCAGCATATTACCATCACCAAGGATGATACCACAATATGAGCTAAAAATGATTAATGTCAACAACTGGCCGTCTTTCTGGTGTCATTCTAAGGGGATCCAATATTTGTCAGCTTAAGAGGACATGATTAGCAAACCTTGTTGCTTTACCAAGGATGGTCTGCACGTCTCCCCTCTAGGCCTTTGAATACTGGCTAAAAATGTTTTCCTCCCCATAGTGCCTTTTTTAGGCAATACCAAATCGACAAACCTACCAACAAAGTAAAATCAAGTCAATTCAAGGTGTTACTGTTCAACGTCAGGATCCTAAGTAAAAAAAACTACAGTCCCTCCAAGCCCTCCTTACACTTGGGAATACAGACATCTGTGCAGTTAGAGACATGGTTTAAAGCAGCAGAGAGCACCCCAGCAATACAAGGTTTCAGTGCCTTCTACACTTTTAGACCAGTAGCTACACAAACAAGGGCTAAAGGTGGAGGTGTCTCAATATACATCAGTAATAAGCATAGCTCTAGGGTAGTCAAACAGGATGATGTGTAGGAGTTCCTCCACATGCAGATCACCATAAACAAAATCTTGTATCATATCCTAGACAGCTATAGGTCACTCTCCAGGTCTCAAGAAAGTTCACAATGCATACTTGGACCTACTGGAGACGCTTTCAACAAACCCAACACCATACTCATGGGAGACTTTAATTACCCCTCTATACACTGGGAATCCTACATGGCCTCAAAACTACAGGCACAGAGATTCCTGGAATTCATAAATACAAGCACCCTTAAACAAATGGTGAATACGCCTACTACAGTCTCCAAAAGGAACTAGTGTTTAAAAATATGGGAAAACATGGCACCCTTGCCAATGTTTCATCCTCCATGGTAAGGTCGAACCATAAAGCTGTCTCCTTCAAAATCAAACTCAGCTCCATAATCCCATTAACACCGGTAACATTTAGGAACTAGTCCAAGACAAATTACCTTTTATTAAGTGATGGTTTGCCAAAATTCAATGCCCCCCCAAACCCATAGAACACAGCAGCCTATGCTAAATTATTCTTAGAAACTCTGTACAACCATGTCAATGGCTGCATTGAGGCTGCTGTCCCTACCAAAGAAAGCTCAGGGCTAGCCCCAGAAACAAACCACCCTGGCGGCATACCAAATTAAAGATATAGAACAAAATTAAAAAAATGATGGCAAAATTCAGGAAGGTTAATTCCCATAAAGAACACAACTTTTTCACCAAAGTAAATAAGCACCAGAGGGCTAATTAAATCAAGCAAAGGCAACTTTGAGGTCAAGACAGCCGTCCAGGTGAAAGATAACTATAAAGCCTTCTACAGCTATGTCAGAAACCTCAAGGGCAACACACGGCAATGTGCTGAACTGGTGGTTAATGGTGCCACATCCACCAAGCTTAGAGATATAGCAAACCGGTTACTGGGCAAACTCAATTCCAACTCCCCCCCCCCCCCTCACTCCCAACCAACCCCTCCAAAATACCCTCAAAAATAACATCTCCAACTATAACTAGGGAGCCTGTACTGGCTGCACTCACTAAAGCAAAGAGCACGGCCTCCATGGGCCATGATAACATTCCAGAATGCCTTCTGAATAGTCTAATATATGAATTATCATGACCCCTAGAGTCATTAACTATAGTCTTAAAACAGGCTTTGTGCCACATAAATGGAGGACTGTAATGATTATCCTCCTACCTAATGGAGGACCTTCAGCAGAATCTGTAAAAGAATAGTTGTGTAAAACCTTACCATAACCATAGATGTCCTTCTCTACCATGTTGCAGTATTCCAAACCCTTGTGTTATCCTCTCCAGCTACCCTGAACGTCTGGCCAGTATACATAAGCTTCTAGTCACTGCAAGGTACGTGGGACATCTGATGCTGGCTAAGGGAATGTGAACCATAAAAATTACATCTGCACCATCACCCATAGGGTAAGGTTCAAAGACTGTGGGTAAGGAAGGATGGATTAGGGATCCCTTGTCCTGTATGAGAAGTTCCACTCTGTGGGGTAACTTGTGGTGACTGCCCCTGGCTAAATGCAGAAGGAGGGGGTACCAATGCTGTCTTGGCCAAAAGGGAGTCACCAAGACTTTTCGTTTGTCCTGCTGGATTTTCAGTACGACTTTCTGAAGAAGTGGGAAGGGGGGAATGCATACATAAACATCCCCTTCCAGGAGACTAAAAAGCCGTCCGTTGCCCTTGCCGAGGGACTGGGTAGCCTGGTGCAAAATAATGGAAGTTGTCTGTTCAGAGAGGAGAGCAAACATATCTATATGAGGTGTATCCCATTCGTGGATTATGTCCAAGAACATAATTGTGGAGCATCCACTCATGGGACTGTGACATGGACCTGCTCAATGTGTCTGCCTGGGTGTTCGGATCTGAAGGGATATATACTGCCTGCAGAGTGACCCCCTACTGGGTCACAAGCTCCCAGTCTTGGAGAGCTAGTCTGCATGGCAAGTAAGATGTTGTTCCTCCCTGTCTGTTCACAAACCACAGAATTGTAGTGTTTTCTGTGAACAATTTTAGGGAGCCCTGCTTCAGGGTATATTGGAAATTTTTCAAGGCCAGAAGAATTGCTCTCATCTCCCTGATACTGATATGCTCCTGTCTGAGTCTGACCAAGTGCCCTGTACTCTTAGAGAGCCCATGGCTGCTCCCCATCCCAGATCTAAGGTGTGTGCGTAGATCTCCTGAACTGGCAATAGAGCCTGTAAGGGAAGCCCTGGATCAGAGGTCACTTGATTCAACCACCAGAGGATCTCTTTCCTGAGACAAGGAAGGAAAGGAATTTTGTAGCCCAGGGGGTGTGAGTGTTATCTCCATATGGATCTTGGGTACCACTGTAACTTCGTGTGGACCCTTGCCAGTGGCAGCATAGGAATAGTCAATGCCATATGACCCAGAAGCCTGAGGTATTGCCTGGCAGTTGAGGCTGTAACTTGAAGGATGGAGTGCAGGTAGTGTTTTAAGCTTTCCACCTTTTGAGGTGGCAGAAAGGCCCTCATGAGATCTGTCCTTATCTTGCACCCGAGGAATATCTGGTCTTGAGAGCTGTGATAAACTGGGGAGCTGCCAGCCCAGCTAGAGAGAATTTTGTAAATAATTCTATGTCCGTGTAAATATTAATATGATCCACAGGCTTGTTTGACAAATGTAAGAAAACTGTTGTGTTGAGCTTCAAAAATGTAACCACAGTGCACCCTGCTGGAAGAAAGCTGATAAGTAAAGAATTTTACGACTGCGATCTCAAGCTAGGAGACAGGATGTCTGCAGCTGGAAATTCTTAAGACAGAGATAATTACTAGGTTTCACAAGTTAAGTGTCTTTTATTGCTGTGACTTTCTGGCAGCTGTAGATCACAAAGAAATGTTAAATTTTGAGTTTTGTTAGCCTGGGAACTAAATAGAAGTGACAAAAATGATGTAACCTGAAATGACTCAGCAGTAATGTGTATTATCAATTTAAGAACCATCTCAGAAAGAAGTGCATTTTGTTCTGAAGCTGACAACAACTCACCAGCACTTGCTTTGCTCTGTAAGTAGGATTTACATCTTAGTATTTCTCTTAAAGATGGACAGAAATATATCCAGATTAGTGTAGATGTTTTCTATATTTATGTCATACTACAATATTGTTTTAAAGTATTTCCTGTGATTTCTGAACTCTCTACTGTCACTGTGTTGAATTAATAAGTATTGTCTTGAGTTTTTATAATTTTGTATTAAATATTTTACACCTTTTAACTGTGGCGGTTTTGTGTAGAGATAATTTAAGCTCTTAGAGTACCTGCATGTATTTGGTGATACTGTACAAGCCACTCCAATAGCCTCAGTCCTGGGTCACACTTGCTATTTGGATAACAGTAACATTACACAGTAGAACTGGACACCCTTTGGTAAGGGGCCTTTACAGTAGCTGATAAGGGTGGTTGATGGCAGTTGGTGCTACCTTATGATTGAGGCAGAAGGGTGCATAGCTAGAGAACCTGTGCCAGCCTTCCCCAGGAGTGCCTGTCTGTATACAACTCAAATCTCAATGTTTGTGTGTGTCAGCTACTTGGGCAGGGACACGAAGCACTAGTTGGACAGAGAGGGTGATGGAGGTTTTGGCTTGACCACTCGGTTGAGATCTGAGCCCTATAGCTGTGCCAGTGGGGAGTCTTACTGGAGATCTGGAGAGAAAGGGAGAAACTAGCCCCAGACTGACTATGATTGTACTTTACTGTGTTTGTACTTGTTATCCTCCCAATGTGGACGCCCCTCACTAGTATTAGTGGTGAGGATTGAGGCTCCTTGATTACTGGGCCAGTGCACGGGTATCACAAGAGGGGCACATGTTGCACTTCAGGTAGTTTATCTTGAAACCTAGTACTTTTGCAGGACTGATATACTGTTTGTAAATGGCTTTGCAGGGTTTCGGGACATTCTGTCTGGATCAGTAGGTCACCCACTTAAGGGAATATTTGAATCCCTCGACTCCTGCAGTAAGCAATCACTGGTGCCAAGCCACTGGTGAAGACCCTTGGTGCTGCAGAAAGTCCAAAGGGTAAGGCAGACAACTGAAAGTCTGAGGAGCCCACCCAGAAGCGTAAATATCTCCCATAGTTGGACCTTATGGATATGTCCAAGTAGGCATCCTTGATGTCCAAAGTGGCTAGGGATCCCAGAGGTAAAATCAAGGGGAAAAGGGTCTGCAGAGGAAGCATTCAAAAGGTGGACACCTGCAGGAAAAGACTGAGGCGGGACAGATCTACCATCCTTTCCTGTGGCTAGGAAGAGTCTTGAATAGAAACCCTTTCCATTTTCTGACATAGGGACAGACTGGATTGTTCCTTGGCCAAGAAGATTGTCTATGACTGGTTGAAAAAGAGGGAGCTGTATTTTTGGTAGCTGGGGGATGCCCCTCAAAAAAGGTGTTGTGATCTAGGTCATGAAATAACCCTTTTTCTATGATGGATAAGACCCACCTGTCTGAGGTAATGGTTTCCAAACAGGGAGACATTGAGAACGCATTAGGGATAGGAACAGTATATTGAGAGGTTTGATCAGTAATGGCAGGTAGTCAAAGACTACTTGCCCTGTTCTGAAACAGAGGCTTCTGAGCTAGGGTCTGAGCAGGTCTGGAAGGAGTTTGTTACTTTCTGGTGCTCTTTCTGCCCCTGGAAAGAGGTGGTGGGGCAGAAAGGTCTTATAAAATATGTTTTAGAGGGGTAATTCCTGTGGAATTTGGGGATAGCAGAAACAAAGGGGTGCTTCAGGTCCTGTATCTCCTTTCCTTCTGTTGTACAGTTTTGAATAACTCAGCCACCTTTGTCCAAAATAGGGTAGAGTTACCCAAAGGCACGTCCAATAATTTTTGCCCTAATGTCATCAGGTAAGGCCTGTAACCTTAACCAGGAATATCTTCTCAGGACAGAGGAAGATGCAGCAGCATCATAGCTGCATCTAACAGAATGCCTTGTGACCTCTGAACACAGTCAGGAGGTTGGACATCTGAGCCTTGGCAGGGGAATCGGGGATCTCAGACAAAAGCTTAGTGGCCTGGCCTAACAGGGCTAAGGCATATTTTGAAATATGGGTTTGGTAATTTACTGCCCCGAATGCCAGTGTAGCTGAGGTATAAACTTTTTTGCCAAGGCTTTACTGTCTTTATCTGCAGGGAGAACAGAGATGGAGGGAAGCAGTTTAGGCAGCTTATCAGCTAAAACTGACACAGTGCTAGGGTCTGCAACAGGGCACTTAAGAAATTTGGTCCACTCAGGGACCTTGCAAAATCAGTCAGGCCTTCAGAGACCAGGAGGCTGTGAATCAGGTTTCACAGAGGCTGCATTAAAAGCATCCATAAATGCTGGAAAGACTGGAGGGATGGCTGAAGAAGGAGGAGTGTCCATTTGCAGAAGTTTGTAATACCTTTTTTTGTACTTCTGACATTTCAGTGGAATCCCATTTAAAGAACTCCCTCATTTTGGAAATCGTCTCCCCAAAGGTAAGGTCCTCAACCTTGAGAGTCTGTCTCAACAGAGTCCTCTTCTGGGGAGGCATAACCAAGGGGAGATGGTAACTGAGAAACATAGGACAAAGAGTTCTCTGAACAGGAGTCAGAGAAATCATCAGCTTTGGGTGAAGGAATATTTTGAGCCGGTTGCCTAGGGCTAATTAAGTGGGGGAGCCACTGGACAGGATGAGGATGCAGCAGGTCTAAGAGCCATGAAGACACTGAAAAGGATCCGAGGAAAGGCCTGCCAGTCAGGTCAGCTCTCTGCAGGAATAGAAACATGTTTTGACTTCTGTTTTACTTTCAGCGAAGGCCTAGGGGGTGTAGGGCTCAAGGTAGGCCTAGAGACACAAGGTTCTGTAGCAGGGAAAGGATCTGTCCGGATGGCCGGTACAAGCAGAGGTTCCCCCTCACCATCGGAAGCAGACATCTGTGATATCTCCACGGATGTGCCTTCTGCTCTGGGTTCTGCGGATTCCCAAACGGTACCCTCTATACCCCTACTGGCGGTTTCAGAGTATTCCTTCAGGCTCACGTTGGCCACAGGAGGAACATCAAGTGGAGGAGGTGCAATGGATTCAGTCATAGCAACTTTGGCCTTTTTCTTAGGTGGCTTAACAGGCTGACCAGATGGCCCCTTCATAGCTAAAGCAACAGGCTGACCAGATGGCCCCTTCATAGCTAAAGCTAAGCGTGTAAGACGCTGATTCTTCAAATAAATACTGTGGGAGTGCAGACGGCTGTGTAAGGTCTTCGGGACAAAGGCCTAACAGATTGTGCAGGTCTTGTGGTCGTGCATGGAACCTAAACAGAAAAGACAAAGCTTGTGAGTGTCTTTATGGGGTATCTGACAACTGCACTTACACTTTCCCTTGAACCTAAACAGGCATGCACTGACCCACAATAAAACATCCCCAATGGGGTACTTATCTTGAAAAAGACGATCAGACAACCGGTACGGCAGGAACAGTTGACATTCGACTGGCAGCAGAGAAGTTCTGAGATATGGTAGGTGCAGACATCATTTTTATGGCCCACGTTCCCTTAGCCATTGTCAGACATCCCACGTACCTTGCAGTGACTAGAAGCTTTTGTATACTGGCCAGACATTCGGGGTAGCTGGAGAGGATAACCCAAGGGTTTGGAATACTGCAAAATGAGAATAGAAGGACATCTACAGATCCATTAGTTTGACTAGACTTATTTGCAAAGCCATGGAAAAAATTATCATGGAAACTATCAACAAGGACACAGCAGACCTCCAGACACAATCCATTCCAGTTTGGCTTTGTTAAAGGAAGGTCATGCTTATTGAATCTGATGGACTTCTTTGAAAAGGTCAATAACACAATGTTTAAGGGGAAAACTGTGCATGCTGCCTACCTGGATCTGGCTAAAGCATTTGATACAATACCCTACTCTGGCATTGTCAACAAACTTACAGAACTAGGTATAAGAAGAAGTTATGTCTTACCATAATGTTCCATGTTAGTTGTCTTCTTCTCGCCTTCTTTTTTGCTGGATGGGATCGGAGCCGAACCTCGGCTCCGACTCGGCCTATACTATAGCTCGAGAGCTATTTTTACCGGCTCGAGGCAGCCCTATATCCCACAATACCATGCGTTAACTCCCCAGATCTCGTTTGGAAGCTAAGACATAGTATAAACACAATCTTGTAATAAAAAATTATAACCCTCTTTATTAGAAGATTACCAGATAGTAACACTAAGGATACCAGGAAAAGACGCAAAATATTGTATCCCCAAAAATGAAGGACTCAATCTCGAGTCTGTCCAGGCTAGGGGGCAGGAGGGAGGGCCTTAAGAAAGAAGGCGAAGAAGACAACTAACATGGAACGTTATGGTAAGACATAACTTCTTAATGTTAAGTTGTCATTCTCGCCTTCATTCTTGCTGGATGGGACAGCGTCCCTAGCATCTTAGTCCTGGGTGGCTCAATGAAACAGACTCCTGAGTACAGTGGAACTAAAATCAGCTCTATTTCTGGAGGCTAAGTCAAGCTTGTAATGAGCAATAAAAGTATGTTTGGAAGCCCAAGTAGCTGCTGCACAAATGGCATCTAGTGGTAACCTTGCTTGAAACGCCGTTGAAGTAGATAGAGCCCTGGTTGAATGAGCCTTAGGCCTAGAGGGAAGTTGCCTGTGCCTCAACTCATAGACCAAGGTAATAATAGATGTCAGCCATCTGGAAAGGGTAACTTTCGAAACTGGAAGCCCTTTCTTACCTGCCGCATAAGAGAGAAAGAGCTGATCTGATTTTCTGAATTGTTTTGTCCTGTCTAGGCAATACTGTAATTGGCGATGAACATCTAATGAATGTAATTTTTGTTCAGCTCTGTTGGTATAGTCTGGGAAAAAGACAGGTAAGTCAATAGAAAGATTTAAATTTGCTTCAGATAGCACTTTTGGAAGGAAGGAAGGAAGGGTTTGTTCTGAGAGTTGCTCTGTCTTTATGAGAAACCAAATAAGAACGATGGACAGACAAGGCTTGGAGTTCCGAGACCCTTCTGGCAGATGTTATAGCTACTAAAAACAGCATTTTCCAAGAAAGTAGTTTGAGGGAACAAGAAGCTGCAGGTTCAAAAGGGGGCAGAATTAGTGAGGTTAGAACTAAATTCAAGTCCCATTGTGGAGGCGGATCTTTTACTGGAGGTCTGAGCAAAAAGATGCCCTTGAGAAAAGCTTTACAGAGCTTGTGGGACCATAATATTTGCTTCTGAGAGTCCAACATGAAAATTAGCAATGGCCGCTAATTGTACTCTGATTGTGGCCGATGATGATCCAGAATGAAAAAGCTCCGCCAGAAAGTCCAGAACCTCATGAATGGGTGCATGAAAAGGATCTAAGGACCTATTTTGTGCCCAGAATGAAAAACGCTTCCATTTACTAGCATAAATCTTCCTAGTATTGGACTTATGGGAGGCCAGAATGATATCACGAACAGGAGGAGAGATGAGGGGAAGCCTGGCTATGGCTGGAAGTGGAGCAACCAAGCTGTGAGGTTGATGGAATGTAGAGACTGATGCAGCTTGCCCGTGAGGTGGGTCAACAGATCCAGAAGGGGTTCCAGATGCCAAGGCTGTTCCAGTAGGTATTTGTGCAGGAACGGGAACCAAACTTGTCGAGGCCAAAACGGGGCAATGAGGATCATTTTGGATCTCAATGCGATTGCTTTCTGAATTAATTGTGGGATCAACGGGAAAGGAGGAAAAGCATAGAGAAGACCCCAGGGCCAAACGTGAACAAGAGCGTCTCTGAGGGGTTGGCCTGACAGAAGAAAAAGTGTGAAGTCGAGGCACTTGCTGTTTTGGGGAGTTGCGAAAAGGTCGCAGCAAGGCTGACCCCACTTCCGAAAGATTCCGTCTGCTACTGCTTGATTTAGAGACCACTCGTGAGGCATGAGGATAGTTCTGCTCAATCTGTCTGCTATGACGTTGGACTTCCCGGGGATGTGCGTTGCTATCAGAAACCATTGAGATGAAATCGCCCACTGCCAAAGTCAGAGTGCTTCTCGACAGAGGGGATAGGACTTTGTTCCGCCCTGCTTATGTACCACACCCCAGACATATTGTCCATCTGAATTGCTATAGTCCCCGTGGGAAGAGAGCTCTGAAGGGCTTGCAATGTAAAAAGCACCACCCTCATCTCCAGGACATTTATGTGCAAGTGGCATTCTGACTGTTGCCAAGTGCCCTGGACCGTCCTGCCCTGATAATTCCCCCCCACCCGATCAGGGAGGCATCTGTTGTGACAGTGGCAACTGGAAGGGGGAGAACAAAGCGTCTGCCCTGAAAAAGCTGAGGGGAAACCATCCACCAGGAGAGATGTTTCTTGCAAGATGGGGTTATCCAAATGTTGTGGGTCATTGGTAGCTGTTGAAAAGACCACTGAGAAAAGAGCATCCAATGAAGGAGCCTCATGTGGAAGCAGGCTAATGGAAGTAGAAGAATCGCTGCCGCCATGAGGCCCAACACTTTCAATACTCGGTTGACCTGGACTTTGTTGGGCTGAAACAGGGTCTGAACATTCCGCCTTATGTCTGCCACTCTCTAGGGTGATAGTGTTGCAGACATTTCTGTGGTGTTTAATACGGCGCCTATAAAGTTTATACATTGACAAGGCAACAAGGAGGACTTTGCAAAATTTATAGAAATACCCAGACTGTTGCAAAGCTGAATAGTGTAATCCCTGGCCATTATGAGATCCTGTTTGGTGGTAGCGGAAATGAGCCAGTCGTCTAAGTATGGAAACACCTGGAATCCTTTCTGTCTCAGGTGAGCCATGACCACTGCCAAACATTCGGTGAACACCCGGGGGGCTGTAGTGAGACCAAAGGGCAGGGCTCTGAATTGAAAATGACCGACTCCCAGCCGGAAGCGGAGAAACCTCCTGGAGCATCTGTGTATCTTTATGTGGTAGTACGCGTCCTGGAGGTCTAATGAGCACATCCAGTTGTCTCTGCCCAAAAAGGGTAGAATGGACTGCAGTGTTACCATCCGAAATTTTGTCCTTAGCACAGATTTATTTAACCTGCTGAGATTCAAAATAGGTCTCCAGTCTCCTGTCTTTTTTGGTACCATAAAGAACCTGGAGTAAATTCCGGACCCTAGCTGATCTGCTGGGACTGCCTGGATGACTCTTTTTGCTAATAGCTTTTCTATTTCTAGCTGAGCCTGACCCCTTTGTGCGGGTGGTACATCTGGTAGGGGTTTTGGCGGTTGTACCGGGGGGATGGTAAAGGGGATTTTGTAACCCTCGGATATGATCTTCTGTACCCATGTGTCTTGGGTGAGGGATTGCCAGGCTTCCGGGTACAGAGATAATCTTCCCCCAACTGCCTCCGAAGGGGACAGTCGGGCAGCTTCTCAGGGATGCTGAAAGGGTTGATCAGGAAAAGATTCCCTAGAACCCTGGTTCTGAGGACCCCCTCTGCCCCTGGGGCGGCATCTGTTATTTCCCCCTCTGCCTCTAGGGGGAAAATCACCACGTGCGGCAGGTGTGACTCCCTGTGGTTTGCGGAACCACATCTTCCCCCCCCTTCTGTCCCTTAGGATAAGGTCTAGAAGGCGTGGAAAAACGGACTCCCACGGCAGAGAGAGTTTTACCATCTTGCTCGCATCTGGTGAGGGTATTCTTCACCTGAGGTCTGAACAATTCCGAACCATCAAAGGGGGTGTTAGTGAAGGATGCCTTGAAGGGATCGGCAAAGTTACAGAGCCGCATCCAAGCGCTACGTCTTAACGCAACGCCTGTACCAGCGGCCCTACTCGCTCCATCGGCTGCATAAGAAATTAGCTGCATGGAGGAGTTAACAATGGAGTTCAGGGTAGCCAGCTGAGAGTTTATTTTGTCCTTAAACCCTGCAGCAGAAGGATCCTGTACCGTTTCAACCAGCTCTTTGAGCAAGTCTCTTTGAAGGTGGGTGAAATGACAAATAGTTCAGCGATCGCATAGAAAAGGTCGCTGAAGCAAAGGTCCGCTTGCCATACCTGTCCATGGTCCTAGACTCCTTGTTAGGAGGATGAACAGATACAGAAGGATCAGCCAATTCCTTCTTAGTGGCTTCTGCTACCACCATAGCATCAACTGAAACACCTTTGGTGAGAAAGGATTTATCATCTGGTGCAGAAATAAATTTAGAAGGTCTCCTAGGGGTAGGTTCCATTGTATCAGGAGCTGCCCACGCCTTTCTAGCCACTACCTCCATTAGTGGGTCGAAAGGGGGAGACACCCAGGAGGTGGAAGGGAGAGATCCAAAAGCGTCAAGGTAAACCGACTCGTCCTCGGAAGGTTTGAGAGTGGACCAATTTCCCCTCTGTCTTAGGATTTCCAGGATGTCTGAAAAGGAGACATCCTCAGAGGGGGATCTGGGGGAACCTTCCGACTCATCCAAGTCAGTGTCCGACGTGACAGACTCGGGGGAGTCCATGTGCTTCCTCTTGCACTTTCTTTTCCTAGGGGGTTCCCCTGAAACTTCAGGGGAGCCCTCGGAAGGAGGAGGAGACACCCAAAGTGGGTACCCCACGCTGTGGATCTCTGCTGACAGGTGCAAGAGAATGGCCAGAGACCATAACAGGCACTATGGAGGGAGGAGCCGCAGAACTTAACCTTGGAGTGGACACTGGGTCCAGCACACTCCTCATCACCTTGAAGGCTCCCCTATCAGACACACCAAAGGTAGCACCGGCTCCGAAGAGACCGGAACCACCCCCGGAGCCGACAAGAGAAGGCTCCGAGAATGATGTCGGGGCCGAACTAACCAGAGCCGAAGCTCCGAGAGGGAGAGCGGGGTTGGACAAGGGTCCGATGCCACTCGCCCCCTTGGAGCCGACAATGAAGTCTCGGCGCCCGGACCTCTCCACGGATGGAACCAATGAAGAGGTCGGGGCGGACGACACCGGAGCCAAAGGAGGAAGTATCGGCTCAGACGTAGGCAAGGTCACGGTTCTGAGTAACTCCGGCTCCGAGCTCGAGTGATGAGCCGGAGGAGGAATAGATAATTGTATCGAGGGAGCCGCAGTCTGGTGAGATGGGCTCTGGAGCATTTGGGCCAGTGCCTGAGATTTTATGAGTCTACTGACCACCCTCTCGATGTCATGGTCAGAAAGCCTAAATGACCTCGATGAAGGAGTCCTATGACTCCGCTCCGACAAGAGAGGGGATCTTGAAGCCAATCTAACGGACTCTAGAGAGGGGGACCTAGAGCGCTTGCTCGCTGGGGTCGGCTCCGATGATGTTTTCGGAGCGGAAACCACTTTGCTCGCCTTGGAGCCAGCCGGAACCGAGGTCGGAGCCATCTCAATAACACCAGCCCTCGACTCAGAAGCTGGAGCCGAGGGTTTGGCGGTTTTTGATGACTTCCCCGAACCAGACTTGGACGGGGACTCATCAGGCTTTAACAAGCCCCTTAGAATAAGCTTGTTACGCCTCTTCTGCAGGACTCTTGAACTAAATCCGTGACAAATGGAACAAGAGTCCTGCAGGTGTAAAGGCCCCAAGCAATAGACACAAGAAGTGTGACCGTCTGTCAAGAGACATTTTCTGACAGCACGAGTCACACTTCTTGAATCCCGAGACCTTAGAGTCTTTGGACATAGTTTTGACCACAGTAAAAAACACAGTCAGTCCACACACACACACTCAATTTAAGGGAACTGACTAAACCCACACACACACAGATAGGAAGGGGTGGGGAAACTGAGGTAAAGCCCGTAGGCCCAAGATAACAAATTAACTAAAAGGGAAGAAGGGCTACAAAAGAAAGGGATCCAAGAATAAGGTAATCAGTAGGGACCTACACAAAGATAACTACTGGGAAAAAAACTACCTGAAAACTAGTTCAATTAAGTAAAACTCCTTACTAACCTGAGCCGGTAAAAAAAAGACAACCTCGTAGCGAAGCGGCAAACGAGATCTGGGGAGTTAGCGCATGGTATTGTGGGATATAGGGCTGTCTCGAGCCGGTAAAAATAGCTCTCGAGCTATAGTATAGGCCGAGTCGGAGCCGAGGTTCGGCTCCGATCCCATCCAGCAAGAATGAAGGCAAGAATGACAACTTAACATACCCCCTTATAACATACTGGATAGCTAGGTAATAGGACCCAGGAGGTTAGAATCTGTAAGGCCACCTCCACAGAGAGGCTGGTCAGCAGTGTAGTCCCCCAAAGTTTGTGCTGGACTCGCTTCTCTTTGGCAATTACTTCTTGGATGTCAAAAGCCTTTGATTAACCAAGTTCGCACATGATTGCAAACTGGGAGGAGTTACTGAATCCTCCCCAGGATGAGAATACCCTTCAGGAAGGTCTAATAGAGACAAATGCTTGGTGTCAAAGCCATGGCTTAAACCTTAATATCAAAAAATGCATTACAGCACCTTTTAGGAAATCTACCACCCCAGGTAACTATGTCATCAATAAAACACTGTTAAAATTTGACTCACTAGGTAGGGATCTGGGAACTCATGTAGACAGTAACCTAGCCTTCGACCAACGTGTGTCCAAGGTAGTAAGACTATCTTTCTGTGTTGCTCAACGTATAAGCAAAGGCATGACATCTAGGTCCAGACAGGTTATCATACCACTGTACTTGGCCCTCATCAGACGCATCAGAGTATAACACCCCTTTGGTATGTACCTGACCAGACACGTGTGCCAACTGCAATGCCCACAAAAGTTCTTTACAAAAAGAATGCAAGGAGTAAACACAGTGACCTATGCGATCGCCTCAAAGCCCTGCCTCTTTACTCTGTATCATACAGATTTCTGAGAGGTTATCTTTGCCTGGCATACAAGGCATCCCTAAACCCTGTTTTGATGAATCTTTTGCACATCTGCAAAACAACACCAGAATTACAAGATTACTAGATTTAAATACCTACATTTTGTTTCCAATATAAACAGGACATTTTGGAGAGAGAGATATTTTTCTAAGAGAATTCCAATTTTCTGGAACAGGCTCCCCATCCATGTGAAGCAGAGTTCCTCCCTATCCCTTTTTAAGCGCAACCTGGCCAATGGATGGGTAATCGGAAATTTACCCCTGGTCTGGCCTCTATGTCTCTGATGGACAGAGGCAGTCAGTAAATCACCACCTACACAAATCAAATTTGTGACTCACGTTTGGGTTGCACCACTAAAGTTTATAAGAGCCCAGGTGGTCATTAGCTTAGTATACACACATGAGCCTATGAATTTACTGCAAATATTTTTTTGTTATGCTGGAATGTCCAAAACGTGGACTTTACCTAAAAGGGGCACTATGGAGGCAGAATGTCCTCTAATCAGAATTAAGGTTCAATGGAACAAAAGGTGCAAGCCATCCTTAGTGAAGCAAGTTGAACTGTCAATTATCCCATTTCAAGCACAAACATTGGAATCCCACAAGAATGACACCAGCTACTTAGACAACTGTTAAAGTAAGTCTGCACATGGACATCAGTTCTAGGTGAGAGCCAGATTCCACTTGCGGCCAAACGTCTTATCTACATTTGAAATGTGCAGAGCAAGCTCCAATGTCTCTGCATGTCTTCTGGATTAAGAATCTCAAGACATTCATACTGGTGTGATCCACCACGAGGTCACAGTTGTAGTTGTTCTATTTGACGGACTACAGGGCCTTATTATGCCACAGATCCTGGCACCAGAAAGATAGCAGTCACCCTGTCTTTGTCCTACTGATCAAGTTTACAGCCAGCGTGCGCGATGATGGTGCCACCACATTTGTACCTACTTAGACAAATAGACTTAGTAGCAGTGGAAGGGTTGCAGTCCTGGGCTAATGGCTCACTGAATTATTTGAATATGGTAGAATTTTTAGTGGACTACTGATGATGTTTAGTCCCGATTCCTGGAGGGACGGGGATCGATTTTCTCACAACCTCATGTATTCTGCTTTAGTGTGACCTTGAGGAGGTATGGGTGAATATGTCTGTTAATTACTATGTGTGCAAGTGAGAGGGTGGCCTCTACATTGATATACGCATCTCTCACAAATCATGTCATGTTGGGCCACTAGTAGCTGACTGTGCTTAGCACTAGGCAGCTGGTACACTATCTCCAAATGCCAAGTGCAATGAGGCTAGGAACAGAAGGAATGGGGGAATACTGGACTTTTATGTTTGTTCACACGGCTACCATTACTATGAGAAGAAATGATACAACAAACCAATTTTATCACTGGGCAGGGAAGATAAGTTTTTTTTATAGATGAACTATACTTTCTGTCATCAGCAAAGTGGTAAAATGTATTCTCATTCCTCAAATATGCTTAAACGGAAAAGATGCAGAGCTCTGAACCCAGGCCTGGCTCATGAGTTGCTCCACATATCACTTTCCTAATTTTTCACATAATCTCTCCCACTACAACCTTCAGTGTCCTGCCATTCAACCATGCAGCAGGCCCAGTTCCTCAGCCTTAATACTACCCTAGTCCCTTCAGTTCTCCGGCTGGCCTCATGTGTGGAAGTGAGTCATAGGCCTTCACGATTCCCAGGTAAACCACATTTAATGGTACCCTCATCAAGTTCACCTGTAAAAAATCTGACATGACAGCTCCTCCTGGCCATCTCCTCTTCTATGGATTGCTCTCCTCTAGAGATGCTACCAGCCTTCCCACTAGGATTCACGCCACCACCCACCCCACCCCCTAGCAACAGTACCATACTAGCAGGGTAGACTATTAGTACATGACTAAGAAAAACAGATTTTTAAAAAGGACACCAGTTCTGCTTCCACAGGCAGCATTATATTTTGATTATTTAACAGCTACCTAAATACCTGCTCATCAACACCACTTTGTAAGTTCCACAGTTTCTACCTCACCTTTAAGGCAATCTCTTTTTTCAAGAGCAAGAACTACTTGGGCAGAAAACCACTGTCCAGCCTCCTAAAAGGACTCCAAAAAGCCTGAAATTATTACTAAAACTAGCAAGATACATAACCGTTGTCTCACGACCTAATCTAATCCAAGGGAAAATCATGGCTAACTAGATACTGAAAACAACCAGAGAATGTTCAGAAAGGAATGCACTCAGAACTGCACATTAGTAGCAACCTGCAGTTCAGCATCATGCTGTAAAGTCCACTACGAAGTGAAAATTTCTCATTACAACTAGTGTGGCTATCATGCATTCTGCATCCTAATCCAAACACCCTACCCCCCCCCCCTTCTGATCAGCATGCAGGAAGGGAGGGGGGAGAATAGAAAAGAAAAGGAAATGATCACATCCCAAGCAAGACAAAGTTGAAAGTTTCAAGGTTCAGAGTTCAGTCCTGACCTCTGGTCACTGTATAGGTGTGTATGTGGACACACTGACCATGTAGAGTTTGCAAAGCTTCCAAATATCAGATGGGTTTTCTCCAGTTACTCCAGTTTTCTCTTACTTCCCCAAAATATGTTAGCTGACTGTCAACAATAAACTATACATCTATAGTGAACATAAACTTAAACTTGTGGTCTACAACTTCAGATAAAGATCTGAGAAAGACCAATTCACTTGCCCAGTTAAAATTAAAAACTGAAACTTACCTACAAATACAAGGATGGTTCCTACCCACTGCATGGAGCTGATGGGGTTAGCAAAGATAATCACAGAGCCTAGGATGGTGAAGAACTTCCGAGTTGTAGTAATAATGGAGCAAGTCAGAGGTCCAAAGTATACCACGGTCATAAAAATAAAACTCTGCAAAAGAACAAAAAAAAAAGACAAATTAACCATCAACTAGTCAGTTACCTGTTGCAAAAAGCAGTTTTTCAAATCCAAGACTGTTAGCCATTTGCATGCATCTCTCTTACATTTTCAGTTTAAGTAGTTACGGTCTGACAGGCCTCTTCTGCAAACTATGAATCGATAAGTTAACGTACATCACTATATTTCAAAGTCAAAGTTCAAAACAGCAGACTACAGTGAGTTAAGTGTCCCAAAATGTTAACAATGAAAGTAGTGAAACATTTTGCAGCCAGGCCCATGAAAAGCTGTTACACTACGACAAAGTTCTATGGCCCAGCTGAAAAAAATTTCAATTAATAACCTGCGAAACAGAAAACTCGCTGGAGAGGATGAGAGTGAGTAACCACTGATGGCTCGCTCCTCCTTGCGGGAAGGAAGGACAGCCTAGCTCAAGCTTGCCACTTGGGTGACACCAAGCAGTGTTCCATGGGTGGAACACCTAGGACCCCTGCTTGGTGTCACCCAAGCCTATGAGAACACATCATCATACTGCTTACACATGCAGTTTAGTAAGCATGCAGAAGTACACTCCCTGCCACAGGTAGCATGCAGCAGGAGTTCGAGAGCAGTCACAAGGGAGAGGGAGGTCCACTAGGGGAAGGATTAGGCAACTCCACAGGACCAGCAAGCTGGCCTGCTTCCTACCACAAGTCTATCACTACTGGGGAACAAATGGGCTACCTGGGCAGAAACATATGAGCTATATGACCCTTGCCTGTCCCAGGGATACCCTGCTCACACCCCACAGAATAAATAGGTCAACTGGATGCAGGTAGAGAAGCCATTGGGCCAGTCCTGTAGAGAAAAAAGAAAGATATTACTCTAGGGAAAACAGACACCAAACAGAGGTGCAAAAAAACAAAACAAACAGCAGCAATTTGAACCTTAGCAGAGACTCTAGTGAATTAAAATAAACATACAATGGAGAAAAAAGTTATCATGCACACAGTTCTATACATATTGCCAGATGCAAACATGGATTCATATCTCATATGCCAGCTCACTAGAATGTAATGAAATGCAGACTATTTTTACTCAGCTTAGAAATAAAATTCCTAATCAGAAAAGACTATCTGAGAAATATTTAGAATGATACCGCAGTACAAGGGCAAAATGATTGACTTCAACAATTGGCTAAGCTTCTGGTGTCATTCTAAAGGGATCCAGTATCTGTCTGCCTGGGATGACATGGTCGACAGACCACGATGCTTTGCCAGAGATGGCCTGCACCCGTCACCCCTGGGATTCCAGATACTGGCTAAGGTTCTTGCCACCCCTATACTGCCTTTTTTAGGCAAGGTTCAAATGACAAATTCACCACTGTAACAGGGACAGGGAAGCAAAAAGTGACAGTGATGCTACTCAATGCTAGAAGTCTAAATCTCAAAATGCACTCACTCGAGGCACTACTTAAAATGGAGAACATCGATATCTGTGCAGTGACTGAGACCTGGTTCAAGGCTCCAGAGAGCACCCCTGCACTACCAGGCTATAACTCGTACCACACTTTTTGGCCATCTAACCTGGACCGGAACACCAAAGGCAGAGGTGTGTCCATATTCATTAAGGATATCCACACCTCCAGGTTAGTAGCTCAGCATAATGCATCCGAGGTTATCCAAGTGCAACTAACTCTGGGCAGAACTGCAATCCAAATTGTAGCTTGCTACAGATCCCCCACTATGCCCCAGGATTCCCACTCTTTTCTTGATGTACTGGAAAATATTAGGGCTCAAACACCCTAATAATGGGCGATTTCAACTACCCCACCATTAACTGGGAAAACTACTCGTGTACCAACTCCTTCGCTCAATGCTTTCTGGAATTCATAAACTCCAATGCCCTGGATCAAGTTATCCACACCCCCACCAGGGGCAACAATATCCTAGATCTAGTCATTACCAACATCAGTGACCGGTGTTCCACACCTAAAGTCAATGCCTTATTGGTCCGATCCAACCATAAGCTAATCACCCTAGATATCCACATCCTGCCCCCACATACCATTAAGGAAACCACGGTAAAAAATTTCTCCAAAGTCAACTTCATGCTTCTTAAGACAGAAGTGGTGAACTTCATGACACCCATGCAGATGAACAGTAGAGTCATGACTACTGAATCCTATACAATTGCACTTTATAAGCACTTACACGCGCGTGCATGGCTCGTGCTATCCCAAACAGAATCAAGACGCTATCCTCCAAAAAAAGGAAGCCAACCTGGTGGTCCCCTGCCATAAACAAACTGTACAACAGAAGGAAGAAACTGTTGCAAAATTGAGTAAAATCCCATGAGTGGAGGAGCTCCCTGTTCAGCCTCAGTAAAAAGCTGCGATCCCTGATAAAATCCTCCAAAGCTAGTAACGAAAACAAAATTGCCACTGATTCTAAAGACAACCACAAAGCATTCTATAGCTATGTCAATCTCAATGGCAACACTCAGATCTGCTCTCAATTACAGCACAATGGCACTAAATATACAGACCCAACTGATATTGCCAACATCCTGGCAGATAGGTTCAGTGCTAACTTTACCCCCCCTCTCACCCCTTAAAGAGCCCATCTCTATACCGGAAGAATGCAAAGTTCCTGTAATCACGGCTGCACAGGTAAAAAACACACTCTCCAAAGCCAAGAACACAGCATCCATGGGACCAGACAACATCCCAGGCTGCGTTCTACACAAACTACAGAACGAACTGGCACCCCACCTAAGTACCATGTTCAATCATAGCCTCACCTCAGGCTTTGTGCCCGTTGAATGGCGCACAGGGACGGTTATCCCACTCCACAAGGGGGGAGCCACCACGGACCCCGAGAACTACCCCCCCATTAGCCTGACAAGCCTGGTCTGCAAGGCCATGGAACGTATCATCATGGAACTTATAAACAAAGACATTGGTAATCTCCAAACTCTGGTCCCCACCCAGTTTGGGTTTGTAAAAGGCAGATCATGTCTTCTAAACCTGACAGACTTCTTTGAAGCAGTCACCAAAGCCGTAGATGAGGGTAAGGTAGTTCACACAGCCTATCTAGATCTTGCCAAGGCATTCAGCACCATCCCCCACTCTAGAATTATAGATAAACTCACTAAACTAGGTATAAATCCCTATGTCACAAGATGGGTTTGCCAACTGGCTCACTGACAGAACCCACACTGTGAAAGTAGCAGACTCCAAATCTGACTTCAGACCAGTGACAAGTGGAGTACACCACAGGGTTCAGTCCTGGGTCCTCTCCTGTTTGGTATGTACTTCTCTGAAGTACAGGCTAAGACAGGTTATCTTTGGCTCACGAAGTTCGCAGATGACTGCAAACTAGGAGCCATAATCGAAACTCCTAACGATGTGGACATCCTACAAAAGGGCCTCACTGAGACAGATGCCTGGTGTCAAAGTCATGGCCTCAAGCTCAATGCCAAAAAGTGCACTGTCATCCCCTTTGGTAAAAACTCTGTACCCATGAACTACAACATAGGCGGAACACCGAAAGTGTAATAAGAGACCTTGGGACACAGGTGGAGAGTAGTCCCTCCTTTGATAATCACATCGCCACGGTAGTCAAGAAATCCTTCTACGTGGCACACCTCATCACAAAAGGTTTCTCATCCAGAAAAAAAGAGGTCATTGTTCCCCTCTACTCATCACTCATTAGACCCATTACAGAGTACAACGCCCCTTTTGGTATGTACCTCACAAGACATCTACAACAACTGAAAAGGCCACAGAAATACCTCACAAAGAGGATTACCAGCCTCAAACAGATGCCCTACACAGACAGTCTCAAAAACTCCAGCTTTACTCCGTCGCATATCGCCTACTCAAAGGTGATCTCTGCCTAACATACAAAGCTATGTCAAACCCAGAGCTGTTGGACATGCTCCACTTAAAGAAATCCCAATCCCTCCAAGCTACATGCTCTAGGGACCTAAACCTTGTCACCACAATAAACACAACATGCCAGAGGGATAGATTCCTGTCCCAGAGACTTCCCAAACTCTGGAATAAACTACCTATCTATATCAAACAAAGCTCCTCATTTGCACTCCGGGGATCACTTCTGTGGCTCTGCTCGACAGTGGCACAGAAAAATAATTTTACTGGGTGGCAAAAGCCAGGGTATGTTTTTGGCTGGGCTTGTATAGGCCCCAGGACCGATAGCCTAGTACCTACCTATGAATCGTCAGATGCATAAAATGATCATAGGCACCCCACTAACATAAGATGATGCATATAAGGGAAGGCATAGAGTCTCACGATTTTTTAACAAATTATGAAAGAGATGCAAAAAGAGAGTGAACCACCTACAACAGGAAATGGTACCCTACTTGGAGAAACAAAGCCTGTATAAGAGAGAGTCCTGAGAGGAAGACTTCATAAACTATACAAATATAGGTTGTAAAAGAAAAGAAGAAGAAAGAACATCCTAATCGGGGATTACAAAGAAATAATGCTTATAAGTACAGGGCCAAGTTAAATTTTCCAAGGCATAAGGGACCAGGAGCAGTAGGAAAGGAATTAGTCAAGAGCTAAATGCAAAACTGGGAAAGTAACAGTAATGGAATGCAAACGAAGAGCAGCAAAGTATGAAAAGAAATTCAGAGTCCCAAATGGAAATTCTTTTATTTCTTTATGCAAGAGTGGCAAGAATAAAGTGTATTAATGTAAGGAGAACAGGAAAACAGATTCATACCTTAGCAATTGAGTTACTGATGCAGAAGTTGAGCTTATTCAACAAGCTGTGATATGTTAATGAAATATCAACAGCTCCAGCAAGAAATACCCCACAATGATGTATTATATGCTTTAAAAGGGTCTAATAAATAAAAAGAGATAAAAGGACAGCTTTCCATGCAAGTGAAGGCATCTGGTTATGGTACAGCAGGGAAGGAACACTGCATGCTAAGAGTTTGCTCAGGAAGCTCTACATGAACAATTAACACTACAGAGGCCATCAGCACAGGGTAGGTAGGGTATATAGAGGAAACTGCAGAAATGTTAGCTGCAGTATGGCACATTAAGGGGAAGTGGTAAATTCTGGAGGAAGTACTCTTCTAACATTCTAAACTTGTAAACTATATGCTTCAGGCAACTAATGTTCTGATGACACTAAAGGTCATTATGGTCTGAAAGAACAAGTCAATTTGTTTGAGCGTGACTTACAACAGTTTAAGTGCAAAAATGAAGATTTTTTACACTTGTTAACTAGAATTCAAAATGGGCATTACAAATTTACAGCAGATGTTCAGGAAGAAAGTTCCTTAAAACTCAATACTTTTATAATGTTAACAGTTACATTGGTATAAAGGCATCTATCTACAATGAGAGACAACTGCAGAATTGGAAAAAAAATGCAGACATTTATGAAGACACTACGCAGGAAAAATATAGTGTATTTATACACAGAGTAAACTAGATTAACACTTATGAACTACATGCAGTAAACTAAGACAGCAGCTCATGTTCAAAAACATTTAGCTTAGAGACATACCAATGACACAGCAGTTCTTGTTTCTAGCATTTATAATATCAAGAGCTGGTTAAGTATCCACTGAGCATCATGTAAATCAAAAGCTGCATTTCATTAAGGTTACTCTGACGCGGTGGTGATGCTGCGGTAGCATTGTCGCCTCACAGTCAGACGCTGTCCGGTTCGATTCTCAGTTACAGCGTCTTCTGCGCGGAGACATGCGTGAATGGGCGTACCTTCGTTGAAGGTTGTGCGTCAGGGCTGGTAACAGCACGTAAAATCCACTACCAATCATTAGCGGACCGGAGTTCCGCTGTGGCGACCCCTAACCGGGAAAAGCCGAAAGACACAACTCTGACACAGCAGTCACAGATCACATTTGTAAACAGATGGGCTTTAAGGGCTTTTCGGAAAACTTGTCCCAAGTTAATCTGATGGATGAAGTGTGGATGGCTGCTCCATAATTTAGAAACTATGAAGCTGACTGCAGAGTCACTGCATTAATTTTTGGTTTGTGGAGCGGTAATGAGGCGTGAACTGGCTGATCGGTGACTCTGAATGGGGGAGGAGCAATACTTTAGTAAATCCTGAACAGCTAAGTATGTGTGTGGGGAAACACAGAGAGTGGGTAGTCAAGAGACAGGACACACAAGAAAACAGGGGCTTAGTGAAGTTGTGGCCTTACAATAGTGACCAGTCTGGATAAGAAGGTCTACACTTGTTAATTACAAGACTACTACTGTTATGTAGCTCAGCACCTAAAGCTTTCCCAGGCTACTAACCCATTCACATTTACCCGCAATGTTCTGCATAAACAACTTCCACTTCAGATCTCCGGTATGCCACAGAAAGCAGACAATATAAAAACAGATCTGCAGCAAAAGGAAAGGCAAGTTATAGTTACAGAGGAAAGACCTAATGCAGACCTTTCCCTCCCCAAAGAATGCTGTGCTGGCTACGGCTATAGCACAACAGGCTTTGACATGTTCAGGAACGGGAGTTGCTGTAACAAAAGCAATGTGTAAAGACATCTGAACAAAGGCAGATTTGGAAGGATAATTCCTTTGAAATTAAGGGATAAGAGAAAAGTACAGTTGTGTACACTTACCATAAATGTAGATGTTTGAGTGTATTCGCTGTTGCAGTCATCACTTGTTGGGATTATCCCTGCTGGGTAACCCTCGGCCCGCCCGAATACCACAGTAAAGAATTTCCCTCCTGCATTAGCTGTCTGAGTGCAGGGACTGATGTTAGGTCATCAGGGCAATATACAGGGATTTGAGAACAATGTGACATACTCTTCTTCAGAATCCAAGTCCTTTTCAGAGGACTCCTGCTCTCTGGGTCTCTTAAGAGGAGTAGATGACCAGGGAGAAGCAGGCATGGAGACAACTTGAGGAGACTGACATCCCTGCTCTGGGGCCAGTAATCAAGGAATCTCAATCCTCACCACTGACACCGGTGAGGGACATTCACTTGGAACAAAATAGATGCACACAGTATTTTCAGATGCAGCTCTGCGCCAAACACAATTTCCCTTAAGAAGACAGGGAACACATTCAATTCAGGCCTGGGTTTCCCTCTCTCTCTCCAGGCCCCCAATAAGAATCCTCACTGGCAAGTTGTAGAGGAGTCCTCAGCCAAGCCAAATGTCCCAAGCCAAGTCCTCCACCACCCTCTCTGTGAAACCAGTGCTCTGTGTCCCTGCTCCAAATAGCACTCACACTCACACACACACACACACTCCTGGGAAAGGCTGGCCCAGATTTACCAGCTCTGCCTATACTATAGCCACCAGAACACTCCAAAGCCAACAACTGACTCTTTCAAGTGTACCCAATTATACTGACTAAAATAATACTAATACAAATATTAGTGTTTGACCAATGCAACAAGGCTTTCAAGAGCAGTCACAGTGTCGCCATGTAAATACAAGTACTCTCAAAGGTTAAAATATTCTCTAAAAGACCAGCCACAATGGAAAGTTAAAATATACTTTTAATAATAAGTAATAAAAGAACATGAAAATACTTAATATTTAAAATAAACACCAGAGTTTCAATCACAGGAAATACTAAAAGTAATATGGACAGATTCACACGTACAGAAAAAAAAAAGAAGTTATGTACTCACCATAACGTTCCATGTTTGTTGTCCATCTCGCCGTTCATTCTTACAATGATGTGTTCGGAGCCGACTCGGCCGAATACATAGCTGAAAGCCTCAAACTTGACTCATAACAAAGGGAAGGAGGGAGGGTTCGTAAGAATGAACGGCGAGATGAACAACAAACATGGAAACAAGTGAGTACATAACTTCTTTATGTTATGTTGTCCTATCTTGCCTTCATTCTTACAATGATGGGAGAGCGTCCCTAGCACCTTTTCCTTGGGTGGCTCACGAGAGTACACCTTTAAGCACCGTGGAACCAAAGGAGGCCCTGTCCCTGGAGGGCAAATCCACTTTGTAATGCATGATAAAGTCTGAAGAGTGGTCTGGCCTCATGTGGAAGTGAGTCATAGGCCTTCCACGATTCCCAGGTAAACCACATTTAATGGTACCCTCATCAAGTTCACCTGTAAAAAATCTGACATGACAGCTCCTCCTGGCCATCTCCTCTTCTATGGATTGCTCTCCTCTAGAGATGCTACCAGCCTTCCCACTAGGATTCACACCACCACCCACCCCCTAGCAACAGTACCATACTAGCAGGGTAGACTATTAGTACATGACTAAGAAAAACAGATTTTTAAAAAGGACACCAGTTCTGCTTCCACAGGCAGCATTATATTTTGATTATTTAACAGCTACCTAAATACCTGCTCATCAACACCACTTTGTAAGTTCCACAGTTTCTACCTCACCTTTAAGGCAATCTCTTTTTTCAAGAGCAAGAACTACTTGGGCAGAAAACCACTGTCCAGCCTCCTAAAAGGACTCCAAAAAGCCTGAAATTATTACTAAAACTAGCAAGATACATAACCGTTGTCTCACGACCTAATCTAATCCAAGGGAAAATCATGGCTAACTAGATACTGAAAACAACCAGAGAATGTTCAGAAAGGAATGCACTCAACTGCACATTAGTAGCAACCTGCAGTTCAGCATCATGCTGTAAAGTCCACTACGAAGTGAAAATTTCTCATTACAACTAGTGTGGCTATCATGCATTCTGCATCCTAATCCAAACACCCTACCCCCCCTTCTGATCAGCATGCAGGAAGGGAGGGGGAGAATAGAAAAGAAAAGGAAATTATCACATCCCAAGCAAGACAAAGTTGAAAGTTTCAAGGTTCAGAGTTCAGTCCTGACCTCTGGTCACTGTATAGGTGTGTATGTGGACACACTGACCATGTAGAGTTTGCAAAGCTTCCAAATATCAGATGGGTTTTCTCCAGTTACTCCAGTTTTCTCTTACTTCCCCAAAATATGTTAGCTGACTGTCAACAATAAACTATACATCTATAGTGAACATAAACTTAACCTTGTGGTCTACAACTTCAGATAAAGATCTGAGAAAGACCAATTCACTTACCCAGTTAAAATTAAAAACTGAAACTTACCTACAAATACAAGGATGGTTCCTACCCACTGCATGGAGCTGATGGGGTTAGCAAAGATAATCACAGAGCCTAGGATGGTGAAGAACTTCCGAGTTGTAGTAATAATGGAGCAAGTCAGAGGTCCAAAGTATACCACGGTCATAAAAATAAAACTCTGCAAAAGAACAAAAAAAAAAGACAAATTAACCATTAACTAGTCAGTTACCTGTTGCAAAAAGCAGTTTTTCAAATCCAAGACTGTTAGCCATTTGCATGCATCTCTCTTACATTTTCAGTTTAAGTAGTTACGGTCCGACAGGCCTCTTCTGCAAACTATGAATCGATAAGTTAACGTACATCACTATATTTCAAAGTCAAAGTTCAAAACAGCAGACTACAGTGAGTTAAGTGTCCCAAAATGTTAACAATGAAAGTAGTGAAACATTTTGCAGCCAGGCCCATGAAAAGCTGTTACACTAGGACAAAGTTCTATGGCCCAGCTGAAAAAAATTTCAATTAATAACCTGCGAAACAGAGAACTCGCTGGAGAGGATGAGAGTGTGTAACCACTGATGGCTCGCTCCTCCTTGCGGGAAGGAAGGACAGCCTAGCTCAAGCTTGCCACTTGGGTGACACCAAGCAGTGTTCCATGGGTGGAACACCTAGGACCCCTGCTTGGTGTCACCCAAGCCTATGAGAACACATCATCATACTGCTTACACATGCAGAAGTACACTCCCTGCCACAGGTAGCATGCAGCAGGAGTTCGAGAGCAGTCACAAGGGAGAGGGAGGTCCACTAGGGGAAGGATTAGGCAACTCCACAGGACCAGCAAGCTGGCCTGCTTCCTACCACAAGTCTATCACTACTGGGGAACAAATGGGCTACCTGGGCAGAAACATATGAGCTATATGACCCTTGCCTGTCCCAGGGATACCCTGCTCACACCCCACAGAATAAATAGGTCAACTGGATGCAGGTAGAGAAGCCATTGGGCCAGTCCTGTAGAGAAAAAAGAAAGATATTACTCTAGGAAAAACAGACACCAAACAGAGGTGCAAAAAAACAAAACAAACAGCAGCAATTTGAACCATAGCAGAGACTCTAGTGAATTAAAATAAACATACAATGGAGAAAAAAGTTATCAAGCACACAGTTCTATACATATTGCCAGATGCAAACATGGATTCATATCTCGTATGCCAGCTCACTAGAATGTAATGAAATGCAGACTATTTTTACTCAGCTTAGAAATAAAATTCCTAATCAGAAAAGACTATCTGAGAAATATTTAGAATGATACCGCAGTACAAGGGCAAAATGATTGACTTCAACAATTGGCTAAGCTTCTGGTGTCATTCTAAAGGGATCCAGTATCTGTCTGCCTGGGATGACATGGTCGACAGACCACGATGCTTTGCCAGAGATGGCCTGCACCCGTCACCCCTGGGATTCCAGATACTGGCTAAGGTTCTTGCCACCCCTATACTGCCTTTTTTAGGCAAGGTTCAAATGACAAATTCACCACTGTAACAGGGACAGGGAAGCAAAAAGTGACAGTGATGCTACTCAATGCTAGAAGTCTAAATCTCAAAATGCACTCACTCGAGGCACTACTTAAAATGGAGAACATTGATATCTGTGCAGTGACTGAGACCTGGTTCAAGGCTCCAGAGAGCACCCCTGCACTACCAGGCTATAACTCATACCACACTTTTTGGCCATCTAACCTGGACCGGAACACCAAAGGCAGAGGTGTGTCCATATTCATTAAGGATATCCACACATCCAGGTTAGTTGCTCAGCATAATGCATCCGAGGTTATCCAAGTGCAACTAATTCTGGGCAGAACTGCAATCCAAATTGTAGCTTGCTACAGATCCCCCACTCTTTTCTTGATGTACTGGAAAATATTAGGGCTCAAACACCCTAATAATGGGCGATTTCAACTACCCCACCATTAACTGGGAAAACTACTCGTGTACCAACTCCTTCGCTCATTGCTTTCTGGAATTCATAAACTCCAATGCCCTGGATCAAGTTATCCACACCCCCACCAGGGGCAACAATATCCTAGATCTAGTCATTACCAACATCAGTGACCGGTGTTCCACACCTAAAGTCAATGCCTTATTGGTCCGATCCGACCATAAGCTAATCACCCTAGATATCCACATCCTGCCCCCACATACCATTAAGGAAACCACGGTAAAAAATTTCTCCAAAGTCAACTTCATGCTTCTTAAGACAGAAGTGGTGAACTTCATGACACCCATGCAGATGAACAGTACAGTCATGACTACTGAATCCTATACAATTGCACTTTATAAGCACTTACACGCGCGTGCATGGCTCGTGCTATCCCAAACAGAATCAAGACGCTATCCTCCAAAAAAAGGAAGCCAACCTGGTGGTCCCCTGCCATAAACAAACTGTACAACAGAAGGAAGAAACTGTTGCAAAATTGAGTAAAATCCCATGAGTGGAGGAGCTCCCTGTTCAGCCTCAGTAAAAAGCTGCAATCCCTGATAAAATCCTCCAAAGCTAGTAACGAAAACAAAATTGCCACTGATTCTAAAGACAACCACAAAGCATTCTATAGCTATGTCAATAATCTCAATGGCAACACTCAGATCTGCTCTCAATTACAGCACAATGGCACTAAATATACAGACCCAACTGATATTGCCAACATCCTGGCAGATAGGTTCAGTGCTAACTTTCCCCCCCTCTCACCCCCTAAAGAGCCCATCTCTATACCGGAAGAATGCAAAGTTCCTGTAATCACGGCTGCACAGGTAAAAAACACACTCTCCAAAGCCAAGAACACAGCATCCATGGGACCAGACAACATCCCAGGCTGCGTTCTACACAAACTACAGAACGAACTGGCACCCCACCTAAGTACCATGTTCAATCATAGCCTCACCTCAGGCTTTGTGCCCGTTGAATGGCGCACAGGGACGGTTATTCCACTCCACAAGGGGGGAGCCACCACGGACCCCGGGAACTACCCCCCCCATTAGCCTGACAAGCCTGGTCTGCAAGGCCATGGAACGTATCATCAAGGAACTTATAAACAAAGACATTGGTAATCTCAAACTCTGGTCCCCACCCAGTTTGGGTTTGTAAAGGCAGATCATGTCTTCTAAACCTGACAGACTTCTTTGAAGCAGTCACCAAAGCCGTAGATGAGGGTAAGGTAGTTCACACAGCCTATCTAGATCTTGCCAAGGCATTCAGCACCATCCCCCACTCTAGAATTATAGATAAACTCACTAAACTAGGTATAAATCCCTATGTCACAAGATGGGTTTGCCAACTGGCTCACTGACAGAACCCACACTGTGAAAGTAGCAGACTCCAAATCTGACTTCAGACCAGTGACAAGTGGAGTACACCACAGGGTTCAGTCCTGGGTCCTCTCCTGTTTGGTATCTACTTCTCTGAAGTACAGGCTAAGACAGGTTATCTTTGGCTCACGAAGTTCGCAGATGACTGCAAACTAGGAGCCATAATCGAAACTCATAACGATGTGGACATCCTACAAAAGGGCCTCACTGAGACAGATGCCTGGTATCAAAGTCATGGCCTCAAGCTCAATGCCAAAAAGTGCACTGTCATCCCCTTTGGTAAAAACTCTGTACCCATGAACTACAACATAGGCAGAACACCGAAAGTGTAATAAGAGACCTTGGGACACAGGTGGAGAGTAGTTCCTCCTTTGATAATCACATCGCCACGGTAGTCAAGAAATCCTTCTACGTGGCACACCTCATCACAAAAGGTTTCTCATCCAGAAAAAAAGAGGTCATTGTTCCCCTCTACTCATCACTCATTAGACCCATTACAGAGTAAAACGCCCCTTTTGGTATGTACCTCACAAGACATCTACAACAACTGAAAAGGCCACAGAAATACCTCACAAAGAGGATTACCAGCCTCAAACTGATGCCCTACACAGACAGTCTCAAAAACTCCAGCTTTACTCCGTCGCATATCGCCTACTCAAAGGTGATCTCTGCCTAACATACAAAGCTATGTCAAACCCAGAGCTGTTGGACATGCTCCACTTAAAGAAATCCCAATCCCTCCAAGCTACATGCTCTAGGGACCTAAACCTTGTCACCACAATAAACACAACATGCCAGAGGGATAGATTCCTGTCCCAGAGACTTCCCATACTCTGGAATGAACTACCTATCTATATCAAACAAAGCTCCTCATTAGCACTCCAGGGATCACTTCTGTGGCTCTGCTCGACAGTGGCACAGAAAAATAATTTTACTGGGTGGCAAAAGCCAGGGTACGTTTTTGGCTGGGCTTGTATAGGCCCCAGGACCGATAGCCTAGTACCTACCTATGAATCGACAGATGCATAAAATGATCATAGTCACCCCACTAACATAAGATGATGCATATAAGGGAAGGCATAGAGTCTCACGATTTTTTAACAAATTATGAAAGAGATGCAAAAAGAGAGTGAACCACCTACAACAGGAAATGGTACCCTACTTGGAGAAACAAAGCCTGTAAAAGAGAGAGTCCTGAGAGGAAGACTTCATAAACTATACAAATATAGGTTGTAAAAGAAAAGAAGAAGAAAGAACATCCTAATCGGGGATTACAAAGCAATAATGCTTATAAGTACAGGGCCAAGTTAAATTTTCCAAGGCATAAGGGACCAGGAGCAGTAGGAAAGGAATTAGTCAAGAGCTAAATGCAAACCTGGGAAAGTAACAGTAATGGAATGCAAACGAAGAGCAGCAAAGTATGAAAAGAAATTCAGAGTCCCAAATGGAAATTCTTTTATTTCTTTATGCAAGAGTGGCAAGAATAAACTGTATTAATGTAAGGAGAACAGGAAAACAGATTCATACCTTAGCATTGAGTTACTGATGCAGAAGTTGAGCTTATTCAACAAGCTGTGATATGTTAATGAAATATCAACAGCTCCAGCAAGAAATACCCCACAATGATGTATTATATGCTTTAAAAGGGTCTAATAAATAAAAAGAGATAAAAGGACAGCTTTCCATGCAAGTGAAGGCATCTGGTTATGGTACAGCAGGGAAGGAACACTGCATGCTAAGAGTTTGCTCAGGAAGCTCTACATGAACAATTAACACTACAGAGGCCATCAGCACAGGGTAGGTAGGGTATATATAGAGGAAACTGCAGAAATGTTAGCTGCAGTATGGCACATTAAGGGGAAGTGGTACATTCTGGAGGAAGTACTCTTCTAACATTCTAAACTTGTAAACTATATGCTTCAGGCAGCTAATGTTCTGATGACACTAAAGGTCATTATGGTCTGAAAGAACAAGTCAATTTGTTTGAGCGTGACTTACAACAGTTTAAGTGCAAAAATGAAGATTTTTTACACTTGTTAACTAGAATTCAAAATGGGCATTACAAATTTACAGCAGATGTTCAGGAAGAAAGTTCCTTAAAACTCAATACTTTTATAATGTTAACAGTTACATTGGTATAAAGGCATCTATCTACAATGAGAGACAACTGCAGAATTGGAAAAAAAATGCAGACATTTATGAAGACACTACGCAGGAAAAATATAGTGTATTTATACACAGAGTAGACTAGATTAATACTTATGAAGTACATGCAGTAAACTAAGACAGCAGCTCATGTTCAAAAACATTTAGCTTAGAGACATACCAATGACACAGCAGTTCTTGTTTCTAGCATTTATAACATCAAGAGCTGGTTAAGTATCCACTGAGCATCATGTAAATCAAAAGCTGCATTTCATTAAGGTTACTCTGACGCGGTGGTGATGCTGAGGTAGCATTGTCGCCTCACAGTCAGACGCTGTCCAGTTCGATTCTCAGTTACAGCGTCTTCTGCGCGGAGACATGCGTGAATGGGCGTACCTTCGTTGAAGGTTGTGCGTCAGGGCTGGTAACTCGGCACGTAAAAATCAACTACCAATCATTAGCGGACCGGAGTTCCGCTGTGGCGACCCCTAACCGGGAAAAGCCGAAAGACACAACTCTGACACAGCAGTCACAGATCACATTTGTAAACAGATGGGCTTTAAGGGCTTTTCGGAAAACTTGTCCCAAGTTAATCTGATGGATGAAGTGTGGATGGCTGCTCCATAATTTAGAAACTATGAAGCTGACTGCAGAGTCACTGCATTAATTTTTGGTTTGTGGAGCGGTAATGAGGCGTGAACTGGCTGATCGGTGACTCTGAATGGGGGAGGAGCAATACTTTAGTAAATGCTGAACAGCTAAGTATGTGTGTGGGGAAACACAGAGAGTGGGTAGTCAAGAGACAGGACACACAAGATAACAGGGGCTTAGTGAAGTTGTGGCCTTACAATAGTGACCAGTCTGGATAAGAAGGTCTACACTTGTTAATTACAAGACTACTACTGTTATGTAGCTCAGCACCTAAAGCTTTCCCAGGCTACTAACCCATTCACATTTACCCACAATGTTCTGCATAAACAACTTCCACTTCAGATCTCCGGTATGCCACAGAAAGCAGACAATATAAAAACAGATCTGCAGCAAAAGGAAAGGCAAGTTATAGTTACAGAGGAAAGACCTAATGCAGACCCTTCCCCTCCCCCAAAGAATGCTGTGCTGGCTACGGCTATAGCACAACAGGCTTTGACATGTTCAGGAACGGGAGTTGCTGTAACAAAAGCAATGTGTAAAGACATCTGAACAAAGGCAGATTTGGAAGGATAATTCCTTTGAAATTAAGGGATAAGAGAAAAGTACAGTTGTGTACACTTACCATAAATGTAGATGTTTGAGTGTATTCACTGTTGCAGTCATCACTTGTTGGGATTATCCCTGCTGGGTAACCCTCGGCCCGCCCGAATACCACAGTAAAGAATTTCCCTCCTGCATTAGCTGTCTGAGTGCAGGGACTGATGTCAGGTCATCAGGGCAATATACAGGGATTTGAGAACAATGTGACATACTCTTCTTCAGAATCCAAGTCCTTTTCAGAGGACTCCTGCTCTCTGGGTCTCTTAAGAGGAGTAGATGACCAGGGAGAAGCAGGCATGGAGACAACTTGAGGAGACTGACATCCCTGCTCTGGGGCCAGTAATCAAGGAATCTCAAACCTCACCACTGACACCGGTGAGGGACATTCACTTGGAACAAAATAGATGCACACAGTATTTTCAGACGCAGCTCTGCGCCAAACACAATTTCCCTTAAGAAGACAGGGAACACATTCAATTCAGGCCTGGGTTTCCCTCTCTCTCTCCAGGCCCCCAATAAGAATCCTCACTGGCAAGTTGTAGAAGAGTCCTGAGTCAAGCCAAATGTCCCAAGCCAAGTCCTCCACCACCCTCTCTGTGAAACCAGTGCTCTGTGTCCCTGCTCCAAATAGCACTCACACTCACACACACTCACACTCCTGGGAAAGGCTGGTCCAGATTTATACTATACTATACTATATAGCCACCAGAACACTCCAAAGCCAACAACTGACTCTTTCAAGTGTACCCAATTATACTGACTAAAATAATACTAATGCAAATAGTAGTGTTTGACCAATGCAACAAGGCTTTCAAGAGCAGTCACAGTGTCGCCATGTAAATACAAGTACTCTCAAAGGTTAAAATATTCTCTAAAAGACCAGCCACAATGGAAAGTTAAAATATACTTTTAATAATAAGTAATAAAAGAACATGAAAATACTTAATATTTAAAATAAACACCAGAGTTTCAATCACAGGAAATACTAAAAGTAATATGGACAGATTCACACGTACAGAAAAAAAAAGAAGTTATGTACTCACCATAACGTTCCATGTTTGTTGTCCATCTCGCCGTTCATTCTTACAATGATGTGTTCGGAGCCGACTCGGCCGAATACATAGCTGAAAGTCTCAAACTTGACTCATAACAAAGGGAAGGAGGGAGGGTTCGTAAGAATGAACGGCGAGATGAACAACAAACATGGAACGTTACAGTGAGTACATAACTTCTTTATGTTATGTTGTCCTATCTTGCCTTCATTCTTACAATGATGGGAGAGCGTCCCTAGCACCTTTTCCTTGGGTGGCTCACGAGAGTACACCTTTAAGCACCGTGGAACCAAAGGAGGCCCTGTCCCTGGAGGGCAAATCCACTTTGTAATGCATGATAAAAGTCTGAAGAGTGGTCCAAGTAGCTGCTGCACAAATATTATCCATAGGAATTCTGGCTTGAAAGGCAGATGACGTAGCCATTGCTCTGGTGGAATGAGCCTTCACTTTGAATGGTAAATCTCTGTTATTTATGGTATAGATGAACATAATACAGTTTGAGAGCCAATTGGAAAGAGTAGTTTAAGAAACTGAGCTAACCTTTTTTGCATCAGAGAAGGATATGAATAACTGGTCAGATTTGCTAAAATCTTTGGTCCTATGCAAATAGAACGAGTTGTCTATGCACGTCTAGTTGATGTAATTTGTATTCTGCCTTGTAGCTGTGATTAGGAAAGAACACTGGAAGCTCAACAGATTAATTTATATTAGTTGGAGAAGAGACTTTGGGTAAGAATGAAGGGTTAGTTCGCAAGGATACCATATCCCCATGAAAAATCAAATATGGCGGTTTAATAGAAAGAGCTTGCAACTCTGATACTCTTCTGGCAGATGTTACAGCCACCAGAAACAAGGTCTTCCAGGAAAGGAACTTGAGGTCTGAAGATGAGGGCTCAAAAGGTGGGAACGTCAGGTGAGACAAAACAAAATTTAAATCCCAAGGAGAAAGGAGTTCCCTTAAAGGGAGGTCTTAATAAGGAGGCATTTTTCAAGAAGGCTCTACACAACCTGTGTGACATTAAGCTGGAGATAGAATCATCAATGTGGAAATTTGATATTGCAGCGAGTTGTACCCTAATGGTTGCTGCAGTCGAACCTTGCTGAAAAAGTTCCGCCAAAAATTCCAAAATAGAATGGATGGGTGCAGAAAAGGGATCAATGTTCCTGTTTTGAGCCCAAACAGAAAACCTTTCCTTTTGCTAGAATATAGTTTTCTAGTGGAAGCTTTATGTGAAGACATTAAGATATGTAACTGTAAGAGTGAAATTCTGAAGCCTGACTAAGTTGGGAAGTGGAGCAGCCAAGCTGTCAATTTTAGGGTGTGAAGAGAAGGATGAAGTGCACCTGACATACGTGTCAGCAGGTCTGGAACTGGGTCCAGAGTCCAAGGCTTCTCCTGAAGATGAGGCCAAAAGAAGGGAAACCAAACTTGACGTGGCCAGTAAGGAGCAATGGGAATTATCCTGCTTCCCAAGTACTGTGCTTTCTGAATGACTCTGGGTATGAGAGGAAACGAAGGAAAGGCATACAGAAGTCCCAAGGGCCAATCGTAAGCAAGTGCATCTCTCGGTGTCTCCCCCGGAGGGGGGATTAGGCTAAAGTAGTTGCTGCACTTGGCATTCATGGGAGTGGCAAAAAGATTGTAGCAAGGCAGACCCCGTGTTTGGAAAATCATTTCCGCTACATTCTGACTGAGAGACCACTTGTGAGGCATTAAAACTGCCCTGCTCGGCTTGTCTGCTATAACTTTGGACTTCCCCGGAATGTGTGTTGCTATTAGAAAGCGCTGGGAAGAAACTGTCCAATGCCAAACTCTTAGGGCCTCACAACAAAGGTGGTAAGATCTGGTTCCCCCCTGCTTGTTAAAGTACCAAACCACAGACATATTTTCTGACTGTATCGCAATTGTTCCTAGAGGGAGAGAGTCGTGAAGTGCTTGCAACGCATGAAGCACTGCTCTCATCTCTAGGATATTTATATGCAAGTGAGCCTAGTGTTCTTGCCATGTACCTTGGACTGTTCTTTCCAGATAATGCCCCCCCACCCTATCTGGGTAGCGTCCGTGGTCACCATAGCTATGGGTTGTCGTGGAACAAAGGGTCTTCCCTATGGTCACATGACTGGATCGTATCATATCCATCTTAAGTTGTTCTTGCATGATTCCGTTATTCTGATCAAGTGAGACATAGAAAGCTATTGAAGTGACCACTGGGAGAATAACAGCCACTGAAGGATCCTCATGTGCATTCTGGCAAGAGGAACCAGGGTTATTGTGGAAGCCACTGTTCCTAGTAATCTTAGAATTAACCTTGCTTTCACTTTGGCCTTGGGTAGGAGATAAAGTATCTGCTGTCTGAGTGCTACAACTCATTCTGTTGGAAGACATTTATTTTTATTTTACATTTGTTGACCGGGCTAGTCTAACTGGATATATGTCCATTTTCAGTAGAGGCCCGGGGAGAAAAGCTCCAGGTTATAACACATAGAACATACATAGTCCATAATAACAGGCTGTAAAAGGTTATGATAAGCAAAGAAACAATAAGCATGAGTAGCAATTGTGAAAAAACAAAAATAGTCCCAAAATTATTTATTGATTTATTTTTTTTTGTGTAAAGTACAATATTATGAAGGTGGCGAAATATAAAGGAAAGGATAAAGAGACATAGCTGTGAAGATAGGACAGATATCAAAGATAGAACAGGATGAGTTGAGGAGTACATAATTTTGTAACAGCTTTAAAAGTTGTTTTAAGAAGGAGTGGTGAGAGAAAAATACCTAAGAAGAGAGGAGAGAAAGTTAAGATGAATGAGTGCTGTTCACAGGGTAAGTTCCATGTCTTAATGTATAGTCGTGGAACTTAGGAAAACAAGCTATTGGGGAGTTGGGTAGAGAAGTGGAGAGGGAAGGTGAGATAGGAGATAGATGAGCAGGCTAGTCTGGGTTTCTACAGGGGTAGAGCCAATTATTATTGAGGTAGTTGGGTAGAGAAGGGGAGAGGAAAAGAGAGATAGGAGACAGATGAGCAGGCTAGTCTGGGTTTATACATGGGCAGAGCCATTTATTATTAAGGTACAGTTTGATATTCTTCTTGGAGAGGTGGAGAAGTCAGGGATGTAATATCAGCAGGTAGATTGTTCCAGTGTTTCCCAACTGAGTTGGAGAATAAGCAATCTCCAGCAGAGTTACTGGATATAGCCCTTTTTATCAGTAGTTTATTAGAGGAGCGTAGATGTTTCAGGTTGTAGTAAGGGGTAATGAGGCTAGTGAGTATAGGAGTTTTGGTAGGTTGGTACAGGGTTTTGTGGGTTATAATAAGTTGTTGTAGTTTGATCTGATTAGGAAGTTCAAGCCAGCCAAGTTGTTTTAGGTTACTGCAGTGATGGGTCCTAAAATGAGATCCGGTTGCAAATCTAGCTATGTTGTTGTAGGATGTAACTAGTTTATTTAGGTTTTTTGACAGGTTGGTGTAGATGGGACATGCATAGAGTAGAGTAGAGATTAGATGGGTCTTTGGCTAGGATGATTCTAGTAGCTGGGGTAAGAAATGGTTTAATTTTATATAGGGTTCCTATTTTTTGTTCTCAGTTTTTATAGTAGAGTTAATGTGATTTTCAAAATTGAGTTTATTGTCAATTGTAATACCTAGTAGTTTTGTGGCGGTATCTGGAGTGATACTAACATTATTGTTGGAGGTAAGAGAGAACTGTAGGGGGTTTGGTTGCGTGTTGGTGAGAAGAGTAGAAGTTTTGTTTTCTTTGGGTTGAGTAGGAGGCAGCGTTGGAGAACCATTGTTCAACTGTCTTAAAGGCTTTTTGTGTAAGGGACTGAAGTTCAGCCTGAGAGGTAGCTGTGCAGAGAATAGTGGAGTCATCTGCATGCTGGATGCATATAGAGAAAGGGATAGCAGTTTGGAGGTCATTGATGAAGATGGAAAAAAGAAGAGGACCTAAGATTGAGCCTTGTGGGACACCTAGGGAAATAGGAAGGTGGTCAGATAGTGAGTTTTTCCAGATTACAGCTTGTTGACGGTTTTCGAGGTAAGATTTAAACCAAGTTATACTATTAGGATCAAGTGAGAGAGACTTAAGAATATGTAGAAGCATTTTGTGGTTCACCACGTCAAAGGCTTTGGATAAGTTAATAAACAGAGCAGAAGAAAGGCTGTTTGAATTGTGGTTAGTGTTAGTGGTGTTTGTGAAGGAAAGCAGAGCAGTGGTGGTACTGTGGGATGGTCTAAAGCCATGTTGACAGTCAGCAAGTAGGTTGTTATGGATAAGATGGTTTAGGAGTTGTTTGTGGATACATTTTTCTAAAATTTTGGCAAGAGGAGATAATAAGGCAATGGGACGATAGTTGGATAGATCAATAGAGTTACCCCCTTTGTGTAGTGGGATGATGTGGGATACTTTCCAGATATCAGGGACTGTTCCTTCATTGATGGATCTATTTATTAGTATAGAGATAGGGTAAGCAACAGCTTTGGCTCCAATTTGTAGAAACTCGGAAGGGAGTTTGTCTTGAGAGGGTGTGGAGGGTTTTAGTTTTTGAAGTAGTGATGAAATATATGATGTAGGGATGGGAAGGAAGTGAAATGATGGGGGTATATTTTCAGAGAAGGGATTTAGATTTGAGGTGTTGGGAGACAGGTGACTAAGCCAGGTTTTGTATAGTATCTGTAAAGTAGAAATTAAAGGCATTAGCTATTTGTACAGGGTTATCAGGATTCGAGTCCTGTGGGTTGGGTGTGATTGATTGGCCTGGGGATAGAAGATTATTAATGGTGGACCAAAACATTTTAGGTTCCTTATTGGATATTTGGTGAAGATGAAGGTAGTAATTTTGTTTATCAGAAAGTATAGCTTTTTTTGTTTTGTTCCTACATTCACGAAAGGTTTGATGGTCAGCATGTTTTTTGGAAGTACGCCATTTAGCCCAGTATTTGTTTCTGGTTATGATTAGTTGCTTAATGTTGTTGCTAAGAAAGGGGGCGGGCTTGGTTTTGGTTCTAATCTTGCGAATAGGTGCATGCTGATCTAAGATAGATATGAATAAGGAGTTGAAGTATTGTACAGCATCATTGAGAGGTAGTGACTTTAGTGGAGTCCAGTTACAGTGATATAGTTGTGAGAGAAAGAGCTCTGAGTTAATTTTTTTTTGTGTGTGCGAAATGTGCAGGAGGAGGTAGGAAAAATTATGCTGTTTTTTTTCCTACTAACATAGGTTAACAGGTGATCGCTTAGATCACTTGGAAGGGTGCCTGCAGAGTAGGTTTGCTGGGGAGTATTAACAAGAATCCAGTCCAAGATGGGGTCTTTATTGTTGTTTTTGTTAATTCTGGTTGGGTTTGAAATAAGTTGAGTAAAGTCATGGAGATTTATATGGGAGGTGGGGTTAGACTGGTTACAGTGATTCCAATCAATATTTAGGTCCCCAACTATTATTGTTTCTTGTGGGATATTGGAAGCTAGCCAATTGAGAATGTTCTCAAATGTGTTAATGTTATTTCCTGGGGGGAGATAAGTACAAATAATACAGATGGCTTTACTTTTATTTACTTGAAGTTTAGAGCATACAAGTTCAGCATTATTGCTTAAGGGGAGGTTCAGGTTAATGGTGCTGATTTGTAGGTGTGTTTTGTAGAGAATAGCTACTCCTCCTCCCTTTTTGGATGTGTGGTCTAGTCTAATTATATTATAACCTGGTGGGGTAATTCCACAGTCTTTAATAGTGGGTTTTAGCCAAGTTTCAGATAGGCAGAGGTTATCAAATTGGTTGACATCAAGGAGTGCATGTAGTTGTGCAATTTTGTTACAAACACTGCGTATATTTAGGTGAGCTATGGTAAGAGGGTTGGTAAATTTGTATGAAGGTATATAGTATTAGGGCAGGCATTGTCTTCAGTAGTTAAGGTCTGGGTGTGCTGTGGTCCTGGGTTAGGATGAATATCTCCATCTAAAAGTATGTTGTGCAGTATTTGATGTTTGGGTTTAAGGTATGAGAGTAAATGGTAGGCAAGTTTTTTTAGTTTTCAGGTTGTAAATGTTTATATGAATTAGTCTGTGATATTTAGCTGGGGAGTATTTGGAGGTGGAGATGGGATTTTGGAATGTCACAGAAGAAGAAGAGATAGGGGATGAGGTTTGAGAGGAAGGAAGTATAGAGATGGAGTGTAAAGGTTGTTTGTAGGAGGTTAGGAAATAGGATGTACTAAGAGGAGTTAAGAGAAATAGGAGGAAAAGTAATAGTATTTGAGAAGGCTTTAATGTTGTATACATAACTGGGCAATGAAGTAAATAATGGAGTTTGATGAATGGTCGGTCAGATTAAGTTAGGGAAGTATAGTAAGCTGTAATAGGTTAGTGGTGTATGAGAGTGTTGTAATGGAATGGTAAGGTGTGATATAGAGGAGGGGTGTTTTAAATAGTGAATTGTGTGTTTGGTGTCAATTGAGTGGGGGTGTGGTTTCTGGATTATAAATGTAGGAGCAGTGGGGGTGGGTGAGAATTGGGGGTAGGGTAGAAGAGCGGAGTGAGCCATGAGGCGAGCAGCAGAGACAATAGAACAGAATGTGGAGGAAGACAATCAGCAAAAGTGAGAGAAACACAACAGGTAAGTGTGAAGGTTGGAGAAGGACTGAACAGTATGCAGAGGTAGAAAGGAAGAGAGGCAGGATGCAAGACTGTTAGTCGCTGTAAGCAGGATGGCTGGGGCAAGGGGAAAGGTGGAAGATAACTGTAAGAAGAGACTAAGAACAAAGTGACTGGGGTTTTCCACAGGAAGCTTACAGAGGTGGTGTAGGAAAGTAATAGGGGAGAAGCTATAAGTTTCGAAAGTTACAGAAACTAAGTAGGAGATAACAGCTATGGGAAAAATTACTTTCCAGGGTTAGGTTAAGAAGCGACGGGACGAGAAAGGGAATGAGAAAGAGGAAGCAATGCACGGGTAAGACAGCGGAAGAAGTAAAGGGGGGGTTGGCTGCTGGCTAGTCTGCCTCTTTAGTTGGCCTAAACTAAGTAGTATAAAAACTTTAATTTAGAAGACTTAACATACACATAGTTACACTGAGTCAATGTGAATACATACTTCCAATGCCTTTTACAGGTCACACTTTTTAGGGAGATAGTAGGGGGTTTTCAGTGGTGACCTGGTGTTCCGAGGTTGCCAGAAGGGTGTAAGAAGGTAGATTGTTGCTGGGACAAACTGGTTCACAGTGTTCCAATACCTTTTACAGGTCACACTTTTTAGGAAGATAGTAGGGGTTTTTCAGTGGTGCCCTAGTGTTCCGAGGCTTCCAGAAGGGTGTAAGAAGGTAGATTGTTGCTGGGACAAACTGGTTCACAGTGTTCCAATGCCTTTTACAGGTCACACTTTTTAGGGAGATAGTAGGGGTTTTTCAGTGGTGCCCTAGAGTTCCGAGGCTTCCAGAAGGGTGTAAGATGGTAGATTGTTGCTGGGACAAACTGGTTCACAGTGTTCCAATGCCTTTTACAGGTCACACTTTTTAGGGAGATAGTAGGGGTTTTTCAGTGGTGCCCAAGTGTTCCGAGGCTTCCAGAAGGGTGGAAGAAGGTAGATTGTTGCGAGGACAAACTGGTTCACAGTGTTCCAATGCCTTTTACAGGTCACACTTTTTAGGGAGATAGTAGGGGGTTTTCAGTGGTGCCCTAGTGTTCCGAGGCTTCCAGAATGGTGTAAGAAGGTAGATTGTTGCTGGGAAAAACTGGTTCACAGTGTTCCAATGCCTTTTACAGGTCACACTTTTTAGGGAGATAGTAGGGGTTTTTCAGTGGTGCCCTAGTGTTCCGAGGCTTCCAGAATGGTGTAAGAAGGTAGATTGTTGCTGGGAAAAACTGGTTCACAAGTGTTCCAATGCCTTTTACAGGTCACAATTTTTAGGGAGATAGTAGGGGTTTTTCAGTGTTGCCCTACCATAGAGGCGGTGTCTAGTTCTGCGCTTATGACTGTAATATGCTGACAGGGCAACAAGGCAGATTTCTGAAAGTTGACTAATACCCAACTGATTGCAAATGTCCAAAGTTAGATCCCTGGCTTGCTGGAGTAGATGCTTGGTAGTGGTAGATAGGAGCCAGTCGTCTAGATAGGGAAACACTCAGAATCCTAGACATCTCAGGTGAGCCGTGACTACTGCCATGCATTTGGTTAACACTATAGGGGATGTAGGGAGACCAAAGGGCAGAGCTCGAAACTGGTAGTGACTGGCTCTCGTCCGGAAGAGCAAGTAACTTCTCGATGTCCTGTCCATTTTTATGTGGTAGTAAGCATCTTGAAGGTCTATCGAGCACATCCAATCGTCTTTCCCTAAAAAGGGAATTATAGACTGCAGTGTCGCCATTCGGAACTTTGACTTCTTGACAGATATGTTTAATTTGCTTAGGTCTAATATGGGTCTCCAGTCCCCTGTTCTTTTTGGCACCAAAAAAAATCTTGAATAAGTTCCGAATTTTATTTGGTCTGCGGGGACTTCTTGGAGGACTCTTTTTTTGCAGCAACATTTGAATCTCTATATTTGCTTGCTCCCTTAGATTGGGTGGAACATCTGGGATTGTTCTGGTTTGTGGAACAGAATGGGATGGGAGAATGGAATGGAGTATCCTCTGGATATTATTTGTAGTACCTATTTGTCTCTTGTAATAGTTTGCCAGGCTTCTGGGTAAATGGATACATGTCCCTAGACTACCTCCAGAGTAGAGCAGTCGGGCCTCCTTTCAGGAGCACTAAGGGCATCCGCGAAAGGAATCATGGTCACCCTGGTCCTGCAGGCCCCCTCTGCCTCTGGGGCAAAGTCTACCGTTGTTACCTCCACCTCTGCCCCTAGAGAAGGAATCACCCCATGCGTCCTGGAAAACTCTCTGGGATCTTTTGAACCACATTTTCCCACTTTTCTGACCTTTAGGATAAGGTTGTGAAGGTACAGAAAATGTACTCCAACGGCAGAGAGAGTTCTTCCTTCCTGCTCACATCGGGTGAGTGTTTTTTTTTACTTTGGGTCCAAAGGGTGAGGAACCATCAAAAAGGGGCATTAGTAAAAGTAGACTTAAAGGGCTCTGCAAAATTGCACAAGTGCATCCAGGAACGTCTCCTAAAGGAAACTCTGGAACACGCTGCCCTGATCGCTCCATCAGCTGCATAGGATATCAACCACATGAAGGAGTTGACAATGGAATTCAAGGTGGACAGCTGGGAGGACGCCTTCTCATTCACCCCTGCAGCTAATGTACCTTTTAGGGTATCACCTAGCTCTTTCAGATCTCTTTGTGGCCTTGTAAAGTGAAATAGGTAGTTCAGCAATCAGAGTGAAAATGCCACTGACGAAAAGACACGCTTCCCGTATTTGTCCATCATTCGAGAGTCTATGTTCGGAGGTCTCTGAAAGTTCCTTCTTGGTGGCTGCTGCCACTACCATAGCATCTACAGGTACCCCTTACTGAGAAAATCCTTTCCCAAAGAAGCTGACAAGAATTTTTTGGGCCACTGAGGGACTGGTTCCATTGTGTCAGATGACTCCCATGCCTTTCGACTAACCACGTCCATTAGCTCATCAAAAGGCGGAGACACCCAGGAGGCTGAAAGTTGAGACCCAAAAGCCTCAAGTTACACTGACTCCTCCTCAGAAGGTGTGGAGGCCTACCAGCAGCCTCTCTGCTTCAGGATCTCTAGAATATCTGCAAATGAGATATCATCATAGGACGACCGTGGGGACCCTTCCAACTCCTCGAGGTCAGTGTCTAAAGTGACAGACTCATCTGGAGAGTCTACTTGCTTCCTCTTGCAAGTTCTCTTCTGAGGTGGCTCCTCAAAGACATTCTGGGGAGACCTCGGAGGAGAAGGGTTCGCCCAATGGGGATCCTGAGGCTCTGGGTCTATGCTGTCCTGTGGAATGGGTGGTGCCGAGACAGTGGCCAGTGCCATAAGGGGAAGAGTGCTAGTAGCCTTCTGTGGTGCTGTATGGGTAGACAACACACTCATCAGCTCAAAGCCAGATCCCATTGGCTCCGAAGACTACCTTGGCTCAGAGGAGGCAGAGGAAGGCACTGGAACCAGCAAGATCGGACCAGAGGTTGATGTGGGAGCTGAGCTAACCCAGGCCGACACTCTGAGGAATAGGCTCGGCACTGAAGATCGGGGCCAAAAATCCCCCCCTCCAGGGCTCCCAGACTCTCTGTACGGCACAGAGAGTGTTGGAGCAGAAGTCAGCTCCGTGAACATCGAAGGGGGTCTCGGAATCGACGGATCCACAGTAAGTGGTAACAAGCACTCTGGCTCCGAAGGTCCAGCTTGGCTCGGAGGAGGAATTCTTGCTGAAAGTAATTGCAGTAGGGAAAGCAGTTTTCCATGACAGGTGTTGTAGGTCAATAGTGGGTACAATCGGTACAGAAGGCTCCAAGACCAAATGTGTCGGAGCAGAGAATAATTTACTTAGCGCCAGCGACTTAAAGAGTCCGTGCACCACCCGTTCCACGTCATCGTCAGATAAGCTCCTGGTGGACCTGGAGGATAGAAATGGAGAGTAAGACCGATGCAGAATAGGAGATCTCAATGTCAGAGACACTGGCGAAATATCCATGGACCGGCTCCGAGAAGAGGTACCTTGCGGCTCAGAGGGCTTTGGAACCGAAGAACCAGGCTTGTCAATTAGTATGACCTCCGAAGGCTCTGAGGACTGTGGAGCCGAGGAGGTAGTGGCCTTAGAGATTTTTGGTAGCTTGACTGGCGGCTCTGACTGAGCCGATGTTGCAGGTGATGGTCTCTTCTGGGATTTTTCCTTTTTGGAAGAAGGAGATGTAGAGGAAGAACTGTGGACAGCTTCCTCAAAAGTTGGCTTTAAGAGCCCTTTAAGGATCAATTTGTTTCTCCTTTCTTGAAGAACCCTTGCACTGAAAAAGTGACAAAAGGTACAATTTTCTTGAGATGAATTGCACCAAGGCAAAAAACACATATGACATGCCCATCTGTGATGGATATTTTTTGCAAACACTTCTGACATTTTTTTAAAGACCAAAGGCTTATGCTCCCTCTCTTTTGGGTCTTTAGACATAATAAAGATAAGACCACAAAAACACAACAATAAGAAAGTTTTAACTACTGAACTTTTAAAACTAAACTGAGTAGTAACTACGAGAAACACGAAGGAGACAGACAACCAGGGAGAAAAATAGGGCCTCTAACTCGAATGGCCCTGTTTCTCAGACAAAACAACAAACTAACTATAAGCCTTCTAACTTAAATGGGCAAAGAGCTCTCTAGCTTAATCGAGCTACTAATAAACTAGGACAGACAGAAACAACAACCACTACAAGGGATACAGGTAGACCTACAAGGCGATGGCCAAAGGGAATAAAACTATTTAAGTATAACGCAATAAAAGGAACAATTATTTAAATATGAATGAAAACTAAGTTATCGATTATAAAATAGAACAGTATTACAGGAAATATAAAAAAAAAATTGTTACTACTTATCCATGTCAAAGATGAGCGCATCCAACCTCGTAAAGCAGCAAACGAGATCTGGGGAATTACACCATTGCATTGTGGGATACTTACTTGGCACGAGCCAAGTTTGAGACTTTCAGCTATGTATTCAGCCGAGTTGGAGAAGAGAATCGGCTCCGAACCCATCATTGTAAGAATGAAGGCGAGATAAGTACTGATGCTATGTTGTCCTAACTAATCTCACTTAATTTTCCTGACTGATATAAAGAATTACTATTCCCTGGTTACTTACTAAAGCCAGGCAAGATGAAGAAGGTGAGAGGTCCTTCTTTGTCAGGTTATACAAAGAGATTGTCCTGAGACCTCTGTCTCATCTAGTATTAAATCATTTCAGTGTTGTCTTACAGGAAGACAATAAGCACACATCAGGTCATCTGACTTCTGGTTCCCACACTACCCCCCCCCCCTTTATTAGAACCTGAACCAGAATCTACCAGCTAGGTGTCATAATATAAAACCACTCCAAAACTTCCACGCTTCCAGAGTAGCAATTAGTCCTCCCCTAAGGACAATACAAGCAGGATTCCTAGTCCTGGTTTTCACAGACATTTCGTCACTGGCTGCAATCAGAACTGCAAGATACAATCTTTGTGGCCTACCAGGTAATATAATTTCAGACTATTTTTCTGGAGCAAGATTAACCTCTTTTCTTCCAGTATCCTCTGTTACAATATATTCAACAGTTACAATACAGTCTGACATACATTTGTATTTCTTTTCTGTCCAGCAGGACCCATTGTTGGTACACCTTTAACAGAAGCAGCTTTACAAATACATTTTCAGCACAAGCACCTGTACAAAACTCCAGCTAGCTATGCTGACATTTGCTACATATCCACTGCCCTACTTCTCTCCTGGTATAGCTGTCAATACCTCATATCATCACAGAGATCAAAGTAATTAAGGCATTAAACAATCTCTCCCTAAAATCCCGCCATTCACATTGGGATCTTTAAAAGCAGGGGAAATGCACTTAATTTTCTGTTTTTCTTTTGAGGGACATCTGCCCAAAAAACCCTAAGAGGTTTGGACCGTTGCCAACACTTTACTAACATAGTAGGAATCTCTGGGCTTCTTAAGAGGAATAGATGACCAGAGAGGAAAAGGCATACAGACACCTTGATGAGACTAAGGCCATTAAAGCATTAAACAATCCCACAATAAAATCACGCCATTCACATTGGGATCTTTAAAATAATGGAAATGTGCTTAATTTTCTGTCTTTAATTTTGAGGGACTTCTACCTGAAAAACCCTAGGAGGTTCAGACCCTTGCCAAAACTTGACTAACACAGCTTCAGAAAATGTGTGAAGTTGCATCCATGCTGGCCACCTACATTCACAGCACAGCACAGGAATCTGAAAAGTACAGTTTTGTACCTACCATAAATGTAGATGTTAGAGTGCTCATACAGCTGCAGTCATTACAGATGGGTTATCCTGCCATCAGGCGGGTCCTCGGTTGGCCGAATTCCAAAGTCTAGGTCCGGCGTCGGTTGTCGTTGCTTCTTCCCTGACGTCAGTGCGGCAGGGGTATAAAAGAGGCAGCCGACGCCATCTTCTTCAGTTTTTCTTGCCCCAGATGTCAGGTGCCCCCCAGTAGGAAGGCAAAACAAACTTATGCAATCATGCAATATAGAATAATCAAAAAACAGTAGTCGCAAGCAAATACTCCATAAAAGAATACCCCAATTAGGTTGTATGAGAAGGTGTTTGTCATAAGGCCTGTCCTAAGAGGGGATGGAGGGGGGGGGGCTGGACTGCAGCTGTATGAGCACTCTAACATCTACATTTACGGTAGGTACAAAACTGTACTATGTTCATCGTGCATACAGCTGCAGTCATTACAGATGGGAAGAATCCCACAGCTAAGTAGGGGTGGCAGGCACTAAGTGGAACTAGGAGGAGCAAGGATGCCCTGCAAGACAGCTGTGGCAAATCCTGCTCTAGATTTAGAGTAAAGTGGAAGGTGATAGTGTTTGGAGAAAGTGTGCACTGAGCTCCAAGTGGCTGCTTCCAAAATGTCCTTGGTAGGAACCCCCCTGAGGAAAGCTGCAGAGGTAGCTGTGGCCCTTGTGGAGTGGGATCTGATGCTTGAAGGCACAGTTTTACCATGAAATGAGTAACAAAAGCATATGCAGTGCGCTATCCATTTTGAGATGGTCTGTTTCGAGATACCCTTTCCTTGAGCACCTGTAGCATAGGACACAAAGAGTTGCTCAGATTTTCTGAATGGCTTTGTCCTGCCAAAGTAATAACGAAGTTGTCTGTGAATGTCCAAGGAATGCAGTAGTCTTTCCCCTTTGTTTTGTGGGTTAGGGTAAAAGGTAGGTAAGTGGATAGTATGATTCAAGGCTACACTGGATACTACCTTTGGCATAAAGGTAGGGTTGGTTCGTAAGGAAACTCTGTCCTGATGGAAAATGATGAAAGGTTGCACAGCTATGAGGGCCTGTAGTTCCGAAACCCTGCATGCTGAGGTGATAGCCACAAGGAAGGCTGTTTTCCATGACAAGTATTGTAGTTCTGTAGAAGCAGCTGGCTCGAAGGGAGGAAGGGTCAGCTTTTCCAATATGAAGTTGAGGTCCCAAGCAGGGACTGGTGGTTTCCTTGGGGGTTTTATATTCTTTGCCCCTCTGAGGAACTGTCTTAAGAGTGGATGTGAGAATAAAGGAGGATCTGTGTTGTATTGTGCAGAAATGGCTGAAGCGTGGATTTTGATGGAGGAGAAGGAAAGTCCACTGTTTAACATCTCAGCTAGGTACTGTAAAATTTGAGGTAAATTTATTACCCAAGGACTCTGGCCCTTTTCCTGATTCCAGGCACAAAATCGTTTCCATTTGGCAGAGTAGGCTTTTCTAGTAGAAGGTCTTCTGGCCTCCAAGATGACATCCTGCACCTCCTTGGAGAGGAGAGTCTGTTGGGAAATCAAGGGATTCTCCATGCAGGTAGATTTAGGGTTTTGAGCTGGCTGTGAAGAGTCTTGAAGTTGTGCTGGGACAACAGAAGAGGCACTAGAGGTAGGATCCATGGTGGGGAATGTGTCAGGCTTTTCAGGAGGGGATACCAGTGTTGTCCTGGCCAATCTGGCGCAATGAGAATCATTTTCGGCCTCTCTGCTCTGGCTTTTAATAGAACTTTGGGCAGCAGAGGAAGAGGCGGAAAGGCATAGACTGTCAACTTTGTCCAATTGAAAGAAAGTGCGTCCACTTTCCAGGCCTGTGGATGATAGGTCCTTGAACAAAATTTTTCCAATTGGTAATTTCTGTGGGTAGCAAAGAGATCTATGTCTGGCTGTCCCCATGCCTGAATTATCTTTGCGAAAACTTGAGGATGCAACTTCCATTCGTGTGGATCTGTCATATTTCTGCTTAGTCTGTCTGCCAGTGTGTTTTCCTTCTCTGGCAGGAATTGTGCCTGAAGTTGAATGTGCAATTCCAGTGCTGTGTTCCATAGGGTCATGGCTAGTCTGCGCAGGGGGTATGAATGAGTTCCCCCCTGTTTGTTTATGTACCACATCACTGTGGTGTTGTCTGTCCTTATCAATAGCTGGACTGGATGCAGTAGGTCTTTGAAGGCCATAATAGCATTTTGCATTGCTAGCATTTCCTTTTGGTTGATGTGTAGGTGCTTCTCTTTTTGGGGCCATTTTCCCTGAATGCACTGATCTGTCATGTGTGCCCCCCAGGCATAGTCCGAGGTGTCTGTTGTGATGATTTGAGTTGCTTGAGGTATGCAGAAAGGGAGAACTATGTTTCTTTGGCATGCTTGAGCCCACCACAAAAATTCCTTTTGAAGACATGGAATGAGTGGTACAATTGTTTCCAAGCTGTGGCTGTGTTGAGAACATAAGTTTTTTAGGTACCACTGAAGTTTCCTCAGATGCAGCTTTGCACATGGGATCAGAAGGATGCAAGATGCCATGAATCCCAGAGCCTGCAGGACTTTCCTTGCAGTCAGCCTGGTGAAGGTTGCCATTTTGCTGAAGTATTGAGACAGTTGCCCTTGTTTGTCTGGCGTGAGGTAGGCCATCTGGGTGGTTGTATTCAAGCTGGCACCCAGGAAAATTATTTGTTGAGAGGGTGTTAGTTTTGATTTCTTTTTGTTGACTGTGTATCCCAGAAAGTTCAACAGTTTTATTACACACGCCAGGTGCTTCAGAAGTATGTCCTTGCTGTCCGCTTGGATCAGGCAGTCATCCAGATATGGGTATATTTGTATTCCTTGAAGTCTGCAGAAGGCAATTACTGATGCCAGGCATTTAGTAAACACTCTGGGCGCAGTAGATAAGCCAAAGGGCAATGCAGAGAATTGATAATGGGTTGAACCTGCAAGAAATCTGAGGTATCTTCTGCAATCTTGTCTGATAGGGACATGCAGGTATGCCTCCTTGAGGTCCAGTGTTACCAACCAAGACTCCTTGCCCAGCATGGGAAGAAGCTGCTGTAATGTGAGCATCTTGAATTTTGGTACATGTAAATATGTGTTTAGGATGAATAGGTCTAAAATAGGTCTCCAATCTTTGTCTTTCCTTGGTACCTGGAATAAAACCCTTGACCTTGTTCTTTTGCAGGTACCTCTTGAATGGCTTTCATGTCCATGAGAGCTGAAATTTGTTTTTGTGCATCTGCCCTTTGATTTTTGTGGCAGGTTTGGCATGCCTCTCATTTTTGGAAGGGTGTGAAAGTGGAACCTGTAGCCTCTGTCTATAATGTCCAGAATTCATTTGTCTTTTGTGACAATATGCCAATTATTTGAGAATAATGCCAGTTTTCCGCCCAAAGGTGCTGCCATTAAAGCTTTGCTTGGAAGGTAAAGGGGGAAGTCATTGTGTCTGCTTTCTGAATGACTGTGATCTATCTTCTCCACCTCTTGGGGTTGGTGCTTGCCACCGTCTGGCTCTGAAAGATCCTTGAGGTTGCCCTCTACCCCTAGGGCATCTGTATCTGCCTCTTTGAGGTCTGTCCGTGGCTGGAAAGGACCAATTTTTTGAAGGCCAGTTTATGCTGAAACGTGGAGGTTGTACCTGCAGGAAATATTTCACTGTTTGCATTGATTTCGCTTTTTCCTCCATTTTCTTTAGTACCTCCTCAGCTTTAACACCAAACAATACATCTTTTTGAAGAGGTGCATCTAGTAATTTAGCTTTGACATGATCTGGTAAGGCTTGCTCTTTGAGCCAAGCATGTCTACGTATAACAGACCCCTTAACAGCGGCTCTACATGAGGCCTCTAAAGCATCAAAACCACACTGCAAGGTATGTTTACCCACTTGCTCTGCACCATGCAACAAATCCTGCAACTCTTAAATCTGGTTGTTCTGGTTGTGTCATTTTGCTTTTCAACTGAGATAACAAAAACTGTTGATACTTTAACATATGGAACTGACAGTTTAATGCCCTCATGGTTAAAGTGGCCGAGGTATACACCTTTTTCCCCCACCTTTCTCTAAAGCTCTGGAATCTCTCTCTGAAGGTAATGGGTTTTTAGCAGTAGAGGCCTTAATTCCCTTGGGACCCTGTGAAATAGTTTCTGGGTCAGCAGTATGGCTTTTGTATAGGAACTGGTGTGAATCAGGAACCCGGTAATACCAGTCTGGTTTAACAGGAGCTGGAGGTAAAGAATCTGGGTTGAGGCTGGCTTCTGTGTACACATCATCTAATATATCTAAAACAGGAGGGATAGCCAGGGGCCTATGCTGGGGGAGCAACAGAAAATCCCTGAGCCTTTTCTTGGAATCTGAGTAATCTTGGCCTTCCCAGTGAAAGTGTTCCCTCAACGTATGTAGAGTTTCCCCAAAAGAGTAGTCCTCAGGGGGGAGACAGAGGGAATAGACTCCTCTGCATCAGAGTCTTCAAAAGGAGAACAAGTCCTGGTCCTCAGAATGTTCAGAGGTAATAGAGGCTTGATCTGAGGAAGGGTAGTCTTCCTCTAATCTGGGCCTTTTGTCCAAGGGGGAGTTGAGAACCCCTGATAAGAGTAATCAAATCCTCAGCCATTTTGAGCATCTGTTTTTTAGGCATGGGGCCTTGAGAGAGGGTCTGAGGTCCCTGTTTTTTGGTTTTCATGGCTGCTTTAGATTTTGTGAAAGCTTTAATAGAGAAGGAGGAAGGCCTGAAGACCCCTTGAGAAATGGCAGGCCTGTCTAAACTCTGAGTTTCCCCGCCAAGAATGGCGTTGGTATCTCTAGTAGGAATGGGGACAGAGGAGCCTGCGACCTCGGGTACTGAGGACACCGGTAATGTAGTGTCATCGGTATTCAGGGGCTGCGTAGGTGCCTCGCTGAGAACCGGTAGTCTGCCTTAGTGTGGTGTCAGTAGAAGTCGCAGACCTCGTATGTTGGTCCTTATCTTTGCGTCTTTTACTCAAAACTGGAGTCTGAGTATCCGATGACATAATATAATTAAATTTTTTACCAAAATAGTGGGCGAACTCCGCCCGACGCTTAATAGTGCGTTTGTTGAATCTAGCACAAAAACGGCAGGCTGAGACGTCGTGGTCTGGGCCTAAGCAAGGTATACAGAAAGAGTGGAAATCCTTATGCGGTATTTGCTTCCCACATGAAATGCAATTATTAACTTTGTCTGACATCGGTCTGAGGCAAGAAAATTTTCTCCAACGGGGTACTTAGCTTTCAAGAAGACTTCGGCTGAAATATTTTCGTAAATCTCAGGAGCTGGCCGACCGGCACTTGCGAACTGCTTCTGCTTTGGGCACCGCGCGGCAAGAAAGACTGAAGAAGATGGCGTTGGCTGCCTCTTTTATACTCCTGCCACACTGACGTCAGGAAAGAAGCAACGACAACTGACGCCGGACCTAGACTTTGGAATTCGGCCGACCGAGGACCCGCCTGACGGCAGGATAACCCATCTGTAATGACTGCAGCTGTATGCACGATGAACATCAGGACAATCCTCTGGGCTTTCACCAGCCTCAAGAGAAACATCCAGGGATGGCAGAAAGTACAGTTGTGTACACTTACCATAAATGTAGATGTTTGAGTGTATTCACTGTTGCAGTCATCACACTTGGGTTATCTGCCTGCAGGTAACCCTCAGTCGGCCCGAATACCAGGGTCTTAGTATTTTTGCGTTAGATGCTGTCACTTCTTCCATGACATCAGGTCGTCAGGGGTATACAAACAGGCAGCCAACACCATTACATCAGTTTTTCTTGCCCCAAATGTCAGGAGCCCCAAAAATAGGGAGCTACTATATGGTGTGCAAACCACCACCAGTAAAAAGTAAATACCAATACCATTAGGAATAGCCACAGATAGGAGAGAGAGAAAGATAGAGAAAACCAGGGGGCTGGTGGGAGGGAAACCAGGACTGCAACAGTGAATACACTAGAACATCTACATTTATGGTAAGTGTACACAACTGTAGTATGTTCTTAGTGTTTCACTGTTGCAGTCATCACACTTGGGTTGATTCTCAAAGCTGAGGAATGGTGGAGGCAGTCAAGAAGAGTTAGGGCTGGCTAGTAGGCCCTGCAAGACTGCTGTAGCAAATTTTGCCCTTGATTTGGAAAAGACAGGTAAGTGGTAATGCTTGGTGAAGGTGTGTACAGAACTCCAGGTTGCAGCTTCCAGAATGTCCCTGGTAGGGACTCCCCTGAGAAATGCAGTAGAGGTAGAAGTAGCCCTAGTGGAATGTGTTCTGACCCCCTGAGGGGTTGGTTTTTCATGGTACTTGTAGCAGAAATGGATGCAGTGTGCTATCCATTTGGAAATGGTTTGTTTAGAAATGGCCTTGCTCTCAGCCCCTGTTGCAAAGCTGACTAGCAGCTGGTCAGATTTTTTTGAAAAGCTTAGTCCTATTCAAGGTAGAACCTGAGCTGTCTGTGCAGGTCCAAAGAGTGCAGGATCCTTTCCCCTTTATTCTGAGGGTTAAGGAAGAAGGTTGACAAATGGATGGACTGGTTTAGGGTCACACTGGACACCACCTTAAGCATAAAGGACGGGTTAGTCCTGAGGGAAACCCTACCAGCATGGAAGATAATAAAGGGTTCCACAGCCATCAGTGCCTGTAGCTCAGGCACTCTTCTAGCTGAAGTGATGGCTAGAAGCAAGGCTGTTTTCCAAGAGAGGAATTTTAACTCTGCTGAAGCAGCAGGTTCAAAAGGGGGAAGAGTGAGCTTTTCCAGTACAAAGTTAAGGTCCCAAGCAGGGGTGGGTTCTCTCCTTGGGGGCCTTAAGTTGTTAGCCCCTCTCAGAAACTGTTTGATGAGAGGGTGAGAAAACAGAGGTGGCTCAGTATTGTAATGAGCCAAAATGGCAGAGGCATGAATCTTAATGGAAGAGCAGGATAGGCCTCTGTGGAGTAGCTCTGGTAGGTAATCCAGGATTAGAGGTAAAGAGGGCACTGCTGTGTCCTTTCCTTTAGATTGAATCCAAGAACAATATCTTTTCCACTTTTCCACATAGGATTTCCTAGTACTAGGCCTTCTGGCTTCAAAAATGACATCCAGCACCTGTTTACTTAGGGTTGCTGATGGAGTATTCAAGGAATAAGCCAGACTGCAAGATTTAGGGTTTACAATTGTGGATGCAAAATCTTTCCCTCCTGCTGTGACAGCAGGGTAGGGGTCTGGTGTAGGTGCGAGGGTGGCACCATTGTCAGGCTGCACAGGAGTGGGTACCAGTGCTGGCGTGGCCACAGTCCAGGGCAATCAGAATTGTCCTTGGCCTGTCTTCTTTTATCTTGAGTAGTACTCGAGAGAAGCGGCAGAAGGGGAAAGGCATAGATTGAGAGGTTTTCCCATTGAAAGGATAGGGCATCCACCTTCCAGGCTCTGCTGTGAGGGTTCCTGTTGCAGAATTTGCTTAACTGGTGGTTGGGGGGGGAGGCAAAGAGATCCACCTCTGGGGTCCCCATCTCTGGATGAGAAGTTTGTAGGTGCTGGACTCCAATTTCCACTCATGTGGGTCTAGGAGATTTCTGCTTAAGTCTGCCAGTGAATTTTGTTTGCCGGGCAGAAATTGAGCTTGTAGATGGACTTGGTTGTCCAAAGCTGTGCTCCAGAGAGTCATGGTTAACCTGCAGAGTGGGTAAGAATGGGTTCCCCCTGCTTGTTTATGTACCACATAACTGTGATGTTGTCTGTTTATCAGCAGTTGTCCTGGAAGGATTGGGTATTTGAAAGCTGTCAGAGCATTCTGTATAGCTATCATCTCCTTTTGACTGATGTGCAGGAGAATTTGGCTTGAGCTCCAGTGGCCTTGTATGCATTTGCCAACCAAGTGGGCCCCCCATGCATAGTCTGATGAGTATGTGGTCAGGGTTTGGACGGCATGGGGTACAGTAAAATGCAGTACCTTGTTGTGATTGCATGCTTCCCACCAAAGGAACTCTGCCCTCAGACAAGGTACGATAGGAATGACTGTTTCCAGGTCCTGAGAATGTTGGCACCAAAGACTTTTTAAGTACCACTGAAGTTTCCTCATATGCAGTCTTGCATATGGAATTAGCAGAATACATGAGGCCATGAACCCTAGGGCTTGCAGTATTTTTCTTGCAGTTAGCTGGGTTCTGGTGGCCATTTGCTTGAAGTAGTCTGTCAAATAGACCTGTTTTTCTGAAGTGAGAAATGCCATCTGGGAAGTCGTGTCCAAGCTTGCTCCCAGAAATACAATCTTTTGACTGGGCACCAGTTGTGATTTCTTTTCACTGATGGTGTACTCTAATGAAGTGAGAAGGCTTTTTACAAATGCCAGGTGCTGAAGCAGTAATTCCTGGCTGTCCACCTGAATCAGGCAGTCGTCCAAGTACGGGTAAATTTGGATATTTCTCTGCCTGGATTATGCAATGGCTGGAGCCAGGCATTTTGTGAAGACCCTGGGCACAGTAGATAAGCCAAAGGGAAGTGCAGAGAACTGATCATGCATAGATCCTGCCCTGAAACGTAGATATTTCCTGCATGATTCTCTGATGGGGATGTGCAGATAAGCTTCTTTTAAGTCTAGGGTGACTAACCAGGCATCCTTGGCTAGCATAAGGAGAAGCTGTTGCAGGGTAAGCATCTTGAATCTTAGGACCACCAGGAAGGTGTTGAGAATTGAAAGATCCAGGATTGGGCGCAAAGAGTCTTCTTTCCTGGGTACCAGGAATAGTCTGGAGTGGAAACCCTTACCCCTTTGTTCTACTGGAACTGGCTGAATAGCTCTGATGTTCAGCAGGGAAATAACTTTGTTTTGAGCCTCTGCCCACTGGTTTGGAGGAAGGTCTGGAAACCCGCTTGGGGTTAGCAGTGAATGGAAATAAAATTTGTACCCCTAGGATACAATGTTGAGGACCCATCGGTCCTGAGTGATGATCCAGTTTTTTGCATGAAGGGCAAGTTCTCCTCCTAGAGGCACAAGCAATTGGGCAGAGCTGGGAAGTAGAGTTGAGAAGTCATTGTTAACTTTTTGCATAGGGAGGTGGCTTACCACTTCCTGTTTTAGGGGTGGGAGCACTCCATTGCCTAGATCTCTGCATACCCTGACACTGTAGTCTGGGTGGTCTGTTTCCCCTGGGTCTTGTCTGGGAAGGCCTGGAAAAGACTGGAAAGGACCAATTCTTAGAAGGGCAATGCCTACTGAATCGCGGTGGTTGCACTTGTAAGAATTCTTTAACAGTTTGCATAGATTTAGCTTTTTCTTCCATCTATTTAAGAACAACTTTTGCTTTGGTGCCAAACAAAGCGTCCTTATCTAAAGGAGTGTCTAGTAATTTGGATTTGACATGATCTGGCAAGGTCTGCTCCTTCAGCCAAGTATGTCTTCTCAGTACAGAGCCAGTGACTGCAGCCCTGCAAGATACTTCTAGGGCATCAAAACCACACTGCAAAGTATGCTTACTAACTTGGTTTGCAGAATGCATAAGCTCTTGCAAACCTTTATTTTCTGCACAATCTGGAAATATTACCATTTTTTGTTTAATAAGTTCCATAATATGTTGCTGGTACATCAGCATGTGAAAACTGGCAATCCAATGCCCTGATAGCAAGAGTTGCAGAGATATATACCTTCTTACCCCATCTGTTTAAAGCTCTGGAATTCCTGTCCGAGGGGGTAGGATGTTTGGCTGTAGTAGACTTAATACCTTTAGGTCTCTGGGAAATGATCTCTGGATCAGTAGTAGGATTCTTGAAAAGACACCTGAGAGAATCAGGTACTCGGTAGTACCTGTCAGGTTTCCTAGGGGCCAGAGGTAAGGTGTCTGGAGTAAGACTGGATTCCATGAAAACATCTATAATATCCAGGACAGGGAGAATAGCTAAAGGCCTGTGCTGAGGTAGCTCTAAAAATTCTCTGAGTCTCTTTTTGGGCTGAGGATAGTCTTGACATTCCCAATGGAAATGCTCTCTTAAAAGTATCCAAAAGAGAAATCCTCTGAAGGGGAGGCAGAGGGAATGGATTCCTCTGCATATGAATCTTCATAGGCCGATAAGGGCACGTCCTGATGATCAGAATGGTCAGAGTCATCAGATTCCCTAGTCTGTAGAATCTGAAGGCTACTGAATTCTTTACCTCTTAGCAGGGGGAAACTGGCTTCCCCAAATTAGATCTTCAGCCATTCTAAACATTTGTTTTTGTGGCATGGGGACTTGAGCATGTGCTTTGGTCGTCTGTTTTCTAGGCTTAGTGCATACTCTGGGCCTAAGAAACTCAGTAGTTTTGGCTAAAAAAGTCGTTGTCGGTTTGATTCGAACACTGGTAGGTCGGAAAACACCCTCAGAAGCCAGTGCTGCACAGCAGCTCCGGACCCATCCAAGGTAGAGACATCCGCTGGTTCCATAGTCGAAGAAGCATCTCGCGGCATACCAGACTCCGTATGGGTCTCAGCAGAGGCCTGCGACTCCATAGAAGCAGGCATCAGGGGCTGCAAAGGCACCTCACTGAGTACCAGTGGACTGGCAACTAGCTTAACGGAAGCGTCGTTGGTAGTTTTGGACCTCTGCAGTCTCTCTCTGTCTTTATCTTTATGTTTTTTTTGGAAGATCAGTAATCGGATGGCTTACCAAGGCCATTTCGGAATACAGGGATCAAGAGCAAAAGAATTTAGCAACAAAAACAGCCAAATGACGAATGGCTTGGGCTTTAAGGCACAAAACCAACAGTGAGGGACGTCGTGGTCTGGGCCTAAACAGGTGACGCAGTAAGAATGAAAATCTCTGTGAGGTATTTGCCTTCCACAGGCAAGACAATTGTTAACTTTTTCTGACATCGGTTAGAGCAAGAAAAAAGGATCCCCAATGGGGTACTAAGCTTTAAAAAAGACTTCAGGATTATCAACTCGAAAAACGAAAATTTCAGGTAGCTGCCGACCAGCACTTGTGAACTGCTTCTGCTTTAGGCTCCTCCTCGACAAGAAAGACTAATGTAATGGCGTCGGCTGCCTGTTTTTATACCCCTGACGTCATGGAAGAAGCGACAGCATCCAACACAGAAATACTAAGACTCTGGTATTCGGGCTGACTGAGGGCTACCTGCAGGCAGAAAACACAAGTGTAATGACTGCAACAGTGAAACACGAAGAACATCAGCAGCCAAATCAGACCAGAGTTTTTGGACTCTTTCTTGGCAGGCAGCTATCCTTCAGGACGGGAAGACTGCCACATCACCTTGCAACAACAATTTCAGACACTGGTTCTCTAGTTAAACGGATAAGGAGGACAGAGAACTACATACTGTATTAGGGATCAATGCTTGTCAGATAGAGTGTTTTGCATGATGGTGCATTGTGTTCTAACAGGAGAGACACTGTTCATGACCATCTTTAAGGGGAATCTGCCTCTCGCACTGATATCTTCCCTTTCTGGATAACGTAAACATACCAAAAAAAAAAAAAGAGGGAGATGAGAAGAAACTCCAAAGGGGCACTTATCTGAAATGCATCTCATTAACCAGCACAAAAGAAACAGCATTCAGACTGGCATTTAATGATGGCATTCAGACTGGAGGCAAACAGGTTCTGAGGTATGTATGTCCGTTTGTCACATTTATGCCCTACACTGTGCATGGGGAGCATACTTGTGATGTATGAAGTCTATAAATTCCAAAGGCTTTGCTATACTGGCCAGACATAGGGCTATCTTTGACAGGAGATCCACTATGTAAAGAACAGTGCAACAGTGATACAGGACATCTTTCATTTGCCTCCCTGGAAAGAGAGGAGGAAAAAGGGGACACCCATTTCTAACTGCACATTTATCAGTGCTCTTTTTTAACTTTAACCACACAACGTTCACCAACATTGGAGGAAACTATGGAGACAGCAAAAAGACCATATAAAAACAGGCTGATAGAGGACTAGAGGGAACAAAAAATTATTTAAAGCAAGTTTCAACTCTAAAGACATTAATGTCTTCTTTTTTTTTGGGGGGGGGGAAGCAGCCTCTGAGACTACAGATACCTGAAAGTAAGAGATTTCTGACCCTGAAGCTTTTTCAGATAAGAGTTTCTGAAACACTTAGTACAGTAGAAAGTGAAGCAGATTCCATCCAACATTCCTTGCAAATAACTGGGGAGGCTAAGGAAGATTTCAAAAGATCTTCCCCATCATCTTTAAATTTGTTGTTCTTGTGCAAATTCTCTTCTTAGGATTTTCTCCCAGTAAACTCTTCAAAATCAATTTGTTTCATGACCATTTAGATTTCTCTATGCAAATCCTTCGTAGAAATTACATTTCTCAGATGATGAACATCCAAACCAAACATACAACAAATGCTTATCCTCATACGGAATTATTTAAATTTTAAATCATGACTATGAAGTGATTATGTCTACACTAGCTAACAGAATGGGAAAAATGTTGCCAAAATAGATATGGATCAATGTGGTTTTATGGAGGAGAAGCAAACACTTGACAACACTAACAGAACAATGACATTCCAAAAGGAAGCAAAATTAAAATAGCACTGCTGTTGATGGATCTTGATGCACAGAAAGGCATTTCCTCTCAACAGCCTGCAGGAGACAGAATACAGGACCAGGACTCTGAGGCAGTCAGCATAGGACATGTTGCTTACTCCCTATATTCTTTTAGTGAGGAACCTCTGTGGACATTCTAACTGTTGAATATGCCTGGTTAGATAAGTAAAGTACAGTTTTGTACCTACCATAAATGTAGATGTTCGAGTGTTCACACTGCTGCAGTCATTACACTTGGGTTATCCTGCCGTCAGGTGGTCCCCGCAGTCGGCCTAAGTTCCAAAGTCTTGGTCCGGCGTCGGCTGCTGTCGCTTCTTCCCTGACGTCCATGCGCCAGGGGTATATAAGATGCACCCGACGCCATTTTCTTCAGTTTTTCTTGCCCCAGATGTCAGGTGCCCCAAAGTAGGAAGGCAATACATATTGCTAATCAAAAATATACATACAAAATAAAAACAATAGCTTCCGTTACCAGCAAATACACCCCAAAGGTTGTATAGGATAGAAATGTACAGATAAGTCCAGCTAGTTCAGAGGGGATGGAGGGAGGGTAACCTGGACTGCAGCAGTGTGAACACTTGAACATCTACATTTATGGTAGGTACAAAACTGTACTATGTTCATCGTGTTACACTGCTGCAGTCATTACATTTGGGTAGAATCCCAAAGCTGAGGTTGGGTGGCTGGTCTATAAAGAGTTAGGCTTGACTATGAGGCCCTGCAGAACTGCAGTGGCAAAGCCTGCTCTGGATTTAGAGTAAAGAGGCAGGTGGTAATGCTTGGTAAAGGTGTGCACTGAACTCCAAGTTGCAGCCTCCAAAATTTTGTTGGTAGGTACTCCTCTGAGAAAGGCTGTTGAAGTGGCTGTTGCCCTGGTGGAATGTGGCCTAATGTTATTTGGGACTGATTTTCCATGGTGTGTGTAGCAGTACCGAATACAGTGTCCTATCCACTTGGATATAGTTTGCTTTGAGATAGCCTTGCCCTGTGATCCTGCAGCATATGCTACAAACAGTTGCTCAGTTTTCCTGAAAGCCTTTGTTTTGTCCAAGTAGAAGCGTAGCTGCCTGTGCATGTCCAAAGAATGCAGACGTTTCTCCCCTTTATTCTGGGAATTTGGATAAAAAGTTGGCAAATGGATGGTTTGGTTAAGAACCACACTAGATACCACCTTTGGCATAAAGGTAGGGTTTGTCCTTAAAGATACCCTGTCCTGATGAACAATTATAAAAGGTTCCACTGCCATTAATGCCTGTAGCTCCGAGACTCTTTGTGCTGAAGTTACTGCCAGGAGCAGAGCTGTTTTCCATGATAAAAATTTTAGATCGGCTGTATTAGCTGGCTCAAAAGGTGGTAAGGTCAGTTTTTCCAAAACGAAGTTGAGGTCCCAAGTTGGTGATGGTGCTCTCTGGGGTGGTCTTACGTTTTTAGCCCCTCTGAGGTACTGCTTTAGCAAGGGATGAGAGAATAAAGGAGGATCCGTGCTGTAATGTGCTGAAATGGCAGAGGCGTGGATCTTAATTGATGAGAAGGATAGGCCTCTGTCCAGCATCTCAGTTAAGCATTGTAAAATCTGAGGAATGTTTGGAACAAGAGGGTCAAGGTTTTGAGCCTGGTTCCAGGCGCAGAATCTCTTCCATTTTTCTGAGTAAGCTTTCCTGGTGCTAGGCCTCCTGGCTTCCAAAATGACATCCATAACAGCTTTAGAGAGAGGTGTTGCCTGTTTGACTAATGTATCTGCCATGCAGCCAGGTTTAGGGTTTTGAGCTGACCGTGCAGGATCTGATTGTTTTGTTGAGTCAGAAGGTGTGGAATTTGAGGCAAAAATCCATGGTGGGCCTTGAGCCAAGTTCCTTAAGATAGGGTACCAGTGCTGGCATGGCCAGTCTGGAGCAATCAATCAGGATCATCTGTGGTTTTTCTTGTCTGGCTTTTAGGAGTACCTTTGAAAGGAGAGGCAGTGGCGGGAAGGCATAAACTTTTAGTTTTTTCCAGCTGAACAGAAGAGCATCTACTTTCCATGCTTGTTTGTGATAAGTCCTTGTGCAGAATTTTTGTAGTTGGCAATTCAGTGGGGAGGCAAAAAGATCTATGTTTGGGCATCCTCATTTTTGCGTTCCCATGCTGAAGATTTGTGGATTCAATTTCCATTCGTGAAGGTCCATGATATTTCTGCTTAGATTGTCCGCTAGAGTATTTTTCTTTCCTGGCAGGAATTGTGCTTGCAGGTGAACTTGATACTTCAGAGCTGTGTTCCACAAGGTCATGGCTTGCCTGCATAGGGGATAGGAATGAGTGCCCCCTTACTTGTTTATGTACCACATTACTGTGGTGTTGTCTGTCTTTAGTAATAATTGTCCTGGATGTAGAAGGTCCTTGAAAGCTGTTAAGGCATTTTGAACAGCCAACTTCTCTTTTTGATTGATGTGAAGATGCATCTGGTCTGTGGTCCACTTGCCCTGAATGCATTTTCCTGCCATGTGTGCTCCCCAGGCGTAATCCGAAGCATCTGTTAGAGTTTGCCTGGCTGTGGGTTGGGTAAAAGGCTGACCCTTGTTTAGGTGACATGCCTGTGCCCACCATCAAAACTCCTGTTGTAGGCAGGGAATCATTGGTATTACTGCTTCTAAACTGTGAGAGTGTGGAGTCCAAACACTTTTCAGGTACCATTGTAATTTCCTCATATGCAGTCGGGCATATGGTATTAGTAGTATGCAGGATGCCATGAATCCCAGGGCCTGCAGAATTTTCTTGCAGGGAGATGGGACTTTCTTGCCAGTAATTGAAAATATTGAGTTAGTTGAACTTGTTTGTCTGGCGTGAGGTAAGCCATTTGGGCCGTTGTATTTAAACTGGCACCCAGGAATATAATCTGTTGCGTGGGCACTAGTTTTGACTTCTTTTCATTTACTGTGTACCCTAAAGAAATTAGCAACCTTTTTACAAATGCCAGATGCTGTAGAAGAATGTCCTTTGTCTCTGCTTGAATGAGGCAGTCGTCCAGGTATGGATATATTTGAATTCCTTTTTGTCTGCAAAATGCAATTACTGGTGCCAGGCACTTTGTGAAGACCCTGGGTGCAGTAGATAAGCGAAAGGGCAGGGCAGAGAATTGGTAGTGCATTGTTCCAGCTTTGAATCGGAGGTATCTTCTGCAATTTTGCCTGATAGGGACATGCAGGTATGCCTCTGAGGTCCAGAGAAACAAGCCAAGCCTTCTTGCCCAGCATGGGTAGAAGCTGCTGTAATGTCAACATTTTGAATTTTGGAATATCCAGGTAAGTATTCAGAATTGAAAGGTCTAGTATGGGCCTCCAGGCCTTGTCCTTTCTGGGGACCAGGAAGAATCTTGAGTAAAATCCTTGTCCTTGTTCCTGTTGTGGTACTTTCTGAATAGCTCTTAAGTCCATGAGGGCTGAAATTTGTTTTTGTGCCTCTGCCCATTGATTTTGTGGCAGGTCTGGCATTCCTTTTAGCCTTGGTAAAGTATGAAAGTGGAATCTGTAACCATAAGACACAGTATTCAAGACCCATTTCTCTTGGGTGATTATTTGACAGTTTTGAGAAAAAAGTTCTAGTTTTCCCCCTAAGGGGGCTTCCAAAAGGGACAAGCTTGGCGTACGAAGGGGAAAGTCATTGTGACTGTTTCCTGTAAGGTTATGACTTGTCCTCACCACCTTTTGGGGTTGAGGTGCCCCACTGTCGCTGTCTGTCTGAGCCTTGGGGTTGAGATCTGCCTCTTGGGCGTCTGTATCTGACACTGGAAAGGACCAATTCTTTGTTGGCCAATTTCTGCTAAACCGAGGTGGCTGTACCTGTAAGAAATCCTTGACTGTTTGCATAGATTTAGCTTTATCCTCCATTTTCTTTAACACCTCTTCTGCCTTAACACCAAACAAAGTATCATGCTGTAAAGGAGCATCCAATAATTTTACCTTAACATGATCAGGTAAACTTTGTTCTTTTAACCAAGCATGTCTTCGAATCACAGAACCTGTAACTGTGGCTCTACAAGAGGCCTCTAAAGAATCAAAACCACATTGCAGAGTATGTTTTCCCACCTGTTCAACTGCATGCAATAAATCCTGCATTTCTTTACAATCAGGAACTTCTGACCTTGCAAGCATTTTCTGTTTTAACTGAGCCATTAAATATTGTTGGTACTTAAGCATGTGAAACTGGTAATTCAAAACTCTTACTGCTAAAGTTGCAGAAGTTTATAGTTTCTTCCCCCATCTATCCAAAGCTCTGGAATCTCTGTCAAAGGGTACTGGATTTTTTGTAATGGAAGCCTTAACCCCTTTTGGACCCTGGGAAATAGTTTCTGAATCAGCAGAAGGGTTTTTGTAAAGAAACTTGTGAGAGTCAGGGACTCTAATACCTATCTAGCTTGGCTGGAGCAGGGGGCAAAGAGTCGGGAGATAAACTGGATTCAGAGAACACATCATCTACAATATCTAGCACAGGCGGAATAGTCAGGGGCCTGTGCTGAGGCAATAAGAGGAAATCCCTGAGCCTTTTCTTGGATTCTGAGTAATCCTGACTTTCCCAATGGAAATGCTCCCTCATGGTATGTAAAGTTTCCCCAAAAGAATAATCCTCAGGAGGAGAGGCTGACGCGATAGATTCTTCAGCATCAGAGTCCTCATAGGGGGGTAGAGAGTATCCCTGGTCTGAAGAGGAATCAGAGGAAATGGAAAACTGATCAGAGGAGTCATAGTCTGTATCCTGCCTAGGCCTTTTCTCAGGAGGGGGATGGGAACCCCTGATTAGAGTAATGAGGTCTTCGGCCATTTTGAGCATCTGTTTCTTAGGCATGGATGACTGTCCAGGAGAATGCTGTACTTGTTTCTTTGTCTTTAATGGTACCTTTGTCTTGTTTGTTGTCTTAATGGTAAGTTGTGAAGGTCTGAAAACACCCTCAGAAGCCGATACCTGCTCAGCGGCTCCGGACCCATCTGAGGGATTAGTTTCCGTAGGCCCAATACCTTTAGTTTCCAGAGGCCTAGATGTCTCCACGTGGGAGTTGGAAGCGGCCTGTGGCTCTGAGGTAGCGGGTGTCAGGGGCTGCGAAAGCACCTCACTGAGAACTGGCGACTGGCCTAGAAGAGGTTTCGTCGTCGGTTTTGGACCTCGGATGCCTGTCTTTATCCTTGTCTCTGCGTTTTTTCGGTATTGAGGTTGTCGGCTGATCCGACGGCATCGTATAATTGAACCTTCAGCCAAAGTAGTGCAAAGCAAAATCAAATCAAAACGTCTTTTTATAGTGCGTTTGTTAAATCCATCACAAAACCGACTAGTGACGTCGTGATCAGGGCCTAGGAATGGAATACAGTAAGAGTGGAAGTCCTTATGAGGTATTTGCTTCCCACAAGAAATACAATTATTAACTTTTTCTGACATCGGTCTGAGGCAAGAAAAAAGTTTCCCCAACGGGGTACTTAGCTTTATTGAAGACTTTGGATCTGAAATTCGACTTCAAAAATCTCAGGAGTCGGCCGACTGGCACTTGCGAACTGTTTCTTCTTCGGGCAAGAAAATGGCGTTGGGTGCACTGACGTCAGGGAAGAAGTGACAGCAACCGACGCTGGACCAAGACTTTGGAACTCAGGCCGACTGCGGGACCGCCTGATGGCAGGATAACCCAAGTGTAATGACTGCAGCAGTGTAACACAATGAACATCAAAGGGGGCACTGTAGTCAATGATATGTCTGACGAATGCTGAATATATTGGAACAATCACCTCCCTTGGACCTAGCTGCCATACCTTTGTTTATAAGTTGAACAATATAGAATGACTTCCTAATTACTGTAAACACGTGATAGTCAAACTCCGGATTACTGTTTATGCATGTCCCCAAGTCCCTGACTACTGGGTTGACTCTTAGTGGTGTACTGTCAATGTGATAGTTACCAGGTCTATGTTTAGCCATCGAATAAAACTTTCATTGAATGGCTAAACATTGAACCCTATTCCTCAACGTTCATTCATAAATCAAACGTTTGTTTCAGTGAACGTGTGAGACAGGGTAAGTAAGTAGTTGGCCAACAGGGGTCTATATTACGGCGTCAAAATGCCATAACAGCAAATACGAAAAGGCAGACAAGTGATCAGAGAAAGTACAGTTGTGTACACTTACCATAAATGTAGATGTTAGAGTGTATTCACTGTTGCAGTCATTACATTTGGGGAATCTGCTGGCAGGTTGCCCTCAGTCGGCCTGAATAACAAAGTCTTGGGTCTTGCGTCGGTTGCTGTCTCTTCTTCCATGATGTTAGGTCATCAGGGGTATAAAACATGCAGCCAATGCCATTTGAATCCGTTTTTCTTGCCCCAGATGTCAGGTGCCCCCCAAATTGGGAGCAATACTTATATCTTTATATATATATATATATCTTTATATATATAGTACAGTTTTGTACCTACCATAAATGTAGATGTCCGATAGGCATGCATCTGCAGTCCTTACGAATGGGTTGTCCTGTCGTCAGGCAGCCCTTCGGTCGGCCGGATTCCAAAGTCTGGGTCTGGCCTCGGCTGGTGTCGCACTTCACCCGACGTCATAGCTGCAGTTCTTGGTATAAAGGCATCAGCCGCCATTTTCCTCAGTGTTTCTTGCCCCAGATGCCAGGTGCCCTCTAGGAATGCTAAATTTGGAAAATGCAAATGGTTCCAAATAGTGGAGAGCAAACAAAAAATAAGCATGTATGTACATATATACAAACAAATACACCATAATAGATTCCCCAGCTAGCTACAAGATGGGTAAGTACCCTAGAGTACCACAGAGGGGAAGGAGGGTGTGACTGCAGATGCATGCCTATCGGACATCTACATTTATGGTAGGTACAAAACTGTACTATGTCCTTCAAGGATGCATCTGCAGTCCTTACAAATGGGTAGAATACCATAGCCAAACTGGGGGAGGAGGAGAAAATAAAAGATTATGGTGTAGTTAAGATCCCTTGCAAAACAGCAGTGGCAAAACCTGCTCGGGATCTGGAGTATAAAGGCAAATTATAATGCTTGGCAAATGTATGCACGGAGCTCCAAGTAGCAGCCTCTAAAATGTCTTTGGTAGCCACAGAAAAGCTGTGGTAGTGGCTGTTGCCCTTGTAGAGTGAGGTCTGATGTTTTCTGGAGTTTTCTTCCCATGGTAAGAGTAACAAAATCTAATGCAATTTCCTATCCACTTAGAGATTGTCTGTTTTGAAATTGCTTTTCCTTCCATCCCTGCTGCATATGCTACCAGTAGCTGGTCAGTTTTTCTATTGCCCTTGGTCCTGTCCAGGTAGTAGCGTAGTTGTCTATGTACATCCAAGGTATGCAACAGTCTTTCTCCCCTGTTTTGTGGGTTGGAGAAGAATGTAGGTAGATGGATAGCTTGATTTAAAGATACCCTGGAGACCACCTTCGGCATAAAAGTAGGATTTGTTCTCATGGACACTATCTTGATGGAAGATCAGGAAGGGTTGTACTGCCATTAATGCCTGTAGCTCAGATACCCTTCTTGCTGAAGTGATTGCAAGCAGAAAAGCAGTTTTCCATGATAAGTATTGTAAGTCTGCTGTTGCTGCTGGTTCGAAAGGAGGGCGTGTCAACTTTTCTAGTACAAAGTTTAAGTCCCATGCTGGCAATGGTGGTTTCCTAGGTGGTTTTACATTTTTAATTCCTCTCAGAAACTGCCTGAGCAGAGGATGTGAGAAGACGGGAGGATCCAAGTTGTATTCTGCTGAAATAGCTGATGCATGAATCTTAATGGAAGAATAGGACAGGCCGTTGTGGAAGAGCTCTGCCAAGTATTCCAGGATGTTGGCAATGTTTGCCAGTGACACATTTTCTCCCTTTGCAGTACTCCAAATGTGATATCTTTTCCATTTTGCTGAATAATTTTTTCTTGTTGAGGGTCTGCGAGCCTCCAAGATAATGTCTTTAACCCTTTGAGATAAATATCTGGGTTATTTGGTATTATGCAATGTTCCAGGCAGACAGCTGCAGTGTTTTCAAGTTTGGATGCGGGGTGTTGTAGTTGTTCTGTGTTAACAGTAAGGGAACTAGAGGTAGAGCCCATATTTGTTCCCGAGCCATGCTCCTCAGTAGTGGGTACCAATGTTGCCTTGGCCAGTCTGGAGCTATCAGGATGATCCTTGGTTGATCCTCTGATTTTCAATAGCACCTTGTGCATCAAAGGAAGTGGTGGAAATGCATATGCTGTCAGGTTTTTCCAATTGAAAGATAGGGAGTCCACTTTCCAAGCAAGTGGGTGGTACGTCCTCATGCAGAATTTCTTCAGTTGGTGATTGTGTGGTGATGCAAATAAGTCTATTTCTGGTAGTCCCCATTTTTTTGTAATGGCTTTGAAGACGTCCGGATGCAGCATCCATTCGTGGGCATCCGTGGTAGTTCTGCTTAGTATGTCTGCTAGAATGTTTTCTTTTCCTGGCACAAAAATTGCTTGTAACTGAATGTTGTAGCTCAGGGCCACATTCCAGAGGTCCATTGCCATCCGGCATAGAGGGTACGAATGTGTGCCTCCCTGTTTGTTGATGTACCACATAACTGTGGTGTTGTCTGTCCTTATCAACAGATGGCCTTGTTGGAGTAATGGTCTGAATGCCTGAATTGCCAGTTTTACTGCCAGCATTTCCTTTTGATTTATATGTAGATGCAGCTGGTCTTGAGTCCATAAGCCTTGTATGCATTTGTCCAGCATGTGTGCCCCCCAACCGAGGTCTGAGGCGTCCGTTGTGATGGTCTGGCCTGGTTGAGTGTTGTGGAAGGGCAGCCCTTTGTTTGTTTGACAGGCCTGAGCCCACCATTGGAATTCTTGCTTCAAACATGGAATTATAGGAATTTGGGTTTCTAGGCTGTGCTTGTGCTGAGACCATAAATTCCTTAGGTACCACTGTAACTTTCTCATGTGCAGTCTGGCATGTGGAACTAATATTATGCAGGATGCCATGAAACCCAAGGCTTGCAGTACTTTTCTTGCTGTTAGCTGGTTCTGCTTTGTTAATGCCAAGAAGTAGAGAGGGAATTGTTCCTGTTTTTCTACTGTTAGGAATGCCATTTGTTTTGATGTGTCCAGTTCTGCGCCCAAAAAGGTTATCCTTTGGGATGGTATCAGCCTTGACTTTTTTATATTGACTGTGTATCCCAGGGCTTGCAGTAGATAAATGACCCTTTTCAAGTCTTCTGTTAGCTTGTTTTTGTTGTCCACTTGTATCAGGCAGTCGTCCAGGTAAGGGTAGATTTGGATTCCCTGAAGCCTGCAATGAGCAATTACTGATGCCAGGCATTTCGTGAACACTCTGGGCGCAGTAGATAAGCCAAAGGGCAATGCTGAGAATTGATGATGCTCTGATCCTGCAAGAAATCTGAGGTATCTTCTGCAATTTGGTCGTATGGGGACGTGCAGGTATGCCTCCTTGAGATCTAGAGTTACCAGCCAAGACTCCTTGCCCAACATGGGAAGAAGCTGCTGTAGGGTCAGCATTTTGAATTTTGGAACAATGAGGAATGTGTTTAAAGCGGACAGGTTGAGAATAGGTCTCCATTTGTTTTCTTTTCTTGGTACCAGGAAGAGTCTGGAGTAAAATCCCTGTCCTCGCTCCATAGATGGTACCTTTTCTACAGCTCTCATCCTTAGTAATTGAGTTATTTGTTTTAGAGCTTCTGTCTTTTGGTTTGGAGGTAGGTTTGGCATTCCTCTCTTCCTTGGTAGAGTATGGAAGTGAAACCTGTAACCTTGGTCTATTGCCTGCAAAATCCACTTTTCTCTTGTGATGAAATGCCAGTTTTCTGAAAATAAAGCTAGCTTCCCGCCTAAGGGTGCTTCTAGTTGTTCCTGCCAGAGCCAAGTCATTGTCCTGTAGTAGTGGTGGTGGCTGTGTCTGTGGCTGTACCTCGCTGGTTGTTACCCTGCCACTGGTGTCCCCTGTAGGCACCTCTGGATTGACTTCTGCCTCTTGAACGCCTATTTCTGCCTCTCTGAGCTCTGGAGGAGTCTGGAAAGGACCAATTCTTGGAGGGCCAATTCCTGCTAAACCTTGGAGGTTGGACCTGTAAGAAATCTTTCACTGTCTGGACAGATTTTGCCTTCTCTTCCATCTTCTTCAGCACCTGTTGTGCAGGAGAGCCAAACAAATTGATCTTGTCCATGGGAGCATCTAGTAACTTTGATTTGACATGGTCTGGTAAGGCCTGCTCTTTTAACCATGCATGCCTTCTGATAACTGTGCCAGTCATGGCTGATCTAAAGGAAGCCTCCAGTGCATCATAGCCGCATTTTAAGGAATGGTTACTGACTTGCTGAATGTTATGTACCATTTCCTGAACAGATTTTTTTGTCTAATGGTTCATCCGAGGACAGCTTTTTGGTTAACTGGTCTAGCATAAATTCTTGATACTGGATCATGTGGAATTGACAGTTCAAGGCCCTAGCTGAAAGAGTAGCAGAAGTGTAAACTTTTTTACCCCATCTCTAAGGACCTGGATTCCCTTTCAGAGGGGGGTTTTGGCAGAGGTAGCTGCTACAGCCTTAGGTCCCTGGGAGATAGTCTCGGGATCTGCAAAAGGAGCCTTATACAAATGATAATGCGTGTCCGGGACCCTGTAGTACCTATCGGGCTTAGCAGGGGCCGGAGGTAGTGAATCAGGAGCAGTACAAGCATCATTAAATGCATCATCTACAACAGAGAGAACTGGAGGTATGGGGCTAAAGGTCTATGTTGTGGTAAATGCAGAAAAGTTCTAAGCCTTTTTCTGGAGTCTGAAAAATCCTGGCCCTGCCACTGAAATTGTTCCCTCATAGCATGCAAGGTTTCCCCAAAGGAAAATTCCTCAGGCGGAGAGGCAGAAGGAATGGACTCTTCCGCATCAGAGTCTAAGGGGAGAAAGGGCCCTCTGGAGGGTTTGTATTATCTGACTCATCAGACGAATCATCTGTAGAAACTGGCTCAGGGGGCTCTGCTCTAGGCCTCTTCTCTGGAGGTGGGTGAGAGGCCCTGTCTGGGTGAGGTTGGGATCCCCGGATTAAAGAAATGAGATCCTCTGCTAGACTAAGCATTTGTGAACTAGAGCTAGGCCTGTGAGAGGGGGTCTTGGCAGGCACAGATTTAGTAGATTTAGCTGCTTTAGCCCTGGCAAAGGCCTTAATAGACATGGCTGCAGGTGGCCTAGCAGCTCCACGTGCAGGAGTTGAAATATCCAAGGGGATAGTGTCAGATAATTCCTGAGAAACTGCAAGAGCAGGTGGGATTTCAAGCCGATTCCACCAGGTTGGAAGAGGCCCTCGTTGGAGGTAGTTTTCGGCTGAAGGAAGAACCGCTTGCTCGGTTTCAGCCGAAACTGAGAGACACCTTGATTGGCTTAACCGCGGTTTCATGTCGGTCCTTCCTTGCATTTTTAGATATTTGCATAGTCGGAGGATCCGGCGGCAAAATCGAGCGAAAAACTCCTCAATTTCGACCGACGCCTAAGCGTCCCGTCGGTTAAAAAGAAGCACAGGCTAGACAAGCTGCTACGCCGTGGTCTGGGCCTAAACAAGGTAAGCAGTAAGAGTGGAAATCTTTATGAGGTATTTGTTTCCCACAAGTTAAACAGTTATTCACTTTTCTGACATCGGCTGAGGAGCTTTTAGAAGTCTTCAGGAGTAGTAATCTCTGGTTCTGACCGACCAGCTTCTGCTGCAAGAAAGACTGAGGAAACTGATGCCTTTATACAAGAACTGCAGCTATGGGTGAAGTGCGACACCAGCCGAGGCCAGACCCAGACTTTGGACAGGACAACCCATTTGTAAGGACTGCAGATGCATCCTTGAAGGATATATATATATATATATATATATATATATATATATGCATGTAATTTAGAACACAAAAATATACCTTCAACTAAAAGTAAATACACCAAAAAGGCTTTTGAGCATAGTAAAAGAAAGAAGAGGTATGTGGGTAACCAGGACTGTAACAGTGAATACACTCGAACATCTACATTTATGGTAAGTGTACACAACTGTACTATGTTCTTCTTCGTGTTTCACTGTTGCAGTCATTATATTTGGGTAGAATCCCAAAGCTATGGTTGGGAGGATGGAATTATACAGCATTAGGAGCAGCTATAAGTCCCTGCAGGACAGCAGCGGCAAAGCCTGCTCTAGATTTAGAAGAGAGGTAAATGGTAATGTTTGGTGAACGTATGAAATGAGCTCTAAGTAGCAGCTTCTAGAACGTCTCTGGTAGGAACACCTCTAAGAAAGGTTGCAGAAGTAGATGCAGCCCTGGTGGAATGGGATCTGATCCCCATGGGGACAGATTTACCATGGTGCATGTAGCAGAAACTAATACAATGGCTTATCCATTTTGAAATAGTCTGCTTTGAAATAGCCTTTCTCTCTGCCCCTGCAGCAAATGCCACCAGTAATTGCTCAGATTTTCTTAGAGATTTTGTCCTGTTTAAGTAGAATCTTAGTTGTCTGTGTACATCCAATGAATGCAGAATCTGCTCCCCCTTGTTTTGTGGATTTGGGAAAAAAGTTGGCAGATGAATGGTCTGATTAAGAGCCACACTGGAGACCACCTTAGGCATAAAGGATGGATTGGTCCTGAGGGTCACCCTGTCCAGATAAAAGATAATGAAAGGCTCCATTGCCATGAGAGCCTGCAGTTCTGAAATCCTTCTAGCTGAAGTGACTGCTAAAAGAAATGCGGTCTTCCAAGAGAGAGATTTTATGTCTGCAGTAGCAGCTGGTTCAGAAGGAGGTAGGGTGAGTTTTTCCAGCACAAAACTGAGGTCCCATGCAGGAGTTGGTGCTCTCCAGGGAGGTCTCAAATTTTTGGCCCCTCTGAGGTACTGCTTTAGCAGGGGATGAGAAAAGAGAGGAGGCTCTGTGTTGTAATGAGCCGAAATGGCAAAGGCATGGATTTTTATAGAAGAAAAAGATAGGCCCTTATGAAGCATCTCAGTTAAATATTGCAGAATCTGAGGAATATTGGGCATTGCTGTGTTTATTCCTTGTGCTTGGTTCCAGGCACATAATCTTTTCCATTTATCAGCATAGGATTTTCTAGTACTAGGCCTTCTAGCCTCCAAAATGACATCTAGTACTAGGCCTTCTAGCCTCCAAAATGACATCCATCACAGGTTTACTGAGAGATGTGACTTTTGAAATTAGTTGATTAGCCATGCTGCAAGATTCAGAGTTTGGAGCAGAGTGTGCAGAATTTGATAGTTCTGCTGAGACAGTAGATAAGGTGTCTGAGGCAGGTACCACGGAGGAAGGTGTGACATATTGCGTAGGAGCGGGTACCAGTGTTGGCGAGGCCAGTCTGGAGCAATCAATCATTTTCGTTTTTTCCTGTCTGAATTTTAGTAAAACCTTGGAGAGCAGAGGCAGAAGGGGAAAGGCATAGACTGATAGGTTTTTCCAGCTGAAGGATAGAGCATCCGCTTTCCAAGCTTTTTTGTGATGAATTCTTGTGCAGAATTTGTCCATCTGATAGTTTTGGGGAGAGGCAAAAAGATCCATGTCTGGGCTCCCCCATTTTCATGTCAACATGCTGAAGATTTGTGGATCCAGTTTCCATTTGTGTGGGTCCATAAGATTTCTGCTTAGTTCGTCTGCCAGAGTATTTTGCTTTCCTGGCAGGAATTGAGCTTGTAGATGTATTTGGTAAGTCAAGGCTGTGTTCCACAAAGCCATGGCTAGTCTGCAAAGGGGGTAGGAGTGGGTACCCCCCTGCTTATGTACCACATAATTGTGATGTTGCCCGTCTATCAGTAGTTGTTCTGTATGAAGAAAGTCCTTGAAGGCTGTCAAAGCATTCTGTACAGCTAGCATTTCTTTCTGGTTGATATGTAGGTGCATTTGGTTGAGGCTCCATTTGCCCTGAATGCATCTCCCTGCCAGATGGGCCCTCCAAGCATAATCTGATGTGTCTGTAGTCAGGGTTTGGGTGGCAGGGGGTGGAATGAATGACAGTCCCTTGTTTTGCTGATAGGCCTCTGCCCACCATAGGTACTCCTGTTGCAGGCAAGGAATGATAGGAATCATTGTTTCCAGGCTGTGACAATGTTGACTCCATAAGCTTTTTAGGTACCATTGAAGTTTCCTCATATGCAGTCTTGCATATGGAATTAGTAGAATGCAAGAAGCCATGAACCCCAAGACCTGCAGAATTTGTCTTGCAGATAGCTGGGTTTTTGTGGCCACTTGTTTAACGTATGTCATCAATTGAATTTGTTTGTCTGGTGTGAGGTAAGCCATCTGGGCAGTTGTATTCAAGCTTGCACCCAGGAATGTAATTATTTGAGAGGGTACCAGTTGTGATTTCTTTTAGTTTATGGTGTACCCTAGGCATATTAGAAGCCTTTTTACAAATGCCAGATGCTGTAGAAAAGTGTCCTTGTTTTCTGCCTGAATTAGACAATCGTCCAGGTAAGGATAGATTTGAATGTTTCTTTGTCTACAAAATGCAATTACTGGTGCCAGGCACTTTGTGAAGACCCTGGGCACAGTAGATTAGCCAAAGGGCAGTGCAGAGAACTGGTAATGCAAATAGCCTCCTTTGAAGCAGAGGTATCTTCTGCAAGATTCCCTGATTGGGATATGCAGGTAAGCCTCTTAAGTCTAGAGTTACCAACCAGGCATCCTTGCCCAGCATAGGCAGTAACTGTTGTAGAGTCAGCATCTTGAATTTTGGAATGTCCAAGAAAGTATTTAGAATGGGTAAGTCCAGAATTGGACGCCATGATTTGTCTTTTCTGGGTACCAGGAAAAGTCTTGAATAAAAACCTTATCCTTTTTCCTTTTCTGGTACTGGTTGAATAGCCCCCATATCCATGAGGGACAAAACTTGTTTCTGGGCCTCTGCTCACTGATTTGGAGGCAGATCTTGGAATTGGCAATGTGTGGGAATGAAATCTGTATCCCTGGGATACTATATTTAAAACCCACTTGCCCTGGGTAATTAGATGCCAATTTTGTGCATGAAGTGCTAGTTTTCCCCTCAAAGGGGCTGCCAAAAGATAAGTGCTTGGAAATGGCAGAGGAAAGTCACTGAGACTTTTTACGGCAGGGGGTGCGCCTTGCTACTTCCAGATTTGGAGGTGGAAGCACCCCATTGTTTTGTTCTGCAAGTTCCTTGTGACTGAAACCTGGAGCCTTTGGAGTGTCTGGGTTTGACCTGAGCGGCTCTGTTGGGTACTGGAAAGGACCAATTCTTAGTAGACCAGTGCCTACTGTACCTGGGTGGATGCACTTGTAGGAAATATTTTACAGTTTGCATAGATTTAGCTTTGTCTTCCATCTTTTTCAAAACGTCTTCTGCCTTATTACCAAATAGACTGTCCTATTATAAAGGAGCATCCAACAATTTTGCTTTAACATGATCAGGCAGATTTTGCTCCTTGAGCCAAGCATGCTTTCTTATCACAGATCCAGTTACGGCAGCCCTGCAAGAGGCCTCCAAGGAATCAAAACCACATTGCAAAGTATGCTTTCCAACTTGTTCAGCTGAATGCAATAAATCCTGTAACTCTATTTTCCACACAATCAGAAATCAACATCATTTTCAGTAAGTCCATGACATGCTGCTGACATTTAAGCATATGAAATTGACAGTTTAAAGCCCTGATTGCCAGGGTTGAGGACGTGTAAACCTTCTTACCCCATCTATCCAGCGCCCTGGAGTCTCTATCAGAAGGGGTAGGATTTTTAGCAGTAGAAGCCTTAACACCCTTGGGACCCTGAGAAATTGTTTCAGGGTCAGCAGTAGGGTTTTTAAAAAGAAACTTGTGGGAGTCAGGAACCCTGTAATATCTGTCTGGCTTACTAGGAGCCTGAAGGCAGGGAATCAGGAGCCATGCTGGATTCTGATAAAACATCAACAATGTCTACAACAGGAGGTACAGCCAAAGGCCTATGTTGAGGAAGAAGGAAATCCCTAAGCCTCTTCTTGGATTCTGAAAAATCCTGACTCTCCTAGTGGAAATGTTCCCTTAAGGTATGCAAAGTTTCTCCAAAACAAAAATCCTCAGGAGGAGAAGCAGAAGGGATGGATTATTCTACATCAGAGTCCTCATAAGGTGGAATAGAAAATTCCTGATCAGAAGAAATGGAAACCTGATCTGAAGATTCATAATCAGTGCCTTGCCTAGGCCTCTTAGCAGGAGGGGGTTGGGAACCCCTAATCAAGGTAATTAAATCCTCAGCCATTTTGATTATTTGTTTTTTAGGCATAGGGGCCTGAACATGTGACCCATGCATCGGTTTTTTAGACATAGAAGTTGGTTTTGGCCTTGGTTTTGATGATGGCATCTGTTTGATAAACAAATCTTTAGGCCTGAAACCCTCAAAAGCCGGTGCCTGCTCAGCGGCTCTGGACCCATCTAAGGGAGAGACATCCATGGGTTCAATACTTGGTGTCTCGCAGCATACCAGACTCCGAATAAGTCTTGGTAGAGGCCTGTGAATCAAAAGTAGCAGGCATCAGGGGCTGCGAAAGCGGCTCACTGAGTACCGGCGACTGGTTTAGAAGAAGCTTTGTCATTAGTTTTGGGCCGCGATGGTCTGTCTCTTTCTTTGCGTTTTTTGTGAATTCCGGTAGTCTGATTGCTAACCGACGACATTTTTGGATAGTTAAATCTTGAGCCAAAATATTTAGAAGCAAAAATATACAGACGCTTAATAGTGCGTTGGTTAAATTTAGCACAAAACCAACAGCAAGGCACTTTGTGGTCAGGGCCTAGGCAAGGAATACAGTACAAATGAAAATCCTTATGAGGTATTTGCTTCCCACAAGTCATACAATTATTAACTTTTACTGACATCGATAAAGAGCAAGAAAAAGTTGCCCCAACGGGGTACTTAGCTTTAGGTTGAAGACTTTGGTTCTGAAACTCAAAAATGAAAATTTCAGGAGTCAGGCGACCGGCACTCACGAACTGCTTCTGCTTCGGGCACTGCACAGCAAGAAAGACGGATTAAAATGGCGTTGGCTGCATGTTTTATACCCCTGATGACCTGACGTCATGGAAGAAGGGACAGCAACTGATGCAGGACCCAAGACCTTGTTATTCAGGCCGAATGAGGGCAACCTATGACCAACAGTGAAACACGAAGAACATATCCATTTCCGCGACTCACTGAAAACTTGTCAGGCAAACAAATACTTGCCCCACAACACAACAAAATTAATTTTACCTAAACCAAACCATGTGGGGGTCTTTGCCTCCTCACACCCCCCATAACTAAATATACCAACTCCAAGATTGCACTACAGCAAAGAAAAGGGCAAAATTGTGTAGATGGCCAACCACATATTTGCAGTGTAAGAATTCAGCGAATTGCAGAAATGGATTTCGATGAATGTCGGTCTTTTCATATTCGCTGCTACGGCGTTTTTGATGCTGTAATATAGACCCGGCCAATAGGTCCATGTCCCTCTCACCACAGTATTTCAAACACACCCAGGTGGGGGGTTTCACCCCCACACCACCCTACCTATATATACCAACCCCAAGACCACACTACAGTGGAGAAAAGGGCATGTCAGTAGTTGTCCAGCATAAACAAATTTTCTCTTTTCCCCACTTGCAGTAGAAGCTAGATTAATCATTTTCCATCTCACTACTTGTGCTCTGTTTGAGAGGTAGCTATGGAACCACTGCCATAAAAAGAGTGGGTGAGCCCCAGGGATAAGAGAGTTTCTGGTGGGAGACAGTATCAAAAAAGCTTTTGATAAGTCTAGGAAGATGGTGGAAACAAGGCTTCAGGCATTTCTTTAGGTGCTGACAGTATTAACAAAATTCAGCAAAGTTGCAGTTGTGCTGTAATGAGTACAGTAGCAAGATGGATTGAAGATCGAATTTGGTTATCCATTAGAAAGCTGAGAAGTTGGGCATGAGCATATTTTGCCAAGATTTTTGATAAGGAGGATAAAATGGCACATGGCCTATTAGTGTGAAAGATCTGTATTGATGTCTCCCTTGTGAAGTGGAATAATGAATGATTTTTTCCACTAAGGATCAATTTATCAGAACTGGAACTGGATATGCAATAGCCTCAGCTGCTGTTTTAAGATATTCGCCAGGTAGACTGTCAAGGACAGCTGTAGTAGGCCTTAATCTTTATGAATTTTCGATGATATCTGTGGGAATTGCTTGGAAGGAGAAAATCTGGAGAAGGTTATTTGACTAAGCAGGGACCGCAAGAGCTCAATTAGTCACCTACTTAGTTAATGACTGCACTGTCTGCATAAACAGAGTACTGAACTGGTTGGCTATCTTATCATTTTGTGTGTGTGGGTGGGTGTGTTTGGTGTTGACTGTGTAAGCTCGTCCTGGATTTAAGTTTACTGACTGAGGCCCAGGACAGTTCTGACAATATATATGTTTTGACTGGTTGAGTAGTAGGTTCTCATATTTGGTAGTAAGGTGTCATATTAGGTTTCTTAACTGTCTATATGATAGTAAAGTAGGAGATGTTTAATTTTGTGTCCAGACCTTGCATGCTTTGTCTCTGTTTCATGAGCTGTTTAATTGCCAAGAATAGCCATGGGACAAAGTTGGTTTTAACTCTTTATTCTTAGGGGGGCTAGTTTGTTTAGAACACCTGGGAAGATTTTGTTGAACTCGGAGACCGCATCATCTATGGGGAGAGTCTTTAGTGACTTCCAGTTAAGGGGATGTAGTGTATTAATAAAAATTGTCTTCATGAAAAGTAGTACTTTTTCTTACCAGGCTCGCACATCTGAGGGAGGATGGAAAGTGACCGGATCAGGCCTCAGCTTTTTGTCCTTCCTCTTGGAAAACAGCTGACCCTCAGGGTGGGAGGATTCCACCACAGTACTCTGGGCCAACAGCTTAAGTCATTTGCTCTCAAGGTATATGAATAAGAAGATAAGATAATAAGAAGGGTCTTGGGTACAAACTCTTGAAGATGGAGCACGGTGTATGATTGTGGCAAGTGTTGAAGCAAAAAAGACACTGGTCGTGACTGTCTTTATGGGGAATCAGCCTCCCACACTTGACATTTTCTCTTCTCGGATGACATGAATAGAAGTACAATACAATAAAGAAAACTGGTAGATAAGAAAGCCCAAAGGGGGCACTTATCTGAAGACAGCTTATTAACCAGCATGGCAGAAAGGTATTCAGACCAATGTTCAAAAATGGCGTTTGGACTGGCAGTAAAGAAGTTCCGAGTGTTTACATCTGCACATCATCTTTATGCCCTACACCTTGCACAGGAAGCATACCTGCGATGGAAGGCCCCTATAACATGTAAAGGCTTTGGTATACTAGCTGGATATTGTGCTATCCCTGGCAGGAGATCCCTTATGTAAAGAATATAGCAATAGTGATTTGAAAGGGCATCTACATGTGGCCCTACCCACCAAGGGAAACAAAAGATGCATCAAAATCATTAAGCAAGGGAGAAAAACGATGCTGGACTGGAGATGGTGGAAATTACCTCTCAGCAAAAATGAACCTGGTCTTAAACAATGCTTACTTATTAAAAAAAATATATTATTAACATTCTTTCTGAAAACCACTTCCTCTGGTAGCTTACCAGCAGGATACAGGCAACCCAGAAGATTACTTTAACACAGCAACAAGAAAAACAAGTGACAGTGTCTTCAAAATACTGAAACATGTACTTTCATAGAAAACAAGACGTTACTCAGAAGAGTCAGGAGTCCACTAAGGTACAGGCAAGACATCTTTTTCACAGAAGACACCCATGGATGACAGAGGAGGGTCATAAACCACAATACGCAAGAGAAAATTAAGGAAAGAGAGGAAACGGAGGCCTATTAACTAGCTGGGTTTGCTGTTTGCTAAGAGTAACGTGTAACAGACTAGACAAATCTACTTCCACTTCCTCTCCACAGTCCATATCACCATTTTTAAAATTCTAAAGGATGATCGAAAGACCGTCATGCTTTGCCACAGATGGTCTTCATCCATCACCCATGGGATTTTGGCTACTGGCAAAGGCTCTTGCCACCACATGGTGCATTTTTTAGGCAGTGTCTCCAGGACAAAATTGCCGACATAAAAACTCCATCTAAAAGCAACAGCATGATTATGCTGCTTAACACTAGGAGTCTTGCAATGAAAATGCACTTACTGGAAGCAATCCTCACCTTGAAAGCCACAGACATTTGTGCAGTCACAGAGACCTGGTTTAAGGCTGTGGAGAGCACCCCAGCCATACCAGGTTACACCTCCTAACACATATTCAGACCAAGGACAGAAGGCATAAAAACTAAAGGAGGCAGTGTTATCAAAATTCCAAGATTGGTTAAACTGCTGGAGACACTTCAGGTGCAACTAACTGTTGATAGGACACCTACTCAAGTTATTGCCAGCTACAGGACCCCCTCCATGAATCAGGACACCCACTCTGCCTATTTGAATCTACTGAAATCCATCAAGATACATCCGAACATCATGGCTTTGGATGATTTTAATTACTCACTCATTGAATGGGTAAATTACTTGTGCTCAAACTCAAACAGGGGCACCAACATCTTAGATCTGGTGCTTACCAATATTGGGGACTGCTGTAGCACCCCCACTGTGAGGTCTTCCCTTGTCAGATCTGACCAGAAATCAGTCTCATGTGAAATAACTATCACAACACCCCCCCCCCCCCTTAGCAGCAACTAAACTAAAAAAAAACTTCTCCAAGGCCATAGAGCAAATCATCATGGACCTTATCAACAAAGACATAGGTAATCTCCAAACACTTAACCCTACTTAGTTTGGATTTGTCAAAGGGAGATCATGCCTGTTAAACCTGGTGGGCTTTGAGATGTCACCAGAGCCCTGGACAAGGGGAAAACTGTGCATCCAGCCTACCTATTCCCCATTCATGCATTATTGGCAAACTCAGTCTGCTAGGTATCAACCCTTACATCATTAGATGGGTTGCTAACTGGCTCACCGATGCAACCCATGCAGTCAAAATAGGGGAATCCACCTCCAAAAACAGACCTGTAACCAGTGGTGTTCCACAGGGATCAGTCCTGGGACCTCTACTGTTCAGAATCTACTTCTCCGAAGTACAAGCAAAAACTAAAGGTCTGTGGCTGACAGTTTGCTGACGACTGCAAATTAGGAGTGGTCACAGAATCCCCAAACAATGTCAACATCCTACAAGAGGGTCTTATGCGAACAAATTATTGGTGCCAAAGTCACAGCCTTAAATTCGATGAAATGTATCATCATCCCTTTCAGTAAGAGTAATGTTCCGGCTAACTACCACATCAATAGACTTCCCCATAAGCACACACACAGGCTGACAGCAGCCCTACCTTTGATCACTGTGTTTCCACAGTGACAAGAAGGGCCATTCTATATTGCTTATCTCAAATAAGGGCACTGGCTCCACAGAAATAGAAGTTATATCCTCTCTGTACTCTTCCCTCATCAGGCCAATAATTGAGTACAACGCCCCTTTTGGTATATACCTTTCCAGGCACCTACAAAAACTAGAGACCACAAAAGTTACTCACAAGGAGAATTCAAGGTCTTCCACATCTGCCCCATGTGGAATGTCTGAAATCACTGTCAGTTTACTCATTTTCATACAGACTAATCAGAGACTATCTCTCGCTTGTATATAAAGTAATCTCTGACTCTGCTTTACTGGAAATGCTGCATATCCATAAGTCCAAAAGCTCACAGGTTACTCGCTCTAAAGACCTTAACCAGGACCTTAACCCTGGTATGTGACATTACTAGAACCTGCTGAAGGGACAGATTTGTCTCCCACAGGTTACTGCACCTGTGGAACAGACTTTCTATTCACGTCAAGCAGAGCACCTCTTTGGCCCTCCAAGTGCAATCTGAACGATAGGATGGGTAACCATAAATTCAAGCCAGGGGTTCCTTCTGTCTCTCTCTTGGACAGGGGTAATAGGTGCTGATTGTGGAAACAAGGGAAGAACTTGGCTAGGCCTGTAAAAACCTTAGGGCCATTAGCCTAGTAACTTCCTATGATCCTAGGTTTTACCATATTACTGGTTCATAAAGCACATATAACAGTACAGCTGACAATCTGGCAAGAAACAGGAAAGTTGATGGAATAAATAAATTAATTTAATAAATTAAAGTTGCCAAGAAGATGGCATCAACAAACCTGGGCTCAGGGTTGCTGCCAACTCAGTAAATTACACTCAAACAGGACAACTTACCTAGATCACTCAAAGGGCAAAAGAGAAGCAAGGAATCAATCATTCTGTTAGGAAAACAGATCCCTCAGGAGTATAACCTTAGTGGTAAGATGCAATCTGATCTGGAAAAGCACACACACACACAAGCACTTCATATTTGTCTTAGCATTTCATTACTTACTTGTCCTAAGGCACTGGTCAGTCCAAACAAAGCTATATTGTAGAGGATATAAGGGTATCTGTCAGCAAAGCTCATAAAGTCCCATATTTCACCTGTAAACACAACTCCTGAAATGAAATAAGGAAAAAGTATTAGCACAGAAAACAGGCAGACTTCTTCAAAAGATGTTTTATGTGCGAGATAACCGTAAATAATCTGTGTGCCTAGAGAAAAATGCAAAACTTCTGGCGTGCAACTCTTGTTTTGCCAGGCCTTTTCTAACTCTACCCCCCAAAAAATGTAAGCCGTTTCAGGCTACTGGCTCAGTCTCTCTGTATCAACCAATGACATGGTCTAAGAAGCTTGTACTTCTCTGGAATTTATGCTTAAGACCCTGACAGTTGGGAACAAAGAGAGGACATTACAACTAACAAAGTAGATCACTGTGAAAGGAATGGCAGAACTCTCTCTGTTGTCTGGAGCACAACTGAAGTAAGCAAAGATCTGAAGATGTACTGCCACTATCTGTAAGACTTGCCTCAATCCAGTTACTGCTCTGACTACTATCCTTTACCACCTATAATGGGAAAACCTCCTTTAAATCTGAGCCACATTCAGTGGTACATAACATACCTTAATCTGGTCCAGTCAAATGCAGTAACAGCCCTGCTCTGCCCATCTGGCTAGGCCTTGCATGTACCACCATGAAAACTTTTTCCGGACCACAGCAATATACGTATCTGAAGGAGGCATTCTGATGCACACACAAATGCACATATGAATTGCACAGTCTAACAACAAGATATTTCAAAAAATGGTGACAAAGTACTACAGTCTGTGCCTACAAAAAAAACTGACACACGGTGGTTTTATTTTGATGTAACAGTACTACTGGGCTTTGAGAGATGGTGAAAAATTTAATCATGCAAACTGTTTAAAAATTAAGCACTAATTAAAGAATGCAATATCCAATGGCAACCAACGGGCTTCTACAGAAGCCATGCAACCTGAAAGAAATTAAGAGGCACAAAATTAACAGTATGGTCCAGATTAAAACCAGTGGAAAATAATTAAAATACTGTACCCTTCATCTTTGTTTGTAATAAAGAGAGACACATTATGGAAAACTTACTGTTTCAAGCTGAAATGAGTTCTTAAACAACTGTGTACTTCCAGGAAGAAAAATGTACTATGAGAATTTTGTAAACCATTATCATAGAAAAATGTGCTACTAGAATTTTATAAACCATCAACATGCTTGACAAACTGCTCATTTCTTTAGATCGTGTACTAAGAGTTACAAAATAAGGGTAGAACTTTGTGTCCTCTATAGAAAGTAAGCAACAACATTGGTGGCATCATCTGTCCATACACAGGCAGAAGGGCAATACAGTTTACATGGCTTATGCTTTAGCAACTAGATCATACATTACAGAATGTAAAACAGATATATGAAACGTAAATCACCCGAAAGAAAAAAAAAAAGCACAGCAACACACCTTGGGGAACTGTATCATGTGCACACAGGCTATACATTTCAAAATTTAGCAAGAATCAGTAAGGGAATTTTTTCATCCTCCAGACAAATGCTATATACCCACATGAATTTCAAACAAAAAAGTTTTGAAATAGAAGCAAGTTAATGTATAGGAGGCACTACCTTTCCATACACGGACTTGCATATATATATAAAAATAAAACAGACATACAATGAAATAAGCAGGCCAATTTCAGTGGACTGGGGTAGCCATACCTATTATGCTCCAATCCTATGTAACAGCTAAAAGCAGACACACTGTGATATTACTGAAGCAAGATGCAAATCTATTGCCAAGCTGCGGTAGTGTTGTCGCCTCACAGTAAGACGCTGACCGGTTCGACTCTCAGCTAGAGCGTCTTCTGCGTGGAGACATGCGTGAATAGGCGTACCTTCGTTGAAGGTTGTGCGTCAGGGCTGGCAACTCGGCACGTAAAACTCAACTGCCAATCATTAGTGGACCGGAGTTCTGCTGTGGCGACCCCTGACCGGGAAAAGACACAACTAACCCCTAAATTAAGCCTCACAACCTGTATTATAAGCCTTGCTGACTGGGTGAACTATAATCCTAGCCTAAGTTAGTAAGAGGAGGAACACAAGTACTTTAGGGACAGGACACAGTTGGTGCCAATCCAATTTGGAATACAAAAGGGTATTCATTATTCATTCATTAATTGGTAGGTGCTCTGGTCCAAAACACCCCTTTTCAAGCATAACTCAGGACACAACTGCAGTGAAGTACAATAAGTGTTACAATAAGTAGAAAAGTGATTACAACAAGCACAGCTACAATAAGGAAATGTAGCAATGATACAGTACACACATTAGCAACAATCCATTGAAGTACAGCTAGTGTGATTCATCTATGGTGGTCATAAATGCTGACGGGAATGGTAAGGTTGCAGATTACTTACATCACCTGCTAACAAAATGTGATGCGACAATGAGCTGGCAACACCAACAGCACAAAAACAGTTGTGCCTTCTGTCTGAACTTTTAAAAATGCATGCTAGCTCTGATGTGTGGGGATAAAGCCCTGACAACAATCCAGGTGACCAGAGTTCAGTTAGTACACTGAGCACTTGACTGAGCTTGCAGGAAAGATAAGGTGTGTCCATCCTGGAAGGGAGACATTCAGAGAGGGACGTGGTCCACAGGTAGCTTGCTGGTTTGCCTGCAGCAGTGAGCCAGTACAGGGAGAATGCAAGGTGTAGATGCACAAGCTGGTAACAGTAGTCCTTGCTGGCACATGTGAAGGCACAGGCATGCATGCTGCTGAGGGGCACAGGCAGTACCTGCAGTGATTCAGGTGCTTATGCCACCATCAGGTGTTGGAGCTAGGAACATAAACATGTCCTTGGGCGCAGGGATGCTGGTGAGGGCATAAACATTCCTCATGACTGCCTGTAAGATGCCTTCCCCTGGGCAGCTTTCTTCTACATATGATACTAGGCAAACATCCCTCATACTGGGGAAGGAATGGCCTGACCCTCATCATGGGGGGGCTTGATGTCAGCTGGCATAGAGACAAAAAGAAACATAACAAAAAAAAAATTAAAAAAACATCTGTACCCCAAAAATGACAGCAACAACAAAGTGCCAACACCATTAAAAAAATAGGTGTCCTCCATCATACAAGGTCTGAAGTATATTAAATGCCAAGACATGCACATTTAGAAATGCATTAAAAAAAATTAAAAAATAAAGTCTTAATACAGGTTCAAGTTTTCTTTATTGAGCAGTGAATGGCTACAGAAACCAGCTTCATTTCTTACCAGAGCAACAGGTTCATTCTTACATTCAGTATTATGGAAAGTGTTATTCTGATAAATGCACAAATTGCGTTTCTAGGAGATACCTAACAATTCACAACTAACACAATACTTTCATAGAATAGTAAAGCAATGTCTTTTAGCTTCTCCTGTTAGGGGTCGCCACAGTGGATCACCGGTCCACAGACAGTAACAGGAATAAAAAAAAAACAGTCACATGACAGACAGAAAATAAAATTAAATTAAAGCAAGGTAAGTAGGAGTAAAATGCAGCCGTGAAATAAAATGCTAAAACAATGCAGAAGACCCCAAACCCAAACACACACACACACACACCACAAACTGAACAGTAAAAATAATCAGACATAAATAAATCAATAAACAAATATTACCAATAAACAACTATTTGGGGTGGTGAAAGGTACAACACTGATGTGCAAGAATCTTTTTTAGTCTTGTACTTTTGAATATACTGTGTCAGCATAGGGAAAAGTATAATACTCTAGAAATGCACTCCAACCAGCTCACAGGTGCAAGGGCAGGGTATCTACCTATGACGCTGACCACCAAGGAAGCTGAAGGATCAGATGAAAGAGGCAGTCTGGAGAAGGAGTCAGTTTGCTTATGCTGGGAATAAGGTGTGGGGTTTTGAAGAACAATGCTGCTCTCTAGCAGAGGATAAAGAGCAGCATTAGTGTCATACACATGCATGTGCGCACAGAAGGGTAGAGGGTATCAAAGTATCATGGGTGGGAGCATACATGTGTGCATGGTTACATCACTGCATGCCCCTCACTTTTAGGAGGGCTACGACATCTATAAAAAAATCCATGTGGTTGGGAACAGATAAGAGGGTCAGGATGCCTTGATCTCCTCTCCCACCCTGAAAGATTGTTGAATGCTGTATGAGAGGTAAGTTGGTTTGTTGATAAAAGGAACTGGAGAGAAAGCACCACCAACCAGCTACAAGTGGTCTTCCAGCCACATGGAACAAAAATTGCACTCTTTAAAATGAGGTACGACTGTTCTTATTCAGAACAGCCAAAATGCTTTATACTAGTTTTTGCACAAGGGAAGGCAAGCAATGTCTGAAACATGCCTTGGAACTGTGAAAGTACAGTGAAAAAATGGAACACTCAAAGCAGATGCAGAATTTTTGAAAAATTCATGCCTTTGCCTTTCCATTCAAGTTAGTTCCCCCACCAGTTAAGCCTGGTAGTTTTGGATCTGTTAAACCACTGCATTAGGACTTTTCTGGCAGTGGTGCTGTAGGTTGTTTTCCATCAGCACTGCTACTGACAAGATAATTTCATGCTGACAGAGTAGCGATGCTGATACGCTCCCTGTCTAAGGAAAAGTGACATTTTTATTTAATTTTTGAGCCCCTAATTGCAGTACTCTTACCATTCGAACTTACTGACCCCCCCCCCCCACTGCGTAATCCCTTTTCCTTAACAGTCTGCCACATGTGCTATCTAAGCAAGGTTTCAAATTTAAACCTTCTGGTGAAGTAGCGTAGTGGTTAGAGCTGTTGCTTAGCATGCAGTCATTCATGGTTCAAGCTCCAATCCAGTCCATTCATTTTAAGCAGAGATAGATAGTGTAGTGGTTAGAGTAGTGGCTTTACATGCAGGTGCTCACGGTTCGAGTTGCTTAAGTTACCTTGTGAGTGTTTCTGCCATTTCACACAGAGCTAAATGGAGGAGGGGCACTGACCAAAACTCTGATCTGTGATATACAAGTATCCGTTTTTTTTTGCTTGTTTTTACTAGTCATTGCTTATTCTAGATATTTATAGCACTTTTTGTCTACTGCATACTTTTTACTGTATTTTATAGCTATAAACTAATCTGAATGATTGTACTAATATTGTCTGCCTCATGGGGCCTGATAAATAAGGTTTTTACTGTCACACTGTTTGCAAATATTTTATAGCTAGTTTCACTGTATGTAAGGTATTAACTGGAAATTTTCCCATTTGTTATATATCTGACTGTCTGTTCTGGTTTCCTGCCAAGGACTGAATCCTATAACTGATTAGTTTGCGGTTAAAAGCACATTAGAGAGTCTCCTTGCTCCTTTATCCGTTTAAAACTTTCATTTAGTGGCTCACTGCTGTTTTCCTGCTGTGATAAACATTTCTGTACTGTTTTCTGCCTAAAATATTGTAGGTAGTAGCTGTAGCATTGTCCATATTAGGGATTGTGTTTCTGGGCCTAGTTGTTTGTTTGCAGAGGCTGTGTGTTCTTAGCACATTTTCCAGGCCATCTTAGTTTAGCAAAAGCCATTTTTCCACTTCAGTGAGAGTGCAGTGTTATGGTCATTGGCTGATTTAGGTTGCCTGGTCTAAGGCTTGAAGTAAGCACCTCATTGGTTCTTTTGAACTTTTTTTTAAAGTTGTCAGGTTTCAACCTTCTGTTACTTAAGAAGTTACCTTGTGAGTGTTTCTGCCATTTCACACAGAGCTAAACAGGGGAGGGGCACTGACCAAAACTTTGATCTGTGATACATAATAAGCATCCTTTTTTTTTGCTTATTTTTACTAGTAATTGCTTATTCTAGATATTTGTAGCACATTTTATTGTCTGTTGTATACTTTTCACTGTATTTTATAGCTATTAACTAATCTGCACGGTTGTACTAAAATTGTCTGCCTCACAGGGCCTGATAAATCAGGTTTTTACTGTCACATTGTTTGTAAATCTTTTCTAGCTAGTTTCACTTTGTGTAAGGTATTAACTGCAAATTTTCTCCATTTGTTAAACATCTGATTGCTTGTTCTGATTTCATGCCAAGGAGTGTATCATAAATGATTTAGTTTCCCACCCTCCCTTCCTATTGGTATTCTTATACTTGATGGCTTTGCAGTTGCCCACCCCCTACTCTAATTTTGATCTGGGACACTCCTCTCAGTCTAGTGTCATTACCTCATTCTACCCAATACAGAGAAAACATTTGAGAAGGCCATCCCACTTAATTTCTTAACCTTCAATTATCTCTGTTCTTCCTTTTTCCCTTTCCACTTTACTAAAAAAAAAAAATTCTACCATTGCTAGAATCTCCTTGTGTTCTGACTGAGTGTGCTTCTCAAAAAAATTTCTGGAAATACAGAGTTAATAAGTATATGTTTGGCACTTTGAGTTGACTAAAATAATAATTGAATTCAGTTCAGAGCACCATTTGAATAAATTGCATTTATTTAAACTGTATTTGCTTTAATATTGCTATAACTGAAGTGTTCTAGCTTGCACTGCATTTGAATTGTTTTTATTGCTGTTTTAGCTGCTTTTCTGTAAAAAATAAATAAATAAATAAAAGTTCTAAGCTTGTTTCTTGCCTTTCCTGTAACTAGTCCAGATACAAATTTGCTGTGTCCTGGACTGTTTGTAAGCTTCTTAGCCCCCCCTCCCCAAGCCTTTGTGTGTTAGGGGGAAGCCTTCTAGCTCATCAGTGGGAATGGTAGGCACTAGGTAGTCTATCTACCACAAGAGGAGTGGTTTCTGGCCCAGAAATTGTAGTTTATTGGCCGTTTGGGCAGTTTTTCCATATCTTTCAATTTTCTGGTTTAAAAGCCCGCGCTTGCGCTTGTTTCCCGCCTTTCCTGCAACTAGTCTAGTCCAGATACAGATTTGCTGTATCCAGGACTGTTTGTAAGCTTCTGAGCGGTGCCAAAAAGTCTGCTAGCTCTCTCCTCTCCTGCACTTTTACTAGCTTATTAGTCTAGCACTTTACCAAACTTCTTGTAACAATTATTGCAGCACACGAAAGTGCTACCAGCACTAAATGTTCAACAAGGAAAAAGCTCCAGTACTTCTTATTAATGCCAACCCCTCCAGGCATGTCTAAAGGTCAGTTCCCTGTGCTTTCTCCTATTAAACTGGTGAACTTGGGCATCCTGAGGCAATGTAGCAACTGCCTCATGTACTCTGACAACCATGTCCTCATGTCCTTTTACCTCCCAACACACAGACTTGCGAGAGATGCACTTAAATAACCAAACTGGAAGCCACACACTCTTCAGCCAAGACCAGAACAGCTGATCAACAGGAGGAGGTCAACACATGCACCACACCACATGGAACACATAGCCCTCCAGAACACACACCAGCACTACCTTCACATAAAAACACAAATCACACACCCACCTTCTCAGAGGCTCTCAATAAAAATCTACCCAAACAGCAGAGGCCTCCCAAGGCAGAAATGCCCTCAACCGCCACAACACTACTCACGAGACACATTACTCTCTTAAACAGTGTGCCACTGAACTTAAGCCCCCAAGGCAAAACAGCACGCCCAACACACTAGTCATAGGTGACTCGATAGTGAGGCACACTGATGTCCCACTTACTAGGTTGAATAAGGAGAAAGTAACAGTCATCTGCCTGTCAGATGCTAGGATCTGGCACATAACGCACGCACTCAGGTCCCTCAACAACAGGTACAAATATTACTCTGTCATTGTAGATGTGGGTGTGAATGACCTGAGACATACCTCCCTGGACTACATGGAGAGACATGGGGGAGCTCTCAGATTATGTAGCCCAGGGGGGGTATGACCCTAGCCCTGAGCAGCATCCTACCATCACCCAGAATGATACCACAGTACAAGCAGAAAACAATTGATTTCAACAATTGGCTAAGTTTCTGGTGTCATTCCAATGGGATCCAGTATCTGTCTGCCTGGGATGACATGAAGGACAGACCTCGATACTTTGCTAGAGATGGCATGCATCCATCACCCCTGGGCTTCTGGATACTGGCCAAGGCTCTTTCCACCCCTCTAGTGCCTTTTCTTAGGCTGTGTTCCAAAGACCACATTACCATCGTAACAGCTACAAACTAATGCAATCTGAGGGTTATGCTGCTCAATGCTAGAAATCTAAATCTCAAAATGCACTCACTCGAAGCACTTCTTAAAATGGAGAACATAGACATTTGTGCTGTAACAGAGATCTGGTTCAAAGCAGCAGAAAGCACCCCTGCTCTACCAGGCTATAACTCATTCCACACCTTTCAGCCCCAGAACTTGGACCGAAGCTCCAAAGGCAGAGGTGTTTCCATATTCATAAAAGATGCGCTCACCACCAGACTGGTAGCCCAACATAATGCATCAGAGATGCTTCAGGTGCAGCTAACATTGGGTAAGACAGCGATTCAGGTTGTAGCTACTACAGGTCCCCAACCATGTCCCAAGACTCGCACTCCACGTTCCTAAGCACCCTGGAGAATATTAGGGACCAACCTAACACTCTCATACTGGGCAACTTCAACTACCTCTACATTAACTGAGTAAACTACTCATGTACCAATACACTTGCCCAATGTTTCCTGGAATTCATTAGTTCCAATGCCCTGGACCAGCTTGTTCCTACCCCCACTAGAGGAGCAACATCCTTGACCTGGTCATTACTAACATGGATGACCATTGCTCTACACTAATAGTGAACTCCTCCCTGGTTAGATCCGACCACAAAGTAATCACCTTGGAAATCCACATCTCCCCAAGCAAAGGTAACCATCATGAAAAATTTCTCCAAAGCTAACTTTGGGCTCCAAAAAACAGAGGTGGCTAACTTCACGGTACTCATGCAAATGGAGAATAGTTGTATGATCACCGAATAATACACCATTGTACTGCATGAACACATACACAAATGCATGGATCTCACCATACCCAATTGATCTGTATCTGTCTACCTGGGATGACATGGTCGACAGACTACGATGCTTTGCCATCTGGGATTCCGGATACTGGCTAAGGTTCTTGTGAGAGCTCCCCCATGAGCCTTTTTCAGGGCAAGGTGCAAATGACAAATTCACCACCATTACAGGAACAGGCAAGAAAAAACTGAGGGTGATGCTACTCAATGCTAGAAGTCTAAATCTCAAAATGCACTCACTCGAGGCACTCCTTAAAATGGAGAACATTGATATCTGCGCAGAGACGGAGACCTAGTTCAAGGCTCCAGAGAGCACCCCTGCACTACCAGGCTATAACTCATACAGTACAGTTTTGTACCTACCATAAATGTAGATGTTCGAGTGTAAACACTGCTGCAGTCATTACACTTGGGTTATCCTGCCCTCAGGCGGTTCCCCAGTCGGCTTATCCTGCCATCAGGCGGTTCCCAGTTGGCCTGGGTTCCAAAGTCTTGGTCCAGCGTCAGTTGCTGTCACCTCCTCCCTGACGTCAGTGTGACAGGGGTATATTAGATGCAGCCGACGCCATTTTCTTCAGTTTTTCTTGCCCCAGATGTCAGGTGCCCCCAAATAGGTAGGCAATTCAAATTGCTAGTAAAGTATACATAAGAAAAGCAAACAACTTTCAGTTACCAGCAAATACTCCCCATAGATAGTGAAGGGTCGAAGACATAGGTAACGTACCAACAAGTAAGAGGGGAAGGAGGGAGGGTAACCTGGACTGCAGCAGTGTTTACACTCGAACATCTACATTTATGGTAGGTACAAAACTGTACTATGTTCATTGTGTTACACTGCTGCAGTCATTACACTTGGGTGGAATCCCAAAGCTGAGGTAGGGTGGCTGGTTCTATAAGGCATTAAGGGTGGCTATAAGGCCCTGCAGCACAGCAGTGGCGAAGCCTATTCTGGATTTGGAGTATAAAGGCAAATGTTAATGCTTGGTGAAGGTATGCACAGAACTCCATGTTGCTGCTTCCAAAATATCCTTGGTAGGTACTCCTCTGAGGTAGGCAGTTGAAGTGGCTGTTGCCCTGGTGGAGTGAGATCTAATGCTGCTAGGTACAGGTTTCCCATGGGGTGTATAGCAGAAATGTATACAATGTCCTATCCATTTTGAAATGGTCTGTTTTGAAATGGCTTTTCCCTGTGCTCCTGCAGCATATGCTACCAATAATTGCTCAGATTTTCTGAAAGCTTTGGTTTTGTCCAAGTAGAAGCGTAACTGCCTGTGAATGTCCAAAGAATGCAGTAGTCTCTCCCCTTTATTCTGTGGTTTTGGATAAAAGTTGGCAAGTGAATAGTTTGGTTTAGAGCCACACTTGATACCACCTTTGGCATAAACGTAGGGTTAGTTCTTAGACACCCTGTCCTGGTCTGAAAACACCCTCTGAAGCTGTGGATTGCTCAGCTACTTTGGTTCCCTCTGAAGGGTTAGTTTCGGTAGGCTGAAAAACTTGAGCATCCGAAGGCCCAGCCAGCTCCACGTGGGAGTCTGAGGCGGCCTGTGGTTCTGCAGAAGCGGTTGTCAGGGGCTGCGAAGGCGCTTCGCTGAAAACCGGAGAACCGGTGACCAGCCTAGAAGAGGCCTCGTTGTCAGTTTTGGGCCTCGGATGCCTGTACTTGTCTTTGCGCTTTTTATGTATTCCAGTCGTCGGAAGTTCCGACGGCATGGTGTAATTGAATTTTCTGCCAAAATAATGTCGGGCAAAATCAAACCAACGTTTAATAGTGTGCTTGTTAAACCTAGCACAAAACCAACGACCAGTGATGTCGTGGTCTGGGCCTAGGCATGGGATACAATAGGAATGGAAATCCTTATGAGGTATTTGCTTCCCACAAGAAATACAGTTATTAACTTTTACTGACATCGGTCTGAGGCAAGAAAAAGTTTCCCCAACGGGGTACTTAGCTTTGTAGAAGATTCGGTTCTGGATTCGGAATGAAAATCTCAGGAGTCGGCCAACTGGCACTTGCGAACTGCTTTTGCTTCGGGCACCGCGCGGCAAGGAGGACTGAAGAAAATGGCATCGGCTGCATCTTATATACCCCTGTCACACTGACGACAGGGAGGAGGCGACAGCAACCGATGCCGGACCAAGACTTTGGAACTCAGGCCGACTGGGGAACCGCCTGACGGCAGGATAACCCAAGTGTAATGACTGCAGCAGTGTAACACGATAAACATCACACGTTTCGGCCATGTAACCTGGACCGAACACCAAAGGTGGAGGTGTGTCCATATTCATTAAGGATATCCACACCTCCAGGCTAGTTGCTCAGCATAATGCAGCCGAGGTTATCCAAGTGCAACTAACTCTGGGCAAAACTGCAATCCAAATTGTAGCTTGCTACAGATCACCCACCATGCCCCAGGATTCCCACTCCTCTTTCTTGATGTAATGGAAAATATTAGGGTTCAACCAAACACCCTAACAATGAGCGATTTTAACTACCCCACCATTAATTGGGAAAACTACTCATGTACCAACTCCTTCGCTCAACGCTTTCTGGAATTCATAAACTCCAATGCCCTGGATCAACTTATCCACACCCCCACCAGGGGCAACAATATCCTAGATCTAGTCATTACCAATATGAGTGACCGGTGTTCCACACCTGAAGTCAACGCCTCATTGGTCAGATCCGACCATAAGCTAATTACCCTAGATATCCACATCCTGCCTCCACCTCCCATTAAGGAAACCATGGTAAAAAATTTCTCAAGAAGCATGAAGTTGGCTTTAAAGACAGAAGTGGTGAACTTCATGACACCCATGCAGATGGACAATACAGTTATGACTACTGAATCCTACACAGCTGCACTTTCTAAGCACTTACATGAGTGCATGGATCGTGCTATCCCAAAGAGAACCAAGACGCTAGCCTCCAAAAAAAGGAAGCCAATCTGGTGGTCCCCTGTCATAAACAAACTGTACAACAGAAGGAAGAAACTCTTGCAAAAGAGAGTAACATCCCATGAGTGGAGGAGCTCCCTGGTCAGCCTCAGTAAGAAGCTGCGATCCGTGATAAAATCCTCCAACGCTCGTTACGAAAACAAAATCACCACTGATTCTAATGACAACCACAAAGCATTCTATTGCTATGTCAAGAATCTCAATGGCAACACTCAGATCTGCTCTGAGTTACAGCACAATGGCACTAAATATACAGACCCAACTGATATTGCCAACATCCTGGCAAATAGGTTCAGTGCTAACTTTACCCCCTCTCACCCCCTAAAGAGCCCATCTCTATACCGGAAGAATGTAAAGTTCCTGTAATCATGGCTGCACAGGTAAAAAACACACTCTCCAAAGCCAAGAACACAGCATCCATGGGACCAGACAACACCCCAGGCTACGTTCTACACGAACTACAGAACAAACTGGCACCCCACCCAAGTACCATGTTCAATCATAGCCTCACCTCAGGCTTTGTGCCTGCTGAATGGTGCACAGCAATGGTTATCCCACTCCACAAGGGGGGAGCCACCCCGGGAACTACCACCCCATTAGCCTGACGAGCCAGGTCTGCAAGGCCATGGAACGTATCATAATGGAACTTATAAACAAAGACACTGGTAATCTCCAAACTCTGGATCCCACCCAGTTCGGGTTTGTAAAAGGCAGATCATGTCTCCTAAACTTGATAGACTTCTTTGAAGCAGTCACCAAAGCCGTAGACAAGGGTAAGGTGTTTCACACAGCCTATCTAGATCTTGTCAAGGCTTTTGACACCATCCCCCACTCTGTAATTATAGAAAAAAATCATTAAACTAGGTATAAATCCCTATGTCACAAGATGGGTTGCCAACTGGCTCAATGACGGAACCCACACTGTGAAAGTAGCAGACTCCAAATCTGACTTCAGACCAGTGACAAGTGGAGTACCACAGGGTTCAGTCCTGGGTCTTCTCCTGTTTGGTATCTACTTCTCTGAAGTACAGGCGAACACAGAAGGTCTTCGGCTAACGAAGTTCGCAGATGACTGCAAACTAGGAGCCATAATCGAAACTCTAACGATGTGGACATCCTACAAAAGGGCCTCACTGAGACAGATGCCTGGTGTCAAAGCCATGGCCTCAAGCTCAGTACTAAAAAGTGCAATGTCATTCCCTTTGGTAAAAACTCTGTACCCATGAACTACAACATAGGCGGCAGTATACTTAACACTGAAAATGTGATAAGAGACCTTGGGACACAGGTGGACAGTAGTCTCTCCTTTGATAATCACATCGCCACAGTAGTCAGGAAATCCTTCTACGTGCCACACCTCATCACAAAAGGTTTCTCATCCAGAAAAAAGAGGTAATTGTTCCCCTCTACTCATCACTCATTAGACCCATTATAGAGTACAACGCCCCTTTTGGTATGTATCTCACAAGACATCTACAACAACTGGAAAGGCTGCAGAAATACCTCACAAAGAGGATTACCGGCCTCAAACAGTTTCCCTACGCAGACCATCTCAAAAAACTCCAGCTTTACTCCATCGCATATCGCCTACTCAGAGGTGATCTCTGCCTAACATACAAAGCTATGTCAAACCCAGAGCTGTTGGACATGCTCCACTTAAAGAAATCCCAATCCCTCCGAGCTACACGCTCTAGGGACCCAAACCTTGTCACCACAATAAACGGAACATGCCGGAGGGATAGATTCCTGTCTCAGAGACTTCCCATACTCTGGAATAAACTACCTATCTATATCAAACAAAGCTCCTCATTACCACTCTTCAAGAAAAATCTTGATGATTGGATGGGAGATAGGAAATTCACCCCGGGGATCACCTCTGTGGCTCTGCTCGACAGTGGCACAGGAAAATAATTTTCTTGAGTGGCAAAAGCCAGGGTACCTTTATGGCTGGGCTTGTATAGACCCCAGGGCCAATAGCCTAGTACCTACCTATGAACCAAGATGCTCTCCTCCAAAAAAAGGAAGCCAGTCTGGTGCTCCCCTGCCATAAACAAACTCTACAACAGAAGGAAGAAACTGATGCGGAATAAGGTGAAGTCCAAGACTGGAAAAACTCCCTTATCAACCTCAACAAAAATTTGAGATCCCTCATCAAATCCTCTAAAGCTAGCTATGAAAACAGAACTGCAGCAGATGGTAAAGACAACCACAGTGCCTTCTATAGTTACATAAAGAATCTCCACAGCAATACCCAGATTTACTCTGAGCTGCTGCACAATGGTACATCCTATACGGAGCCAACAGATATTGCCAATATATTGCCCAACAAATTCAGTGCCAACTTTACCCCCCCCCAAAGGACCAATCACAATACCAGTAAATTGCCAGGCACCCAGTATTATTGCTGCACAGGTTAAAACAGCACTGTCCAAGGCCAAGAATACAGCTTCTATGGGACCGGACAATATCCCTGCCTGTGTTCTACACGAACTACAGAGTGAAAGTACAGTTTTGTACCTACCATAAATGTAGATGTTCGAAGATCCACATTGCTGCAGTCCTTGCATATGGGTAGTCCGCTGTCCTCGGTCGGCCCGAATACCAAAGTATTAGGCCGACGTCGGTCATGGGCGCTCAGATCTGACATCAGAGCGTCAGGGTATAAAAGCGCATGACCGACGTCATATCCTCAGTCTTTTCTTGCCCCAGATGTCAGAAGGCCCTAAAAAGAAAGGCCACAGCCCAAAAACAGGATACCTCCCAAAAACATGCCCAATAACAACCATCACCCAAACCATATAACCATGCCAAACTACAGAGGGGAAGGAGGGAGGGTAAATTGGACTGCAGCAATGTGGATCTTCGAACATCTACATTTATGGTAGGTACAAAACTGTACTATGTTTCTTCATCTCACATTGCTGCAGTCCTTACATATGGGTAGAATCCCAAAGCAGAGGTAAAGGGAGGATGGCAAAATCATAAAACATTAGGGGCTGCTAAAATGCCCTGTAATATTGCAGTGGCAAATCCAGCCCTAGACTTAGAATAAAGAGGAAGGTGGTAATGTTTAGAAAAAGTATGTACTGAACTCCAAGTGGCTGCTTCCAAAATATCTTTTGTAGCTACCCCCCTTAGAAAGGCAGTAGAAGTGGCAGTAGATCTAGTGGAATGAGGTCTGATTCCAGCCGGAATCTCCTTACCATGATGGGAATTAGCAGAAAGAAATACAAAAACCAATCCATTTAGAAATAGTTTGTTTTGACACAGGTTTTCCCTGAGAACCCAAAGCAAAAGAAACAAACAACTGCTGAGACTGCCTGAACCCTTTGGTTCTGCTCAAATAATAACGCAACTGCCTGTGAATATCCAAAGTATGCAAAATCTTCTCCCCTTTATTTTGGGGGTTTGCATAAAAAGTAGGCAAATGAATAGTTTGGTTCAAGGCCACACTAGAAACCACTTTAGGCATAAAGGAAGGATTAGTACGCAAAGATACCCTATCCTTATGAAAAATCAGGAAAGGTTCCACTGCCATAAGGGCCTGTAATTCAGAAACCCTTCTTGCAGAGGTAATGGCCAACAAAAAAGCAGCCTTTCATGATAAATACTTTAACTCGGCAGTAGCTGCAGGCTCAAAAGGTTGTAGAGTAAGTTTTTCCAACACAAAATTGAGATCCCAAGCAGGAGTAGGAGCTCTACGTGGGGGTCTTATGTTCTTTGCCCCTCTAAGAAACTGCTTAAACAAAGGATGAGAAAATAAAGGAGGGTCACAGTCATAGTGAGCAGAAATGGCTGCAGCATGAACCTTTATCGAGGAGAAAGACAAACCCTTGTCCAATAACTCAGTAAGATATTGAAGAGAAATACTTAAATCAGGCTTGGAAACATCAAAGTCCTTCGCTTTGCTCCAAATAAAAAATCTCCTCCATTTATCAGCGTAAACTTTCCTTGTACTAGGCCTTCTGGCCTCCAAAATAACATTCAAAACTTGTTGTGGAAGCTGAGACCCTCCAGGGTCTAAAACAGAATATGCCAGGCTGTTAGATGCAGAGACTGAATCTTGACATTGAGGAAGTGATTGTCCTCCTGAGACAAAAGATGCGGAATCAAAGGCAGAGGCCATGGAGGCTCCCGTACTAAACTCCTCAGTAGTGGGTACCAGTGCTGTCGAGGCCAATCCGGCGCTATCAGAATCATGGATGGCCTGTCTTGTCTGGCCTTCAAGAGTACCTTGGGAATGAGAGGCAGAGGTGGAAAGGCATAGACATGAAGATTGCTCCAACTGAATGATAGAGCATCCACCTTCCAAGCTGTGGGATGAAACATTTTTGTGCAAAACTTTGGCAACTGGTAATTTAGTGGAGAAGCGAAAGTACAGTTTTGTACCTACCATAAATGTAGATGTCCGAACTGGATAGCATCTGCAGTCATAACAACTGGGTTGTCCTGTCGTCAGGCAGCCCTTCGGTCGGCCGGATTCCAAAGTCCGGGTCCGGCTGATGTCGCACTTCACCCGACGTCATCTCTGCTGGTCTTCGGGTATAAAGGCATCAGCCGACGCCATTTTCTTCAGTGTTTCTTGCCCCAGATGCCAGTTGCCCTCTTGGAAGGCTAAATTTTGGGTAAAAATGCCAATGTTTCCCAAAGGATAGAAGGCAAACACAAAAAATAAGCATGTATGTACATATAAACAAACAAATACACCATAAGAGACTCCCCCCCACCAGCTAGCTATTAGGAGGGTAAATACCCTAGGAGTACCACAGAGGGGAAGGAGGGAGGGTAATCCTGACTGCAGATGCTATCCAGTTCGGACATCTACATTTATGGTAGGTACAAAACTGTACTATGTCCTTCATGGATGCATCTGCAGTCATAACAACTGGGTAGAATACCATAGCCAACTAGGGGAGGAGGAAGAATAGATTATGGTGTGGTTAGGATCCCTTGCAGTACAGCAGTGGCAAACCCTGCTCGGGATCTGGAATACAGAGGTAAATTATAATGCTTGGCAAATGTATGCACGGAGGTCCAAGTAGCCGCCTCAATAATGTCCTTGGTTGCCACTCCTCGTAAGAAGGCTGTGGTAGTGGCTGTTGCTCTTGTAGAATGAGGTCGTATGTTCTGTGGAATTGGTTTTCCATGGAAGGAGTAACAGAATCGTATGCAATTTCCTATCCATTTGGAGATTGTCTGTTTGGAAATTGCTTTTCCTTCCCTTCCTGTTGCATAGGCTACAAAAAGCTGGTCAGTTTTTCTGTTACTTTTGTTCTGTCCAGGTAGTAGCGTAGCTGTCTGTGTACATCCAAGGTATGCAGCATTCTTTCCCTCTGTTTTGTGGGTTGGGAAGAAGGTAGGTAGGTGGATTGCCTGGTTTAGGGACACTCTGGATACCACCTTAGGCATAAATGTAGGATTAGTCCTCATGGACACTCTGTCTTGGTAGAAGATTAGGAAGGGTTGTACTGCCATTAGGGCCTGAAGTTCAGAAACCCTCCTTGCTGAGGTTATTGCCAGTAGGAAAGCAGTTTTCCATGAAAGATGCTGTAGGTCTGCTGTTGCTGCTGGTTCAAAGGTGCAGTGTCAACTTTTCTAGCACAAAGTTCAAATCCCAAGCTGGCAGTGGTGGTTTCCTAGGAGGTTTTACATTCTTGATCCCTCTGAGGAACTGCCTGAGTAGAGGATGTGAGAAGACAGGTGGATCAAAGCTGTATTCTGCTGAAATAGCTGATGCATGTATCTTGATGGAGGAATAGGACAGGCCTGTATGTAGAAGCTCTGCCAAGTACTCCAGAATGTTAGCCATATCTATATTGACACATCCTTCCCTCTTTCAGCACTCCAAATGACAAACCTTTTCCATTTCCCTGCATAGTTCCTTCTTGTTGAAGGTCTGCGGGCTTCAAGGATAATGTCTTTAACCCTTTGGGAGAGATCTGGAATAGTTGCTGCTATGTGATGTGCCATGCAGTCAGCTGCAACGTTTTTAGGTTTGGATGCATGATGCTGTAGTTGTTCTGAGTTAACATCAAAGGCATCAGGGGTATTGACCACATTTTGTCCCGAGACATGCTCCTCAGCAATGGGTACCAGTGTTGTCTTGGCCCGTTGGAGCTATCAGGATTATCCTTGGGCGTTCCTCCTTGATTTTTAGTAATACCTTGTGTATCAAGGGAAGAGGTGGGAATGCATATGCTGTCAGGCCTTTCCAGCTGAAGGAGAGCGAATCCACTTTCGATGCAAGTGGATGGAATGTCCTTGTGCAGAATTTTTGAGCTGGTGGTTGAGAGGGAAGCGAATAGATCTATCTGTGGCATTCCCCATTTCTTTGCGATGGTCTTGAAGATGTCCGGGTGTAGCATCCATTCGTGAGCATCCGAGGTGGTTCTGCTTAACATGTCTGCTAGAGTGTTCTCCTTTCCCGGTACAAACATTGCCTGTAACTGGATGTTGTAGCTGAGTGCCAGGTTCCAAAGGTCCAAAGTCATTCTGCATAGGGGGTATGAATGAGTGCCTCCCTGTTTGTTGATGTACCACATGACTGTGGTGTTGTCTGTCCTTATCATCAAATGGCCTTCTTTGAGGAATGGTCTGAATTTTTGGATTGCCAGTTTTACTGCCAGCATTTCTTTTAGGTTGATGTGCAGGTGAAGTTGGTCCTCCGTCCACAATCCTTGCACGCATTTGTCCAGCATGTGAGCCCCCCATCCTAGGTCTGAGGCGTCTGTTGTGATGGTTTGGCTTGCTTGATATTTGTGAAAAGGTAAGCCTGGGTTTGACTGGCATGCTTGAGCCCACCATAGGAACTCCTGTTTTAGGCATGGAATTAGTGGAATTTCTGTTTCTAGGCTGTGCCTGTGTTGGGACCATAAATTCTTTAGGTACCACTGTAGTTTTCTCATATGCAGTCTGGCATGTGGAACCAAGATTATGCATGATGCCATGAAGCCCAAGGCCTGCAGAACTTTTCTTGCTGTTAGCTTGCTGTGGTTTGTTAGTGCCAAGAAGTAAAGAGGGAGATCCTTTTTGTTTTTCTGCAGTTAGGAATGCCATTTGTTTTACTGTGTCCAATTCAGCCCAAGAATGTCCTTGTTTGGGATGGAATCAGCCTTGATTTTTGCAAATTGACTGTGTATCCCAGTGCTTGTAGCAAGTAAATGACCCTTTGTAAATCTGTTGTCAGCTTGCTTTTGTTGTCCCCTTGTAGCAGGCAGTCGTCCAGGTATGGATAAATTTGGATTCCCTGTAGTCTGCAGTGGGCGATTACTGATGCCAGGCATTTTGTGAATACTCTGGGCGCAGTAGATAAGCCAAAGGGCAATGCTGAGAATTGATAGTGCTCTGATCCTGCAAGAAATCTGAGGTATCTTCTGCAAATTGGTCGAATGGGGGCGTGCAGGTATGCCTCCTTGAGATCTAGAGTTACCAGCCAACACTCCTTGCCCAGCATGGAAAGAAGTTGCTGTAGGGTCAGCATCTTGAATTTTGGGACAATGATGTATGTGTTTAAGGTGGACAGATCGAGAATAGGTCTCCAACTTTTTTCCTTTCTTGGAACTAGGAATAGTCTGGAGTAGAATCTTTTTCCTTGTTCTGTTATTGGTACTCTTTCCACAGCTCTCATCTTTGTTAATTGCATTATCTGCTGTAGAGCTTCTGTTTTTTTGATTTGGAGGTAGGTTTGGCATTCCTCTTTTGACTGGTATAGTGTGGAAGTGGAAACGGTAACCTTGGTCTATGGTTTGCAAAATCCACTTGTCTTTTGTGATATAGTGCCAGTTCTTTGAAAATAAGGTTAATTTTCCACCTAAGGGTGTTGCTATTTGTTCCCTGGTAGGTGGAGTTAGAATCAAGTCACTGTGATTGCCCTGTTGTAGTGGTAGTGGCTGTGCCTGTGGCTTTGTTATTACCTTGCCACTGTCGTCCTCTGTAGGCACCCCCTCTGGATTGATTTCTGCCTCTGGAACGTCTATTCCTGCCCCTTTGGGATCTTGTGGAGTCAGGAAAGGACCAATTTTTGGCAGGCCAGTTCCTGCTAAACCTTGGGGGCTGAACCTGCAAGAAATCTTTAACCGTTTGTACAGATTTTGCCTTTTCTTCCATTTTTTTCATTACCTGCTGGGCAGGTGTACCAAACAAACTGGTCTTATCCATAGGAGCATCTAATAACTTAGCTTTAACATGATCCATTAAAACTTGTTCCTTCAGCCATGCATGTCTTCTTATCACTGTGCCAGTCATGGCTGATCTAAATGAAGCCTCCAGTGCATCATAGCCACATTTTAAGGAATGGTTACTAACCTGTTGTATGTTATTTACCATTTCTAATAGATTTTTCTTATCTATAGAGTCATCAGAGGATAGCTTTTTAGTTAACTGATCAAGCATAAACTCTTGGTATTGTATCATGTGAAACTGACAGTTTAAAGCTCTAGCTGAGAGAGTAGCAGAGGTGTAAACCTTTTTGCCCCATCTGTCTAAAGACCTGGCTTCCCTTTCAGAAGGAATAGGGTTTTTTGCTGTGGTTGAGGCTACTGCCTTAGGGCCCTGGGATATAGTTTCAGGGTCTGCAAGAGGGGCCTTGTATAGGTGATGATGAGTGTCTGGCACCCTGTAAAATCTATCTGGTTTGGCAGGTGCTGGAGGTAAAGAATCTGGTGCAGTGCAAACATCATTAAATGCATCGTCCACAACAGAGAGGACAGGAGGTATAGCTAAGGGCCTGTGTTGTGGTAGGTGCAGAAAAGTCCTAAGTCTTTTCTGGAGTCTGAAAAATCCTGTTCCTGCCAATGGAAATGTTCTCTCATGGCATGTAAGGTTTCCCCAAAGGAGAATTCTTCTGGTGGGGAAGCAGCTGGAATGGATTCTTCAGCATCTGAGTCCTCAAAATTGGAGAAAGGAGCCTCTGGCTGGTCTGTAATATCTGAGTCTTCCGCAGAATCATCAGAGGACACAGGCTCGAGGGGCTCTGCTCTAGGTCTCTTTTCTGGGGCTGAGAGGCCCTGTCTGGGTGAGGTTGAGATCCCTAATTAAGGGTATTAAATCTTCTGCCAGAGTAAGCATTTGTGAACTAGAAGTGGGCCTGGTTGAGGGGTTTAACAGGCACTGACTTAGTAGATTTGGCTGCTTTAGCCCTGGCGAAGGCCTTAATAGACATGGCTGCAGGAGGCCTAGCAGCACCACGTGCTGGGGTAGAGACATCCAAAGGGATGGTGTCTGATAAGTCACTAGTAACCACTGTAGTAGGTAAAATTTCTGAGGCCGATTCAAGTAAGGTAACGGAACCTCAGTAGTAGTCATTGATTCGGCTGTACTCTGATCAGTTTTCGGTTTCGGCCAAACCGAGACACTCATGATTTGCTTAACCATGGTTTCGGCGAAACCGCGGACCGAGTGTCGGTCTTTTCTTTGCGTTTTTAATAATTTGGGTAGTCGGAGGGTCCGGCGGCATAATGTACGCAAATTCAGAGCCGAAAAACTGTTCAGCAAACTCCGACCGGCGTCTAAGCGTTCGTCGGTTGAAAGAAGCACAGGCCGAACAGGCTGCTACGTCGTGGTCTGGGCCTAAACAAGGCAAACAGTAAGAGTGGAAATCTTTATGAGGTATTTGTTTCCCACAAGTTAAACAGTTATTGACTTTTTCTGACATCGGCTGAGGCAAGAAAGAGTCCCCAACGGGGTACTTAGCTTTTAGAAGTCTTCGGAGTATTCGGTAGTAGTAATCTCTGGATCTGACCGACCGGCACTTGCGAACAGCTTCTGCTTGGCCACGGCAAGAAAGACTGAAGAAAATGGCGTCGGCTGATGCCTTTATACCCGAAGACCAGCAGAGATGACGTCGGGTGAAGTGCGACATCAGCGAAGCGGACCGGACTTTGGAATCCGGCCGACCGAAGGGCTGCCTGATGACAGGACAACCCAGTTGTTATGACTGCAGATGCATCCATGAAGGACATCAGATCTATGTCTGGAGTCCCCCATAACACTGTCAACTTTTGAAATACATGAGGATCCAGTTTCCACTCGTGAGGATCCACTATTTGTCTGCTCAACACATCTGCTAAGGAGTTCTGTGCTCCTGGTAGAAACCTTGCCTGAAGATTGAGGTGTAAACTGAGAGCAGTCTCCCACAAAATCATCGCTTGCCTGCAAAGAGGGTACGAATGGGTTCCCCCTTGCTTGTTGATGTACCACATGACAGTAGTGTTGTCTGTTTGAATCAACACCTGCCCTGGGAGAAGTAAATCCTTGAAAGCCATCAGTGCAAATTGGACTGCTAACATCTCCTTCAAGTTGATATGCAAATGTTGAAGTCTGACAGGCCACGTGTCTTGCACCCATTTTCCATTGAGGTGTGCTCCCCAAGCCTTGTCTGAGGCATCTGTCGTTAAAATCTGACTCGCCTCTGGTCGGGTCACAGAGAGTCCCTTGTTTAGGTGACATTCCTGAGCCCACCACAAAAATTCCTTCTGAATGCAAGGTATTATCTGAATGACAGTGTCTAGATCCTGGCAGTGTTGTGTCCATACATTTTTGAGATACCATTGAAGCTTCCTCATATGCAGTTTGGCATTGGGAAGCGCCAGAATACAAGATGCCATGAACCCCAAGGCTTGAAGGACTGTCCTTGCAGTCAGCCTGGACTGTAGAGACATTTGATGGAAATAAAGAGAAAGGCTTCTTTGTTTGTCCAGGGTCAAAAAAGCCATCTGGGAAGCTGTATTCAGTCTCACACCCAGAAAGCACATGTCCTGAGAGGGTACTAGACTGGACTTTGTTTCGTTCACAGAATACCCTAGGCATCTTAACACTACCATCACATACTGTAGATGATGAAGAAGTTCATCCTTGTCTTGTGCAATAATCAGGCAATCGTCCAAATAAGGATAAATCTGTATTCCTCTTAACCTGAAAAAGGCTATCACTGGAGCCAGAACCTTTGTGAACACTCTGGGCACAGTAGATAAGCCAAAGGGCAATGCAGAGAACTGATAATGTAAATTTCCAGCCCGAAAACGTAGGTACCTCCACCAACTGGGCTTGATAGGAACATGAAGATAAGCCTCTGAGATCCAGAGTTACCATCCAGTGATCTTTTCCCAGCAGAGGTAAAAGCTGTTGTAACGTCAGCATTTTGAACTTTGGAATGTCCAGATAAGTGTTGAGGATAGATAAATCCAAAATTGGTCTCCACGTGTTTCCTTTCTTTGGTACTAGAAACAGGCGAGAGTAAAATCCTAGGCCCACTTCTGACAGAGGAACTGGCTGTATAGCTCCTATTTGAAGAAGTATAGAAATCTGCTTGTGAGCCTCTATCCTTTGCCGAGGAGGAACGTCTGGCATGCCTTTGAAAGGAGGCAATGTATGGAAATAGAACTTGTAGCCTCGGTTTATAATGTCCAACACCCATTTATCCTGGGTGACTAAAAGCCAGTTTTGCTTGAAAAGTGCTAACTTTCCTCCCAAAGGAGCTGCCAGGCAAGAAGAATCTGGCAGCTGAAAATGCAGGTCATTGGGCCTGTTTACGAAAGGACTGGCCCCTGCCCTCACCTGCAGGTTGTGCAGGCGAACTCCAAGTTCTAGGCCTGAATGTACTATGAGCTCTGCCCCTGCCACGTCTAGATCTACCCCTAGACTGGGAATCATAAGGATACGTCCACCCCTTAGTAGGCCAATTTCTACTAAACTTTGGAGGTTGCACCTACAAAAAATCTTTAACAGTCTGCATAGACTTAGCCTTGTCTTCCATTTTCTTCAAAACCAACTCCACAGGGGTACCAAACAAAACTTCAGACTGTAAAGGGGCATCCAGAATTCTAGTTTTAACATGCCCGGACAAATTCTGATCCTTAAGCCAGGCGTGCCTACGAAGAACTGAACCAGTGGCAGCCACCCTAGAAGAGGCCTGTACAGCATCAAAACCACACTGCAAAGAATGCTTACCCACCTGTTCAGAGACATGTACTAAATCCTGCAATTCCTTACACTCAATGCCCTCTGCCAAAGCATCCACTTTAGATTTTAGCTGAGAAAGGAGGAAATTCTGATACTTCAACATATGAAACTGGCAATTTAAAGCCCTCATTGCTAAAGTAGAAGAGGTATACACCTTCTTACCCCATCTATCCAAAGCTCTAGCTTCCTTATCTAGAGGAACCGGAGTCTTAACAACAGAGGCTCTAACACCCTTAGGCCCCTGACTAATAGTTTCCGGGTCCGCCCTAGGACTCTTATACAGATATTTATGAGCCTCAGGCACTCTGTAATACCTGTCCGGTTTTACTGGCGCAGGAGGCAAAGAATCTGGATTAAGGGAAGCCTCAGAGAAAACATCTTGAACAACATCCAAAACAGGAGGTATAGCCAAGGGTCTATGCTGTGGTAAAAACAAGAATTCCCTAAGCCTCTTCCGTGAATCAGAGAAATCCTGTCCTTCCCACTTAAAATGCTCCCTCATGGAATGCAGAGTTTCTGAAAAAGAAAAATCCTCTGGAGGAGAAGCAGAAGGAGTGGAATGCTCTGCATCAGAATCCGAATAAGGGGGAAAATCTTGAATATCTTCAGCAGAAGACTCTGAGTCATCTGAGGCCTGATCCAAACTTTCCAACTCTGGCTCCACCCTGGGCCTCTTATCAGGAGGGGGCATAGAACCTCTAATTAAAGAAATCAAATCTTCTGCCATTTTAAGCATGTGCTTTTTAGGCACAGACCCTGAAGTACCTGGAGTGACACCAGAGGAAGGCAAAACAGACCTGCCCGTAGAAGAAGCCTTAGAAATAGTAGCAGAAGGCCTAACCACCTTAGGCATAGCAGGGAGAACAGTGACCTGAGAGGCCCCTTCAGCTTGACCTGACTCCTGTGAGGCCACATCCTGCAAAATCAAAGTTTCCCCCTGAGACTCAACAGAAACTTCAGCCGGATCCACCTGTTCCACTGTAGCTTCTACAGGACCGGCGTCCGAAACGGACGAATCATCCTGTCTAGTTTTCAAAGATATGTCTTTGCGCTTCTTAGGCGTGGAAGTCGGAGGATCCGACGGCATATTATAATTACACCGCTTACCAAAGACTAACCTAGCGCAATCTAACCTTCGTTTTATGGTGCGCTTATTAAACCTAGCACAAAACCGACACCCGACTACGCCGTGCTCAGGTCCCAAACAAGGAATGCAAAGAGAGTGATAATCCCTATGCGGTATCTGTTTCCCACAAGAAATACAATTATTCACTTTTTCTGACATCCGGAATTAACTGAGGCAAGAAAAAAAAAAATATTCCCCAACGGGTACTTAGCCCAACTTGGTTTCGGTCTGAAACTCAGAATACGAAAATTTCAGAACGCCGAACGGCACTTGCAACGCTGCTTCTGCATCGGACCATGCGGCAAAAAAGACTGAGGATATGACGTCGGTCATGCGCTTTTATACCCTGACGCTCTGATGTCAGATCTGAGCGCCCATGACCGACGTCAGCCTAATACTTTGGTATTCGGGCCGACCGAGGACAGCGGACTACCCATATGTAAGGACTGCAGCAATGTGAGATGAAGAACATCTGGTACCACACCTGTGTGCCCTGTTCAGTCACAGCCTCAACTCAGGCTTTGTCCCCAAGGAATGGCGCACTGCTAGTCATCCCTCTCCACAAAGAAGGAGTGGCTACAGACCCTGGGAACTATCGCCCCATTAGCCTGACGAGTCTAATATGCAAAGCTATGGAACACATCATGGACCTAATAAACAAGGATGTAGGGAATCTCCAAACTCTGGATCCCACAAAGTTTGGTTTTGTGAAGGGTAGATCATGCCTGGTCAACCTGGTTGACTTCTTTGAGTCAGTCACCAGAGCTGTGGATGAGGGCAAGGTGAGTCATACAAGCCTACCTTGATATGGCCAAGGCTTTTGATACCACTCCCCAACCAGGAATCATAGAAAAACTCACTAAGCTAGGCATTAACCGCTATATCACTAGGTGGGTTGCAAACTGGCTCACAGATGGAACCCAGACTGCGAAAGCAGCTGACTCCAAGTCAGACTGCCGACCAGTCACGACTAGAGTCCCACAGGGTTTGGTCCAGGGGCCTCTCCTGTTTGGTATCTACTTCTTTGAAGTCCAGGCCAACAGGAAGGGACTCTGGCTGACAAAGTTCGCTGATGATTGCAAGTTGGGAGCTATTATTAACTCCCCAGGTGATGTTGACATCTTGCAGAAAGGCCTCACCGAGACCAACAACTGGTGTCAGAACCATGGCCTTAAGCTCAATGCCAAAAAATGTGTCGTCATCCACTTCGGGAAAAACTTGGTTCCCATGAATTACCACATCGATGGTACTCCACTGAACATAGAAAGCGTTATAAGAGATCTGGGAACACAGGTTGACAGCAACCTCTCTTTTGAGCACCACACTGCCACTGTGGTCAGAAAGCCCTTCTATGTGGCACATCTCATTACTAAGGGTTTTGCATCCAGGAAGAAAGAGGCCACTGTCTCCCTTTACTCTTCCCTCATTAGGCCAATCATAGAGTACAATGCCTCATTTGGCACATACCTCACTAGACACCTGCAACAACTGACTGGAGAGGCTGCAAAAGTACCTCACAAAGATGATCCCAGGCCTTAAACAGTTGTCCTATATGGACAGACTCAAAAAACTCCAACTATCTGTCTCATATCGCCTACTTAAGAGGCGATCTCTGCTTGACGTACAAAGCCTTGTCTGACCCAGCTCTGTTAGAAATGCTACATCTAAAGAAATCCAATACCTCCACACCACACGCTCCAGAGACCTCAACCTCATTACAACAATCAACAGAACATGCTGGAGGGACAGGTTCATAACCCAGACATTGTCCATGCTATGAAATAGACTTCCCATATATGTCAAACAGAGCACCTCACTGGCCCTCTTCAAAAGAAATCTTGATGAGTTAGTGGGAAATAGAAAATTCACCACAGGAATCACTCCAGTGGCTCTACCTAACAGAGGTACTAGTAACTAATGTTGGGTGGCACGATGTCAGGTTAATCCTATGGGGTAGGGTTGTAAAGGCTCCATGGCCATTAACCTAGTACACACCTATGAACCTATGTAGAGCCCATCAGCATGTATGCTAGCACACACACTGTAAACCCCACTACAACCACCTTCCCTACCTGGCAATTTTAAGAGTGCAATCCAGTCCAGTGTAACCTCCTAGGTCTCGGTAAGGAGCCACTAATCCACAGCTCAGATGGACTCCTTCCACCTAGGATATGCAAGCTAGTATCAACTACTCACTGCCACCCTCATTAGCTGGATCCCCTACTACCCAGATCACTAGTCAAACCCTAGTCATCTTGGATAGCAGTCAGCTGCATCCCTATGTTCCACAGAGCAGCACAGAAAAATGTCTATGCAGCTTTTTGTAAGGGTTCTAGATCTGTGTTACTCGTAAAGGCTAGTCGTAAGAATTCTGTATTAGCTGGTCTGTTAAGGAGATGGGGTGGGAATTTATAACTATCAGACAATCAAGTCAGCTGGCAAAAATGCACTTCTGAAAGTATATTAAGTGAAAGCTTTGAGTTTATGCAGTATATATGTGTACTCATTTATACATTTACTTGGTGGACAAACTGGTGCAAGATGATGCAGTGAAAAACATGCTGGTATTGTTGAAAGACAATCCTCTCCTCAGCTTTCATTTGGAGCTATCTTGCTAGTTATTACTCCACCCAACCAATGGCAGCCACTGGCTACTCAATCTTATTTGGCTGTCCACATTTGATTTACATGAAACCTCATCCAACAAAGTGGTTCAGTATTCACTAAGTTTTTATAACCTATCCTGAGGGTTTGTGGTCACACACTTAGCTACACAGGTTGTGGAAACGCAGATGATAAAGCCCACTACATGGAGTGAGATGGGAACTTCGCTTCCACATAAAAACAAATTCAATTTGACTCACTGAAGGTAATGTCACCAGGTGATAATACTGCAAAGCTGAATCATGAAAACCATTTTAAATGAACCTCAAAGTATTGTTTTTTGCAGGGTTAAATTTCTCTGTGCCAATCACCCCTATAAGGGCTTCACCCCCACAACCTACAAACTAAACTCCAATTGCAAAACAGAGAGGAAAATGTGCAAAGTCCATTAAAACTGAAGTGCTTTTCAGTGAAATTACCTTGTGGGGTCTATACTTACTGAGTCATCATATAGTTGTTAGGCTTTCACAAAAACCTTCACAGTGTACCAGTTCCATTAGTCAGGTTTGTCCAATCAAGTCTCAGTAAAACAAGATACAATCATATAAACTACACCCATTCCACCTTTATCTTTGACTGTTTTCCCATGTAAACATTCAGTTAGAGGCTGTGGGCACAAAATGCAACACTCAATGCTGCAAAACTTAGGAATCTCACTGCACATTGCCACAAATCATTTGTCCTTAAGGATAGCTAGCCCAGTGGTGCAAGGAGGGCACAGTGATCTTCACCAAATGGACCCAATCTACATTTTATCACAGACAAGATCCCATGCCTTGAAAGTAAAATGCAGTGCAGCAGTGGCATACAGGATCATAGAAGGTTACTAGGCTAATGACCCTGTGGCTCCAAGCCTAACAAAAAGAGTTTATCCCAAAAAGAAACCTCAATCAGCACCTGTCTCCCCTGTCAATGAGGGACACAGGTGGAACCCCTGGGACAAATTTGTGGCTTCCCATTCACTCAAGGTTGCGCATGAAGAGGGTCAGCAAGGTGCTCTGTTTGATATGTATGGGAAGTCTATTCCAGAGATGGAGCAGCCTCTGGGAGACAAACCTGTCTCTCTAGCAGGTTTTGTTGATGTCGCATATCAGATTCAGGCCTTTCGAGCAGGTAATGCGTGAGGAGTTAGACTAATGGATATGGAACATCTCTAGTAGGGCAGGATCCATGATTGCCTTGTAAGCAAGGCACAGCTCACCACTGAGCAATCCGTACAATACGAAACACAGTGACAGTGATTTGAGCCTGTCTGCATAGGACAAGTGCTGGAGACCATGGATTCTCTTTGTGAGGTATTTCAGTGGCTTTTCCAGTTGGTGCAAATGTTTTGAGAGGTACATACCAAATGGGGCATTATATTCAATTATTGTTCTAAGGAGGGAAAAGTATAAAGAGGTAATAACCGCCTTGTTTTTCTGGATGTAATCCCTTTACTTATGAGATGAACCAAGTAAAAGGCTTTTCTGACCACTGCCGCTACATGATGGTTGAATGTGAGGTTATCAACCTGAGTGCCCAGGTCTCTCACCACAGGTTGTATGCTTAGGGGGTTGCCACTGATGTGGTAATCAGGAGGAGCTGTGTTTCTGCCAAATGGCATGATGATACTTTTTTTTTGCTTTTACCTTGAGGCCATGACTTTGGCACCAGTCATTAGTTGCTGTGAGACCCTCTTGCAGTATGTTATCATTTGGGGAGTCAATGACAGCACCCAAATTGCGGTCATCCGCAAACTTGGTCAGCCACAGGCCTTTTGTCTTTGCCTGAACTTCTGACAAGTAGATGCCAAACAGTGGGAATCCCAGGACCGATCCCTGGGGAACTCCACTAGTGACAGGTCTGCTATCGGAGGTGGAGGTGCCTATTTTGACTTTGAGGGTCCTGTAGGTGAGCCAGTTGGCCACCCACCTGATGAGATAGGGATTTTCGCCAAGTTGTTTTAGCTTTTCGATGATGCCCGAGTGTGGGATTGTGTCAAAGGCCTTGGCCAAGTCAAGGTAATCTGTATGCACCGACTTTCCCTCAATCCAGGGCCTTGGTGACAGTCTCAAAGAAGTCAACCAGGTTCAACAGGCAAGATTTGCCCTTGACGAATCTGAACTGGGCGGGGTCAAGTACTTGGAGATTGCCTATGTCCTTGTTTATGAGATCCATAATAATACGGTTCATTGCTTTACAGATCAGACTTGCCAAGCTAATGGGGCAATAGTTTCCAGGGTCAATAGTGGCACCACCTTTGTGCAAGGAGATGACAATGGCAGGTCCCAACTCTGCTGGAATGAAGCCTGTACTGAGGCTGTGGTTGAATAGGGTAAATGAACACCTCTGCCAAGTTTCAAACCCAGGCCCCCTCTCACCTACAGCCCACCGCATTAACCCACCACGCCACACAGATCTTATTCAAAGATGCCAGATGTTATGCAAGGACAGGTCTTGTTCAGACAGAAGATAGAAGTCATATCAATTTAGACATTTTCAACCACCTGATTCCAGACATTAATTACTTGACTGACCATCGCTCTGTGTGCTCCTAAGTAATGTATGCAGCATTACTGCTAACCACATTAAAACGGTGGTATTCTCAATGCAGTTCTCAAAGTCCTACAAAAGTTTAGATCAGATGCTGTGCCAAAAAGCTGCATGAAAGTTTTTGAGTTACTTAATCAGCATTTGATGCAATCAAGCCAGTAACAATCATCACATAGGCTTGGTCAACACATCTAAGCATAAGCCATTATTGTCACAAACAGTTTATCTGCTTTGTTCCTGTTCTATATGAATTGCATAGGGCAGAAACTGCTAAAACTAATCTGCCATACAAGCAAGGTACCAACAGTAAGCATGTCTGATGAGCTACCCACAGTACTTCACCTTCATGCTTGTATAATCTAATTTCTAGTACTTTCTTTCAGAACCCCACTTCCTGTTCTTAGCTCAGCATTATTAATGGGACAGTCTTCATTTATGCTGTAGTCTTAAGTTCTTAAAGGTAGAGCTAAGAACTGCAGCTTATGCTACAGCTAAATTGATCACCTGAACAATAGAAAATACAATCATACGGCACACAGGTGATAGGGTGAGGTGTGCACTGCAGGACTGCTGCTTTTACGCTCACCTACTCTTACTTCATCTCTAAAATTCCCTTTAAAGCTGGTCCCAAACTCAATTACACTTCTTATACTATCATTTTCAGTGAAGTCTTCCTGGGATCCAATACCCTCTATAAAAAGTCCCTTACAACTCCCATGTTTGGTACCCAAATCACACACCTACTTGGAGAACTTTACTCTCATTTTAAAGATGCTCCCCTCTTAAAAATCTCAAGTTTCTTTCAGTCAAAATTCCTCCAAATGTAAGCGGTAACCTCCATCTAGAAGCACTTCCCTGGTTTAAAACTCGCCTCCTACCAAAGTCAAAACCCTTTCAAATTCTGCTCTATTGCTTAGGTTTACTCACTCAACCAATGCATCATTCACTGGTTCTTAAATTGCTACTGTGTTCTGGTCAGCATGAATTACTTACTCGACATACAGAACACTACTTCTGTCATCACTACTCCATGCTCCCCTTAACTTCAACAGATTGTTTTATCTCCCATGTATCTGCACAGAATTTCCTCCTCTTTTATGCTACTTGTCTTCAAAGTACAGGCAATGCCCTGTCTATCCAGAATATGACGGTCCCACTACAGATCTTGCTCATGTGCCGAAATTCTTACGCTGTCCTTCCTATAGTTATAATAGCTGTGAAGATAATGCCGAATGCTTACTTTAGAACAATTCCTTTACAGAACTTTGAATGTTAATTTGTACAGCCATAAAACCAAAAAGAAACAGAAGAATTACAAGACATCCATTGTTTAAATGTTAAATCTCCTTTGTAAACTTAAATAAAGCCACAAAAATTTGTAAACCAAGTACAATTTACATCAGTTTATAACACACAGACAAAAATAAACCTTCATCCAGAAGAACTCAGTGTTTACCATGAAAAATTAAAACCTGTTAACTTGGCAGGCTAAGCCATTGCACAGTATATGGATTAACAGCACCTCCTAGTGGCAAGTTTTGTAAACTGCTGATGTGGGCTGTTTATTACACTCCCGCATGCACTCACAGGAATCACAAAACAGTCTTGCAACCATTTATTCACTTCTTGCCAGTATCCACCGTTCAACCAAACCTTTTTCGAGGAGGGCTGATCCAGTCAAAGCAGAGATGAATTTGGGAATACCCATTCAATCATTTAGTTTCCATTTGAAGGAAGATAAGTGTATCTTGTTGCTTAATTTGCAGCAAAAGTGTATTCCCAACAAGGGGAAGTTGCTGTGTAATTACCCTCTTTCCACAGTGTTTCATCTGCGGATGGATTTGTGGCAATACAAGACATCCAGGATCAGCGGGTACCTAATGGCACAGAAGGCAAGCCATGCTGCTCCACTCAGAAATTTATAATACCAAGTAAAGGATCAGCAGGTACCTAATGGCACAGAAGGTAAGCCATGCTGCTCCACTCAGAAATTTATAATACCAAGTAAAGGAACCTTCAGACTAGTCATTACATGATCAACGGACAGGAATTATCAATCCAAGTTCTAAGGTTTTCAACAACATTTTTAGTTTGAAGAGTTTTGTTGTCTACACTGTATGATGGGGGGAGGACTGTATCAAATGTGACAGTATTGCACCTTTTTTGCATTTAATCTGAACCCATTTTTAGCACACCAAGTGTTTTATAAGTTCTTGCTGAAGGGCTTAAGTATCAGACAGGGACTTGACAATGGCTCCCAGGTTTAAGTAGTCCCAAAACATGCTTAGTCAGAGGTCCTGGCTTATGGTCTGAAGATCAGAAAAGTAAATGCCAAACACAAAGGGGTCTCAGCACTGAACTCTGCAGGACACTACTGATCACCTTCACACTTGCTCATGAGGCACCTGCTACACACACCATGGAAATTCTCTCTGCTACTCAATCTACTATACATCTTACCAAACAGGGATCCATTTGTAATGTATTAAGCTTACAAACTATGTAAGCATGAGGGATGGTGTCAAATACATTGGCCCAGTCAAAAGCCTATGTTACTCTTTTGAAGAAGTGAACCAATTCATTAGAAAGGATCTGCCTGTGACAGAGCCAAACTATTGCAGGTCTAGCCTAATGAGATTTTTAATCATAGTTTATCAGGTCAGTTATATGTTCCATGGCCTTGCAAAAGATTCATCAGGTTGATGGGCCTATAACTCCTAGTGTCAGGGATGGGGCCACCCTTGTGAGTAGCATCACTACTGCTGCTTGCCAAACCTCAAAGACAAACCCAGTGGCTAAACTCATGTTAAACAGTTTAAGGAATGGATTTGACAGGGCTTGTATTAGTAAAGTTTTAATAAACAGGCAAGTGTATCATCAGATCCCATGGTGGAAACTATTAGTTTTGCAGAGCACCTTCAGTACATGTTCTTTGATGATGGAAGGTCTGAGAGATTCAGGAATAACTAGGCTTTGGATAGTCATCTCATGGGTAAAATTTGTACTGAATTTGTATGCTAGAATGTAAGTAATATTTACTTGATCAGAGTAGGTGGTGCAATTATGAACAAGTTCAGAGCAATGATGGATATTACTTCTCATCTTCCTGACATAGCTAAATAAAGATTTGTAATTGTCTTCAGGTTTAGATGCTAACCAAAGTTCATGTAATGTTTTAGCAGACCTAATAGTACTTTAAGTTTTTAGTCAAATTTCTGATGGAATCCTTGACCTAAGGATCTCATGATCTGCTAAAAACTAAGGATTTTTTTATTGTAAAGATTTAGAAAACCAGAGAGGTTTGCTTTCAAATTTCTCATTATATTTAGAGCTTGCTGGTACTACCACGTCTATATTTATCCTACTGGGCATAGAACTGCTTGTGAAGCTACTTATTGTGTCAACATCTGGAGTAATACAGCTGTAAGTGAATTTTGAAACTTCACCATAGAATTTAATGAGATTACTAGTTTTGAAATGCTTGAATTTTGAGATACTTGTTTCAGCGAGTTTAGTAATTTTGAAGGTGAAGGACACTAGCTTGTGATCACACTTAACTAAAGAAGGAAATACCAGGAAAATAGTACATGAAGAGAACATATTCATAACGACCAAGTCAAGACCATGATATCCCTTTGATGGTACCCACAACTGCACTATCTTTCATAAAACAACTGCTGATATTGGCAAAGGTTATGCACCAATACCCCAGCCATACTAACATCAAACTTCAGTGAGATGGTGCCCTACTACAAAGACATGATTGTCTGACAGGGTAATTGCTGCCCAGGTTCAACTAGCAAGCTAGGGCAATGAATGAGCTAAGCGAAGACAAAATAAGAATACGTCTCCGAGGTTACCTCAGCCATCTTGAGTAGAGGGAGCAGTGTATGCTCCATTAGCTTGGTGGGAGCTAGCAGGAAATGGTTCACTAAGGTATGCATAGCACTGTAGCCAGGGGAAGGGGAGGAGTGCCAAAGTTATTAAAGAGAATTAAGCTGAACCAGTGACTTTCTAGTCCACTTTCAGTTAGCTGACAGCAAAGTTTCCACCTCAAGGCTGTCCCCATTGTGATCAAAGTCTGAAGCATTGGCATATCAGAATTGTAAACCACCAGAAGATAAGAGAACTTAAATGGGCAACGGATGATCAGGGCACAACTTGGAAGTAGGGAATGAAAAGACATACTGTACTCACATTATGTGGGGACAGAACCACAGTGAAATGGATATAAAATATACAAATGCATGCTTCATTAGATTTGTAGCTAACATACTACTTGGCCTACTTTGAGTACAGAAGGATGTGGAAATCTCTTCAGCAGATCTGCGGGGTATGGCTGCCAAAACCAGAGTGAAAAAAAACAACTGAGAGTAGCCTTCATTTTTGCAGAAAGAAATGACAGAGAAAATTAAAGGAAATAAGTCACAGACTGACAGCCCTGTGGTCAAGTGTAGTAACCTTAGGTCCCTTTTGTTAACACAAAGCTCAGTTCTTCTAATATATATCCCCAAATGCTTACGCTACTGTAGAAGTCTGACATATTAAAAAAAAAAGTTATTTCAGTCTATGTCCTGTAGCAACAGCAGCAACTCATCCCAAGTGTTATAACACAGAGAAGGGGTTTAGACTAACCAGTAAATAACACTGTTAAACAGGCAAGACCAGTGTCTATTTCTTTGAAAAAGTCAGAGAAAAGTACAGTTTTGTACCTACCATAAATGTAGATGTCCGAACAGGATAGCATCTGCAGTCATAACAAATGGGTTGTCCTGTCGTCAGGCAGCCCTTCGGTCGGCCGGATTCCAAAGTCTGGGTCTGGCTTCGGCTGATGTCGCACTTCACCCGACGTCATCTCTGCGGGTCTTCGGGTATAAAGGCATCAGCCGACGCCATTTTCCTCAGTGTTTCTTGCCCCAGATGCCAGTTGCCCTCTTGGTAAGCTAAATTTTGGATAAATGCCAATGTTTCCAAAAAAGTAGAAGGCAAACACAAAAAATAACAATGTATGTACATATATACAAACAAATACACCATAAGAGACTCCCCCCCAGCTAGCTATTAGGAGGGTAAATACCCTAGGAGTTCCACAGAGGGGAAGGAGGGTGGGTAATCCTGACTGCAGATGCTATCCTGTTCGGACATCTACATTTATGGTAGGTACAAAACTGTACTATGTCCTTCAAGGATGCATCTGCAGTCATAACAAATGGGTAGAATACCATAGCCAAACTAGGGAGGAGGAAGAAGAATTATGGTGTAGTTAGGATCCCTTGCAGTACAGCAGTGGCAAACCCTGCTCGGGATCTAGAGTATAGAGGTAAATTATAATGCTTGGCAAATGTATGCACGGAGGTCCAAGTAGCCGCCTCAATAATGTCCTTGGTTGCCACTCCTCGTAAGAAAGCTGTGGTAGTGGCTGTAGCCCTTGTAGAATGAGTTCTTATGTTCTGTGGAATTGGTTTTCCGTGGTAGGAGTAACAGAATCTTATGCAATTTCCTATCCATTTGGAGATTGTCTGTTTGGAAATTGCTTTTCCTTCCCTTCCTGTTGCATAGGCTACTAAAAGCTGGTCAGTTTTTCTGTGACCTTTGGTTCTGTCCAGGTAGTAGCGTAACTGTCTATGTACATCCAAGGTATGCAGCAGTCTTTCCCCTGTTCTGTGGATTGGGAAAGAAGGTAGGTAGGTGGATTGCCTGGTTTAAAGACACTCTGGATACCACCTTAGGCATAAATGTAGGATTAGTTCTCATGGACACCCTATCTTGATGGAAGATTAGGAAGGGTTGTACTGCCATTAAGGCCTGTAGTTCGAAACCCTCCTTGCTGAAGTAATTGCCAGTAGGAAAGCAGTTTTCCATGATAGGTGTTGAAGATCTGCTGTTGCTGCTGGTTCAAATGGAGGGAGTGTCAATTTTTCTAGCACAAAGTTCAAGCCCCATGCTGGTAATGGTGGTTTCCTAGGAGGTTTTACATTCTTGATCCCTCTGAGGAACTGCCTGAGTAGAGGATGCGAAAAGACAGGTGGATCGAAGCTGTATTCTGCTGAAATAGCTGATGCTTGTATCTTGATGGAGGAATAGGACAGGCCTGTATGTAGAAGCTCTGCCAAGTACTCCAGGATGTTAGCAATATCTATGTTCGACACATCTTTTCCTCTTTCAGTACTCCAAATGACAAATCTTTTCCATTTTCCTGCATAGTTCCTTCTTGTTGAAGGTCTGCGGGCTTCAAGGATAATGTCTTTAACCCTTTGGGATAGGTCTGGGTTAGTTGCTGCTATGTGATGTTCCAGGCAGTCAGTTGCAAGGTTTTTAGGTTTGGGTGCATGATGTTGTAGTTGTTCTGAGTTAACATCAAAGGCATCAGGGTATTGACCACATTCTCCCTGAGACATGCTCCTCAGCAATGGATACCAGTGTTGTCTTGGCCAATTCGGAGCTATCAGGATTATCCTTGGGCGTTCCTCTTTGATTTTCAGTAGTACCTTGTGCATCAAAGGAAGAGGTGGAAATGCATATGCTGTCAGGCCTTTCCAACTGAAGGATAGAGAGTCCACCTTCCATGCAAGTGGGTGGTATGTCCTTGTGCAGAATTTTTTGAGCTGGTGATTGTGTGGGGATGCGAATAGGTCTATTTGTGGCATTCCCCATTTCTTTGTGATGGCCTTGAAGATGTCCAGGTGTAGCATCCATTCGTGAGCATCCGAGGTGGTTCTGCTTAACATGTCTGCTAGGGTGTTTTCTTTTCCCGGCACAAATATTGCCTGTAACTGGATGTTGTAGCTCAGAGCCATATTCCAAAGGTCCAGAGTCATTCTGCATAGGGGTATGAATGAGTGCCTCCCTGTTTGTTGATGTACCACATGACTGTGGTGTTGTCTGTCCTTATCATTAAATGGCCTTCTTTGAGGAATGGTCTGAATTTCTGGATTGCTAGTTTTACTGCCAGCATTTCTTTTTGGTTTATGTGCAGGTGCAGCTGGTCTGGAGTCCACAATCCTTGTATGCATTTGTCCAACATGTGCACCCCAGCCTAGGTCTGAGGCGTCCGTTGTGATGGTTTGGCTTGCTTGAAAGTTGTGGAAGGGCAAGCCTGGGTTTGACTGGCATGCTTGAGCCCACCATAGGAACTCCTGTTTCAGGCATGGGATTAGTGGGATTTCGGTTTCTAAGCTGTGCCTGTGTTGAGACCATAAATTCTTTAGGTACCACTGTAGCTTTCTCATATGCAGTCTGGCATGTGGGACCAAGATTATGCATGATGCCATGAAGCCCAAGGCCTGCAGTACTTTTCTTGCTGTTAGTTTGTTCTGCTTTGTTAATGCCAAGAAGTAAAGAGGAGTTGTTTTGTTTTTCTGCAGTTAGGAATGCCATTTGTTTTGCTGTGTCCAATTCCGCACCCAAGAATGTTCTTGTTTGGGATGGTATCAGTCTTGACTTTTGTAAATTGACTGTGTATCCCAGGGCTTGTAGTAAGCAAATGACCCTTTGTAAATCTGTTGTCAGCTTGCTTTTGTTGTCCGCTTGTAACAGGCAGTCGTCCAGGTATGGATAAATTTGGATTCCCTGTAGCCTGCAGTGAGCGATTACTGATGCCAGGCATTTTGTGAATACTCTGGGCGCAGTAGATAAGCCAAAGGGCAATGCTGAGAATTGATAATGCTCTGATCCTGCAAGAAATCTGAGGTATCTTCTGCAATTTGGTCGTATGGGGACGTGCAGGTATGCCTCCTTGAGATCTAGAGTTACCAGCCAACACTCCTTGCCCAGCATGGGAAGAAGTTGCTGTAGGGTCAGCATTTTGAAATTTGGGACAATGATGTATGTGTTTAAGACGGACAGGTCGAGAATAGGTCTCCAACTTTTCTCTTTTCTTGGTACTAGGAAGAGTCTGGAGTAGAATCCTTTGCCCTGTTCTGTTATTGGTACTCTTTCCACAGCTCTTATCTTTGTTAATTGCGCTATCTGCTTTAGAGCTTCTGTTTTTTGATTTGGAGGTAGGTTTGGCATTCCTCTTTTTACTGGTAAGGTGTGGAAGTGGAACCTGTAACCTTGGTCTATGGTTTGCAAAATCCACTTGTCTTTTGTGATATAGTGCCAATTTTTGAAAATAAGGCTAACTTTCCGCCTAAAGGTGCTGTTATTTGCTCCCTGGTAGGCGGTGTCAGAGCCAAGTCACTGTGATTGTCCTGTTGCAGTGGCAGTGGTTGTGTCTGTGCCTCGGTTATTGCCTTGCCACTGTCGTCCTCTGTAGGCACCTCCTCTGGATTGATTTCTGCCTCTAGAGCGTCTATTCCTGCCTCTTTGAGATTTTGAGGAGTCTGGAAAGGACCAATTTTTGGCAGGCCAGTTCCTGCTAAACCTTGGGGGCTGAACCTGTAAGAAATCCTTAACTGTTTGTACAGATTTTGCCTTCTCTTCCATTTTCTTCATTACTTGCTGAGCAGGTGTACCAAATAGACTGGCCTTATCCATAGGAGCATCTAACAGCTTTGCTTTAACATGATCCGGCAAGACCTGTTCTTTCAACCATGCATGCCTTCTTATCACTGTGCCAGTCATGGCTGATCTAAATGAAGCCTCCAGTGCATCATAGCCACATTTTAAAGAATGGTTACTAACCTGCTGAATGTTATTCACCATTTCTAAAACATATTTCTTATCTAAGGAGTCATCAGTGGACAGCTTCTTAGTTAACTGATCAAGCATAAACTCTTGGTATTGGATCATATGAAACTGACAGTTTAAAAGCTCTAGCTGAGAGAGTAGCAGAGGTGTAAACTTTTTTCCCCATCTCTCTAAGGACCTGGATTCCCTTTCAGAAGGAATAGGGTTTTTGCTGAGGTCGAGGCTACTGCCTTAGGCCCCTGGGATATAGTCTCAGGATCTGCAAGTGGGGCCTTGTATAGGTGGTGATGAGTGTCTGGCACCCTGTAAAATCTATCTGGTTTGGCAGGGGCTGGAGGTAAAGTATCAGGAGCAGTGCAAACATCATTAAATGCATCATCCACAACAGGCAGTACTGGAGGTATAGCTAAGGGCCTATGTTGTGGTAAGTGCAGAAATGTCCTAAGCCTTTTTCTTGAATCTGAGAAATCTTGTCCCTGCCATTGGAATTGTTCTCTCATGGCATGTAAGGTTTCCCCAAAGGAAAATTCCTCTGGTGGAGAGGCAGATGGAATGGATTCTTCAGCATCGGAATCTTCATAAGTAGAAAAAGGAGCCTCTGGCTGGTCTGTAATGTCTGAGTCATCCGAAGAATCATCAGAGGACACTGGCTCGGGGGGCTCTGCTCTAGGTCTCTTTTCTGGGGGCTGAGAGGCCCTGTCTGGGTGAGATTGGGATCCCCTAATTAAGGATATTAAATCCTCTGCCAGAGTAAGCATTTGTGAACTAGAAGTGGGCCTGTGTGAGGGGGGGCTTAACAGGCACTGATTTAACAGTTTTGGCTGCTTTAGCCCTGGCAAAGGCCTTAATAGACATGGCTGCAGGAGGCCTAGCAGCACCACGTGCTGGGGTAGAGACATCCAAAGGAATGGTGTCTGATAAATCACTAGGAACCACAGTAGTAGGCAAAACTTCTGAGGCCGATTCAACTAAGGTAGCAGGAGCCTCAGTAGTAGTCATGGATTCGGCTGAAGATTGACCGGTTTCTCGGTTTCGGCGAAACAGAGACACTCGCTTGCTTAACCGTGGTTTCGGCCGAAACCGCGGACCGCGAGTGTCGGTCTTTTTCTTTGCGTTTTTTAACAATTTGAGAAGTCGGAGGATCCGACGGCATAATGTACGCAAAATCTGAGCCGAAAAACTGTTCAGCAAACTCCGACCGACGCCTAAGCGTTCGTCGGTTGAAGGAAGCACAGGCCGAACAGGCTGCTACGTCGTGGTCTGGGCCTAATCAAGGCAGGCAGTAAGAGTGGCAATCTTTATGAGGTATTTGTTTCCCACAAGTTAAACAGTTATTGACTTTTTCTGACATCGGCTGAGGCAAGAAAGAGTCCCCAATGGGGTACTTAGCTTTTTAGAAGTCTTCGAAGTAGTATTCGGTAGTAGTAATCTCTGGATCTGACCGATCGGCACTTGCGAACAGCTTCTGCTTGAGCCAGCGGCAAGAAAGACTGAGGAAAATGGCGTCGGCTGATGCCTTTATACCCGAAGACCAGCAGAGATGACGTCGGGTGAAGTGCGACATCAGCCGGAGCCGGGCCCAGACTTTGGAATCCGGCCGACCGAAGGGCTGCCTGACGACAGGACAACCCATTTGTTATGACTGCAGATGCATCCTTGAAGGACATCAGTAGATACAGCATATCTGTATCTAGCCAAGGCCCTTCAAACTATTTCCCATGCCGGCATTACAGACAGACCTTGCAAATCTGAACATAAATGCATATGTTGTACATTGTTCACAAACTGGCTGTCTGACAGAACCCATGTGGACAGAGTAACAAGTGTCACTTCTGAAAGCAAAAAAGTCATCAGCAGTGTACTAGAGGACTTGGTGTTGGGCCTTCTAGTACCTGGCATCTATTTCTCAGACCCTCAATCCAACAATCGGATCATGGTCATCTAGGTTTGCAGAAGACTGTAAAAAGGGTCTCAAATTAAATGTGAAAACATATAGTACAGCTTATTTTGGTAAATAAAACACCCCTCCATTCAGACAATCTTATAGGGGGACCTACACACTCTTGATCATTTGTCCTTCATGTCTCTGTGGAACTTCAGAAATCTGGCTCAGCTAATTTACAAAGGTGGTTGTTGTGTCTTTCGGCTTTTCTCTGTTAGGGGTCGCCATAGCGGAACTCCGGTCCGCTAATGATTGGCAGTAGATTTTTACGTGCCGAGTTGCCGGTCCTGACCCACAACCTTCAACGAAGGTACGCCCATTCACGCAAGTCTCCACACAGAAGACGCTCTAGCTGAGAATTGAACAGGACAACGTCTTACTGTGAGGCGACAACGCTACCGCAGCACCACCACCGCAGTAGCTAATTTACAAAGGTATCACCTCTAAATTCAAAGGGATCTTAATTCCCCTCTACTCATTGCTTATCAGACCATTACTCAATATAATGCCCCTTTGCCATGTATTATTCTAAAGATATCACTTGTGAGATCTCAGAGATTCCCAACTAAAAAGATAAATAGCCTCAAGACCCTCAGTCATCCAGCCAGAAAGGACAGCCTTCTCCCTCTACTCAGTCCTACAGACTGATGCATGGTGGTGTGTGTGTTTTTTTTTTGGGGGGGGGGGGGTCTGACCTTCAGCCATACAAGATGCATTTATCCTTGACCTCATATTCCTTTACAGAACAAATGATTCCTCAAACACCAGGTTACAGAACCTAAATTTTCATCAACAAATAAAATGTGCTGACATGACAGATTCACAACCCCCCCAAAAATAAAAACACCTCTGTGAAAAACTTTCATTATAATGTAAATAAGTTCATAAATGGGTGCTAGGCTAGCTGCCCTTCTGTGTCAATTCAAACCTATTCAACTTTCCCTCAAGGGTCAGACAAACTATGCACCTTGTGTCTGTGACGTAAATACATTAAACATTATGCCAGCTCCCATCCCGCCTAATTAAACAGACTAGCACTTGTCACCTTTGAGGCAAACATAGCTAATCAGATGCTTATCTTCAAGTGCCCCCCCCCCCCAGTCCACAAATTCTGAACAAGGTCTATTACTTAGGCTTGTAAATGGTATGTAAACTCATTGCCTTGCACTTGCATGTGAACATATAAACCTAAGTAACAGCAGAAACAGTGACACGATAAATAGTGCCCACTAAGAAGTGTGACATCTGGGGCCACACCACAAGAACAATCCATGGAGTAAGATGGAAAGAATGAAATAGTAAACTTCCCCAAAGCTGGGCTACACATATTACTGAACTATAAGTATCCAGTTTGCTGAATAAGCACAGTTTGTGCCAGCTGTAAATAAAGCATCATAAACATACTCCACTAAAACAAAGGAGGACATGATGACAAGACTCATTTTACCAGACACTCTAATGCTTTGCTTTTTTTTCCCCTCAACAACTCTTGGGAGACCCCATATGTTGCTGTTGATTGCTGCAGTATTTTTACACATTTTATATTAAATAATGTCATTTATTGGCTTCATCTCAGTACACTGCTTTGTTTTTTAAACAGTTTAATGCAAATAATGTACAATAAAGCGAAACGAATGATCTTGGAGTTAGAATACAGGTGAACACCATAAAACACAAAGTTAGCTACAAGATCAAGTTATAAAACACTGGAGCCTTACCACTGCCCAGAAACAATATCGACCAAACATTAATATTGAACATCATCTGGTTGGAAGCGGTTTGGTAATGAGCTCGCATGTGGTCTTGACATACTCCTGTCAATCCATCCAGAGTCAAGGAAACCAGCTGGAATGCAAGCAAAGATAGTGACAAATGCAGACAATTACATAAATACCAATGTTCCACGTCCATCAATTCTGCTACACAGATCAAATGAGAAAAAAATTACATTAAATTGCCAGGACTCACAGATAACAAAAAATTATACCACAGAGACAGAAAGACCTGAGCTGCTTTGTAGAGGACAGCATGATAAATATAATACAAGTAAGATAAGACCATTTAGTTATTTTTTTCATATTCTGCTAGCTTAGGACTTAGCAGACAAGTACGTGACTCCATTAATCACCAAGGGAAATGTCATGCAATTAAGTAACTTGTTCACAGTCACTTAGTTTCCAGGTAGAGAATGCAGTAATCTGATCCATGTCAGCAGGGTACAATCTGCCCACTGTTCACAATCTTATTATTTTAATATTTTTCTTTTTTTTGTTCTTACCTCAAGTGACCTTCGTGCTTCCAAGCACAACTCTATATACACAATTTTTCTCACATATATCCTTTTTTTGGAGGGTCAATACCCAAATGGCAAGGGGTAAAAAAGCAAAACATATAATAAAATTACAGCTGGGACTCCAATCATAACCAAGCTGTTGTATTTTTGAGAAACGGATGTCAAAGTACAATCGAAGTTCTCTGTAGTACAAGGAGCTTTACCTGCTTCAAGTACTACTATTTAGCCTTCTTACACTTTTTTTGGTGCCCTCAAATGTTTTACAGCTGCCAAAAATGTTTTGTAGTACACACAGCATTACCTGCTCAAACAAAATGGAGAACATGCAGAAATGCAAAGTGCTTTACAACTCTGAAAGCCATAATAGCCTTAATGCTGCTTCACAGACGCATCCAAAAACAAAGTAGCCTAACACATAAAGCACTGGCCTTTTATGCCATGGACTGTGGGTTTGAATACCATCTGGGGTGATCTAATCTTGAGGGTGGATGTGACAATGGCTAAGGTTTTCACCATATAGACACAAAGTGCAGGGTTTAATTCTGACCTTGGATTACTGGCTGGCTTAAAATGGTCCTTCAAAGCAGTTAGCCTACTATCCACCTATGAACAAGTGTTCTTTTAACAACTGCAATGCGCACTCTGCTGCCACACACAAAACGTGTGGCAACATAAAGAGCATTACAGTTTTTAAAGCTGCTTTACCTTCCCATCACTGTTCTACGTTTTATGCTCTAATGCAAGACTAAAACACAACAGCTGTTAAAGACAAAGGTGTCCTCTTGTGATTTCAAAGTGCAGTCTTCGTACTCTATGTAGTACATATAGAGTGTCTAGAGGACTCCGTGACCCCATGGCATCTGGAGTGCCATGAGCATGTGGGAAAGACATGTAGGTTGCCCATCTTACTGTCTTCACTCGGGCAGCTACTAGGTGTCCTACTCATGATTAACTTTTGTATTAAACTGTCTTCATTAAATAGCAATACAGCTCACACAGACTCGCCCCTCCTCTATGGCCTGGAATGAGATGTGAACCCAGGATAACAATGTAGGCAGAAACTTTGCTCCCGCCCTAATAAGATGTCAGTGGTTATAATCTTAAACACTACATACATCATGATGCCATGATTCTAGTGCCAAAAACTCTACATACATAGTCCCAAAATATACAAAATGCATTAAACAATACTAACTATAAACAAATATTAAGAAAAACTACCAAATACTAACCATAATGTTTCATCTCATATACAGCTTGGACCTGTTGAAAGTTTCCACAGTGACAATTCTTTAGAAAAAGATACAAACTTTTGACTAAGGGTCCCACAGAAAAGTGCCCCCTTACTACTTCCTTCTACTGTATCTAAGGAAATACACACACACACACACACACACACACACACACACACACACACACACACACACACACACACACACACACACACACACACACACACACACACCTCTCCATAGTACAAAGAAAAACAGAATTTAGTACACCACATGCACAAGAGGAACATCATCTGATCTTTATCTGGCACAGTATTCTTCAATATACAAGACCACCCAGCAGTCAAGAATGATGTACTGCATCAACCCAGCTGTGCCATACTGCTCCACCTGTAGACAGAGCCTAAAGTACAGAATGTTAGAGCTACCCAAGATTGACAATACATTAGGGCAGTCTAATAGACTTACTCAAGACAGAGGTTTAGCTAAACAATAAAAACGAACTAAACATTCCAAATAAAAATGTGATGCCTAGTAGTATATGCTCTCTCTAAACAAAAGAATAATGAAAGGTACTCAACTGCACCAGTGAAAATAAAGACTGAAAGACTACAAAAACTGTCCACCAAGTCAAACCTTTAAGGGTGAAGACTCCACCAGGTCTATCCAAAGCCTTCCATATTTGGTGGTCATTATTCTTGGATCTGAAGCAGCAATATGGTGAAAGTGTTTTAAAATGTTAAACTATTACAGAATACTTTGTAACTTGAACAGGACATTTGGTTCAATTAGTAATATGTGGTTCTGTTTAAATAGGGAAAAAGGAATTATCTTGCTTTAACAAGCTTAGCTGTTAATCTTTAATATGGTTAACTGATACAACTGTAGGACACAGGTACTGTAAGAAGATAGGGGAGGATTAGCCACCTTGGACACCCCAACCCCATTGATGGACATTTGGTCTAGATAAAAACATAGCTGTCTACGAACATACAGAAGATGAAGAGTATATTCACCCTTGTTTTGGAAATTGGAGAAGAAAACTGGTAGGCTGATGACCTGATTGATATTGTTTTCAGAGGCAACTTTGGGCAAAAAAGACTGGTATGCAAGGTCTTAAGAAAAATCAAAACAGGAGATTTTGATGACAATGCATGTAATTCAGATACCCTTCTAGCCAAAGTGATGGCTACCAAAAATGCAGTTTTCCAGGAAAGATATTTTAAGTCTACCTTGGCCGAAAGTTCAAAGGGGTGCTGGACAAGAGCTTGTAAAAGCATGGTTAAATCCCTAGGAGGAGTGGGGTCCTTTACAGGTCTAAGTAAAAAGGTACCCTATGAGGAAGGTCTTACACAGTTTAGATGAAGCAAGCGAAGAAGATAAATTGTCCCCAATGGGATAATCTGAGATGGCTGCCAGTTGCACTTTAATAGTAGAAAAATTTGCCCTGTTTTGGAAAACTGAAGCAAGAAAGTGTAAAACTGCAGGGATAAGAGCTGTAAAAGGATCCAAATGTTTTTGGTGAACCCATATCGAAAATCTCTTCCATTTACTTTTATAAATTTTTCTGCTAGAAGTTTTATGTGAGGATTTAAAAACCTCTGAACCACTGAAGAAAGCCTGGTGTTTCTAGCATCATTGGAACTGGAGAAACCAAGCGGTTAGCTTTAATCCTGGAAGATCTGGGAAAGTCTGCAATGATGGGTGGAACAGAAGATCTGGATGTGGTTCCAGCATCCACTGAGGGCATAATTAGTGAGACCAAAGAAACAAAGGAACTAGACCTGTCAAGGCCAAAAGGGAGCAATGAGCATCACTTCGCTCTTCAACCTCTGTGCTTTCTAAAGAAACTTTGGTATGAGGGGTACGGGGAGGATAAGCATAAAGAACGGAGGGCCAAATGTGGACTGGAGCATTTCTCAGTAGCTGTCCCTTAGGATGGATCAGGGCAAAGAACCTGCTGCATTTGTTGTTGAAGGGCAAAGCAAACAGGAAACAGCAGGGTTGACCCCACTTGTGGAAAATCTTTTGCCACTGGTTGGTTTAGAGACCACTCGTAAGGCATCAAGATAACTCTGCTGAGCCTGTCAGAATACTAGACTTCCCCGAAATCTGTGTTGCGACTAGGAAGCTGTTGAAAGAGCTCGTGAGGCATCATGACAACTCTGCTGAGCCTGTCTGCCAGAATGTTGGACATCCCCGGAATGTGCATTATGACTAGGAAGCGGTTAGAAGAGGTCACCCATTGCCAAACCCTCACCGCTTCTCGACATAGGGGATAACATTCAATTCCTCCCTGCCTGTTGATGTACCATACTACAGACATATTGTTTGTAACACAATAGTTCCTACAGGGAGAAAACTCTGAAGTGCTTGTAAAGTTAGAAGCACCCTCATCTCTAAGACACTGACATGCAAATTGGTCTCGTGTCGACCATGTTCCGTGTACTGTCCGACCAAAGTAATGCCCCACCCCAGCTGAGAAGCGTCCATGGTCAATATGGTGTTAGGAGAGGAAGAATAAAATGACAGCCCTGTTCAATTTCTGCCAAGTGGAGCCCTCACTGAAGTAAGTCCATGCATACTTGGGACAATGTGACTGGGTGATTTACTGGACAGAAGTGTAAAGACCAGTGAACTACCAGCATCCATTGAAGGATTCTCATATGTAAGTGTGCTGTTGGAATCAATGTTATCGTGGTAGCAATCAAACCTAATGGTCTGAGGACTAGACTTACTTGGGATTTGGGAATGGCCAGAATTTGTCTGATGTGATTTTAAGGTAGCCATCCTGGGCAGAGGCAGAAAGGTTAGGCATCTGTCTGTGTCTAGATGTGCTCCTATAAAGTCCATCAACTGTACAGGATGTAGCTGTGATTTCTGCATACTGATCGTGATGTCCAAGGTAGGGGCTAGGTGTAGTAGATAGTCCCTTACTTGTAGTAGTAGATGCCTGGTTGATGTGGTCAGAAGCCAGTCATTTAGATAAGGAAACCCGTTGAATCCATTCAGTTTCAAGTGAGGTCCTACTACAGCCATGCATTTGGAGAACATGCTGGGGCTGTAGTGAGACCAAAGGACGTACTCTGAATAATCACTGGCCCCCAGCCAGATGTTGAGAAACTTTCTGGAGCGCCTGTTAATTTTGATGCGATAGTACACTTCCTGAAGATCAAATGAATACATCTAGTCATAATTTCATAATAGTGGTAGAATGGACTGAACCGTGACCATCTGGAACTTCAAATTGTCTACTGAATTTGTTTAGGAATGTTAGTTCCAAGATTAGCCTCACGTTCCCTTTCTTCTTTAACACATTGATTAGATTACGGATCCAATTTGGTCTGGTGGGACTCCCTGGATGACTATCAGCTTTATAATTTGTAATGCTGTCTCATCCATCGATTGGGTGAAACACCAGGGAGATTTTTCCTTGGTTTTGATATTTGGAAAAATGGAATGGAATACCTTCTGAATATGATCCTTTGCACTCAACGATCATTTGTGATGGCTAAACAGCATTCTGGGTGCAAGGATAAGCACCCCCCCCCCCGACTGCCTCCAGACAGTGACAGTCAGGCAACCTCTCTGGAGGGCTGAAAGGAGCCATCAGAGAAGGAATCTTGTGATCCTTGATTTTGCAGACCCCCTCTACCTCATGGGTGGCATCTCCCATTATAGTGGCTTCCCCTCTGCCTCTGGAGAAAAACCTCCCTGTGATTCCTGAAAAGGATCTTGAGACTTTTTGAACTACAACACTGGTTCCTGGATAAGGGTCTATGTGGGGTAGAAAAATGGATTCTGATGGCACACAAGGTCTTTCCATCTTTCTCACTACAGAAGAGCATCTCTGACAGTGGGGTCAACCAATGATGACCCATCAAAATGAGCACTGATGAAGGATACCTTGAAAGGTTCTGTGAAGTCACAAAGCCGCATCCAGGTATGATGCCGTACAGCAATACCTGAAGCAACAGCCCTTTAGATACTCTCTGCGGCATGTGTGGTTAGCCTCATGGACGTGTTAACAGATGGACTGTACAGTGGCCAATCTGGAGGAAAGGGTTTTCTGTTCCTCTGCAGACATGGACCCTGAGGCAGAGCTAGAGAGTTCCTTAATTAAGTCCCTCTGTAGTCTGGTGAAGTGTGCCAGGTAGTTCAGCAATGCGAAGGTCGCTGATATGTACACCCACTTCCCAAAACTGTCCAAAGCCCTAGGCTCCTTGTTAGGGAGAGGGACAGAGGAATTCTGTTCAGCTAGTGCCTTCTTAGTGGCTGCCACAACCATGGCATTTACCAAGGAACCTTTTGTCCAGTGTTGCTTATCTGAAGGGACACTGAGGATTTTGTCAGCCCTTTTTGGTGCGGGCTCCATATTGTCCAGCTCCTTCCAAGCCCTGCAGGAGATTAGGTCTATGAAGTCAACTGCAGGAGGGGAAACCAAAGATGTAGATGGGCCAGACCCAAAGGTATCCAGAAACACCAGCTCCTCTTGAGGAAGGGCTTTGGGTAGACCATCCACCTTTCTAGCTCAGGATTTCAAAGATGTCTCCAAAGCAGACATAATCAGGTGGAGATCTTGGGGACCCTTCCCCTTCAAAGTCCATGTTTTCTGTCAATGATTCCAAAGGGGAATCCAGGTGCCTCCTCTTGAAGTCTCTTTCCAGGGACCTCCGCGGTGGGATGTTCCAGGAAGCTCCATTGGGGGAGCAGCTCGGAAGCTCTTAGAGTCTAGCTGTCCCTGAGGTGGAGGATGAGCAAGCTCAGCTGCAGAAGTCAGAATGGCAGGAGGGTCCTAAGAAGGTAGAGTCAAAGCTATTCTCTGCTGGCAGAACATCACCTCCACCACTTAAAATGCAGAAGGACCAGGACAGGCCAGTGGCAATTCTTCCGGAGCTGTAGCTCTCGGAGCAGACAACACATGACTGGAAGGGGGAATCGGAGCCAAGCTGTCTAGCACAAAGGCTCCTAGAAGAAGAAATGGCTCTGAAAGCTTCTGAGTCAAGGTCGGCCCCTCGGAACAGACACCAACACTTCGGCTCAGAGATCCCTCGGGCTCCAACAGAGTCTGAGCAGATCAGAGCAGAGGATGAATACTCCATAGGATCTCAAGCATTAACTCTGGTTATCTCCGGATCCAAAGGCTCTGAAGCAGGAGGTCGGATCGGAGAAGGAAATATAAAAGGCACAAAGGAATGATGGTGGCTCACAGATCTGGTGGGGGAACGAAGCAGGCAAGACCTGCCATCTGAATCTGTTTCCCGAGGAATCTCATTATCCTGTCCACCTCTGCTTCAAAAAGACTCCAAGAAATTCTTATGGAGGAAGAAGTGGAGGCCGGCCTGGGAAATTTTCATGGGGTCCCCCATAGAAAAGGAGACCTAGCAGAATGAGATACCACTTCCAGGGATGTAGTAGGAATCAGCTGCCAAGGAAGAGTCAAAGAAGTCTGTGTCAGATTCAAAGGCTTCAAATAAGACAATTTTAAAGCCGTGGCAGGATGCTCTGAAGTAGTCCTTTTTAGAGACCAGGCAGGAGAGAGTTTTCTGTGCTCCTTGGGCTCCTTAAGATTTCTCTAGTGGGTTGAGCCCCTGACTCTTTAGAATGTCCAGCAGGAGGAGAAGCAAACTGAGGAAGTAGGCCCTTCAAAATCAATTTATTACAGTGATCACCCAGGGCTTGGGCATTGAAATCTGCAGTGATGTCATAGTTCATTTCCAAATGGCTAGGGCCCTAAGTAGTAAACACTCCCTGTGGGCATCAGACTGATCTTGTGCCCACAGGAAGTGCATTTCTGAACCTCACTGGTTTGTACATTTCTGTCCATAATTAGAAATGAAAAATGAAAAATTAGAGAGAAAATGACTTCAACTTTTTTTAGGAAGAGGAGGGGAGGAAACTGAACCTACCAACAATGGTAGGAGTGAGAAATATCAGATGATAAAAAAAGATTAAAAAATAGGCACAAAGACACCCGAAAATAAAAAAGTACAGTTTTGTACCTACCATAAATGTAGATGTTCGAAGATCCACATTGCTGCAGTCCTAACACTTGGGTAGTCCGCTGTCCCAGTCGGCCCGAATACCAAAGTATAAGGCTGACGTCGGTCAAGGCGCATTTGTCTGACATCAGGACGTCAGGGTACAAATGCGCATGACCGACGTCATATCCTCAGTCTTTTCTTGCCCCAGATGTCAGAAGACCCTAAAAAAATAAGGCCAAAACCAAAAAACACCAAACACTCCTGTACCTAATATATGTACAATATATACAAATTTACCAAAATAGAACCCCACCCACACAACCACCCCTAAACACAGAGGGGAAGGAGGGAGGGTAAATTGGACTGCAGCAATGTGGATCTTCGAACATCTACATTTATGGTAGGTACAAAACTGTACTATGTTCTTCATCTCACATTGCTGCAGTCCTAACACTTGGGTAGAATCCCAAAGCAGAGGTAAGGGAGGATGGCTAGACTATAATGAAGCAGAGCTGCCAAAATGCCCTGCAACACAGCAGTGGCAAAACCAGCCCTGGATTTAGAATAGAGAGGAAGGTGGTAATGCTTGGAGAAAGTATGCACTGAACTCCAAGTAGCTGCCTCCAAAATATCCTTAGTTGCCACCCCCCTTAGAAATGCTGTTGAAGTGGCAGTAGCCCTAGTGGAATGAGGCCTAATCCTAGCTGGAATCTCCTTGCCATGATGGGAGTAACAGAATGCAATGCAAAACCCAATCCACTTAGATATAGTTTGTTTTGACACAGGCTTGCCCTGAGAACTCAAAGCAAAAGAAACAAACAACTGCTGAGACTGCCTAAAATCCCTAGTCCTGCTTAAATAATAACGCAACTGCCTGTGTACATCTAAAGTGTGCAAAATCTTCCCCCCCCCTATTTTGGGGATCTGCATAAAAAGTAGGCAAATGAATAGTCTGGTTTAAAGCCACACTAGAAACCACCTTAGGCATAAATGAAGGATTAGTACGTCATGATACCCTATCCTTATGAAAAATCAAAAAAGGCTCAACCGCCATAAGGGCCTGCAATTCAGAAACCCTTCTTGCAGAAGTAATGGCCAACAAAAAAGCAGTCTTCCATGACAAGTATTTCAATTCAGCAGTAGCCTTGAGGCTCAAAAGGTTGTAGAGTAAGTTTCTCCAACACAAAATTGAGGTCCCAAGCAGGAGTAGGAGCTCTACGGGGGTCTTATATTCTTTGCCCCCAAAGAAATTGCTTGAACAAAGGATGAGAAAACAATGGTGGGTCACAATCATAGTGAGCTGAAATTGCTGCAGCATGAATCTTAATGGAAGAGAAAGACAAACCTTTGTCCAATAACTCAGTAAGATATTGAAGAGCCACACTCAAATTAGGCTCAGAAACATCCAAATCCTTTGCTGCACTCCAAAATAAAAATCTCTTCCATTTTTCTGCATACACTTTACGTGTACTAGGTCTTCTGGCTTCCATAATCACATTCAAAACTTGTTGAGGAAGTTGAGACCTGCTGTGGTTCAAAACAGAATATGCTAGGCTGTTAGATGAAGAGAGTGAAGCTTGACATTGAGTAGATGACCGTCCCTCTGAGACAAAAGGTGTGGAATTAAAGGTAAAGGCCATGGAGGCTTCCTTACCAGATTCCTCAGTAATGGGTACCAGTGTTGCCAAGGCCAATCTGGAGCTATCAAAATCATCCTTGGCTTGTCTTGTCTGACCTTTAGGAGTACCTTTGGGAGGAGAGGCAGAGGTGGAAAGGCATACACATGAAGATTTTCCCAACTGAACGAAAGAGCATCCACTTTCCAAGCTGTGTGATGAAACCTTTTCGTGCAAAACTTTGGCAGCTGGTGGTTTAGTGGAGAAGCGAACAGATCTATGTCTGGAGTTCCCCATGACACTGTCAATTTCGAAATACATGAAGATCCAGTTTCCACTCGTGGGGATCCATGATTTGCCTGCTTAACACATCTGCTAAGGAGTTCTGTGCTCCTGGCAGAAACCTTGCCTGAAGATTTAGCTGCAAGCTGAGCGCAGTCTCCCACAAAATCATTGCTTGCCTGCATAGAGGATAAGAATGTGTTCCCCCTTGCTTGTTGATGTACCACATGACAGTTGTGTTGTCTGTTAGAATCAACACCTGCCCTGGAAGAAGTAACTCCTTGAAAGCCATTAATGCAAACTGGACTGCTAACATCTCCTTCATGTTGATATGTAGATGCTGTAGTCTGGCAGGCCACTTGTCTTGTATCCACTTTCCATTCAGATGAGCTCCCAAGCTATGTCTGAGGCATCTGTCGTTAGAATCTGACTCGCCTCTGGCCGGGTCACAGAGAGTCCCTTGTTTAGGTGACATTCCTGAGCCCACCACAAAAATTCCATTTGAATGCAAGGTATTATTGGAATGACAGTGTCCAAATCCTGGCAGTGCTGTGTCCATACATTTTTTAGATACCATTGCAGCTTCCTCATATGCAGTTTGGCATTGGGAAGCACCAGAATACAAGATGCCATGAACCCTAAGGCTTGAAGGACTGTCCTTGCAGTCAGCCCGGACTGAAGAGATAGTTGATGGAAGTAAAGGGAAAGATTCTTTTGTTTGTCCGGGGTTAAAAAGGCCATCTGGGCTGCTGTATTCAGTCTCACACCCAGAAAGCACATGTCTTGAGAGGGTACTAGACTGGACTTTATTTCATTCACAGAATACCCCAGGCATCTTAGCACTGCTATCACATATTCCAGATGCTGAAGAAGCTCGTCCTTTTCTTGAGCCAGAATCAGACAGTCATCCAAGTAAGGATAGATTTGTATTCCTTTTAGCCTGAAGAAAGCTACAACTGGAGCCAGAACTTTTGTGAATACTCTGGGAGCAGTAGATAAGCCAAAGGGCAATGCAGAGAACTGATAATGGGAATTTCCAGCTCGAAACGCAGATACTTCCTGCAACTGAGTCTGATAGGCACATGAAGGTAAGCCTCCTTGAGATCTAAAGTTACCATCCAGTGATCTTTGCCCAGCAGAGGTAAAAGCTGTTGTAACGTCAACATTTTGAACTTGGGAATGTCCAGATAAGTGTTGAGGATAGACAAATCCAAAATTGGTCTCCACATGTTCCCCTTTTTTGGTACTAGGAACAGGCGAGAATAAAATCCTAGGCCCCTTTCTGGCACAGGAACCGGCTCAATGGCCCCTATCTGGAGTAACAGAGAAATTTGCTTGTGAGCCTCTTTTCTTTGTATAGGAGGAATGTCTGGCATGCCTTTGAAAGGAGGCAAGGTATGGAAATAAAACCTGTAACCGTGGTGAACGATATCCAATACCCATCTGTCTTGGGTAATAACACTCCAATTTTCTTTGAAAAGTGCCAGCCTTCCTCCCAAAGGTGCTGCCAGATGAGAAGGCTCTGGCAGCTGAAAAGGCAAGTCATTGGGTCTGCTTACGAAAGGACTGACCCCTGCCCTCACCAGAAGACTGGGCAGGCGAACTGCCTGTTCTAGGCCTAAAAGAACCTTGAGCTCTGCCCCTACCACGTCTAGATCTACCCCTAGACTGAGAATCATAAGAAGGATAAGTCCACCCCTTAGTAGGCCAATTTCTACTAAACTTTGGAGGCTGAACCTGCAAAAATCTTTAACAGTCTGCATAGACTTAGCCTTGTCCTCCATTTTCTTTAAAACTGCTTCCACAGGCGCACCAAATAACACATCAGATTGTAAAGGAGCATCTAAAATCCTTGTCTTTACATGTTCAGCTAAATTCTGATCCCTCAGCCAGGCGTGCCTGCGAAGAACAGAACCAGTGGCTGCCACCCTCGAAGAGGCCTGTACAGCATCAAAACCACATTGCAAGGAATGCTTACCCACCTGTTCAGAAACATGAACTAAATCCTGCAACTCTTTACACTCAATACCTTCCGCCAGAGCATCTACCTTAGACTTCAATTGTGAAAGGAGATAATTTTGGTATTTCAACATGTGAAACTGGCAATTCAAAGCCCTCATGGCTAAAGTGGAAGAAGTATACACCTTCTTTCCCCATCTATCCAAAGCCCTTGCCTCTTTATCAGAAGGAACAGGATTTTTAACAACAGAAGCCTTAACACCTTTAGGGCCCTGAGAAACAGTTTCTGGGTCTGCCCTAGGACTCTTAAAAGATACTTATGAGCTTCAGGCACCCTATAATACCTATCCGGTTTAACTGGGGCAGGAGGCAAAGAATCAGGGTTCAGGGAAGCCTCTGCAAAAACATCCTCTACCACATCCAGAACAGGAGGTATAGCTAAAGGCCTATGCTGGGGTAGAAACAAAATTCCCTAAGCCTTTTCCTGGAATCAGAGAAATCTTGACCTTCCCATTTAAAATGCTCCCTCATGGAATGAAGAGTCTCTGAAAAGAAAAATCCTCAGGAGGAGAAGCAAGGTGTAGAGTCATCTACATCAGAATCAGAATAAGGAGGATACTCCTGCAAGTCTTCAGCCGGAGACTCAGAAGCCTCGAACACTGCTCAAAACTCTCAAGCTCAGGTTCCACCCTAGGCCTCTTATCAGGGGGCATAGAACCTCTAATCATAGTAATCAAATCTTCTGCCATTTTAAGCATATGTTTCTTAGGCAGAGACCCTGAAGAACTAGGGGAGACCCCCACTGAAGTTAACCCTGGCCTGCCTCTAGAAGAAGCCTTGGAAACAGAAGGGAGGGCCTAACCACCTTAGGAAGGGAGGGAGAACAGCTACCTGAGAAGCCCCTTCAGCCTGGCCTACCTCCTGAGAGGACACATCTTGTAACAGTAAAGTCTCTCCCTGAGAATCCAAAGGAACTTCTGGTAGAACCACCGGCTCCACCGAGCCCTCTAAAGAACCGACGTCCGGGACAGACGGTTCTTCCACCCTAGGCTTCGCTGCTTTGTCCTTGCGCTTTTTAGGCGGCGCCGGAGCATCCGACGGCATGTTGTAATTACAACGCTTCCCAAAACTAACCTGGCACAATCTAATCTTCTCTTAATAGTGCGTTTGTTAAATCTAGCACAAGAGCGACAGCCAACAACGTCGTGCTCAGGCCCTAAGCAAGGTATACACAAGGTATGGTAATCTCTATGAGGTATCTGTTTCCCACAAGAAATACAGTTATTCACTTTTTCTGACATCCGGTTAAATACTGAGGCAAGAAAAACCAAAATATTCCCCAACGGGTACTTAGCCAACTTTGATTCGGTCTGAAACTCCGACTTCAGAAAATTTCAGAACGCCAACCTGCACTCGCAATACTGCTTCTGCATCGGACCATGCGGCAAAAAAGACTGAGGATATGACGTCGGTCATGCGCATTTGTACCCTGACGTCCTGATGTCAGACAAATGCGCCTTGACCGACGTCAGCCTTATACTTTGGTATTCGGGCCGACTGGGACAGCGGACTACCCAAGTGTTAGGACTGCAGCAATGTGAGATGAAGAACATCAAAGTTGGCAGAAAGGGTAAGGAAGGGTTACAGCCAAACTCAGTTGAAAATAGAAGAAATTTAAAGATAAACAGCAGTCACAACCCACAAGCAGCTACAAGTGCAGCAAACAAGATATGAGGTAATTTGGAAGACAGGGACATCATGGGTAAGGGAGGAGCTCAAGAGTCGGATCCAAAGCTATAAAAGCAGCTGAGTCGTATCCGAGGTTTGGATCTGAATTCCCACATGTTGAGGAAAGAATGAAAATGACATCAGATCATTTTTTCTAAAGACTGCATCTGTATCTGCCTTACTGGGAGTTGGCATAATAGTTGGTGTTTACCTCAGAGACACAAGGTGCAAGGCTTGATTCTCTCCTTTGAAGAAAATCGGGTAGACTTAAAATAGCCCACAAGGGCAACTAGCCTTGTACTTACCTCTGTACCTCTATAGAAAAGGGAAGATAAGCCAGTTATGGTCAACTGTAGGTCACATGTTTATATCCCAATCTAAGTTTTGTTTTGCTTATTCTAACAGAACGTAAAGTATAGAATGTTAAGTATGGGGAGTGCACAGAAAAGATAGTTTGCTGATTTTTTGCTTGAAGTGAATGCTACAAGACCACTTTGAGAAGTTTTGCTGCACCAGTGGCCTCAAAAGATGGAAGTCCAGCATGAAGTTTAGACCCTACAGGTAGTCTCATGGAGAGGATCTGAAGTAGCTGGAGCCCGGCAATTGAGAAGTCAGTCTCCTGGAATGGGGAAAGAGCAGAATGTGTGTCTCAGCTACTCCTGGGAAGGGGACAGGTTTTCAGCAAAGATTAACAGCTCTTCATGGCAACATTGCAAGCTTCAAACTCCAATAAAACTCAGAAGTGAGTACTAGTAGGCATTTGTACATCACTGTATTTCAGGCATGATGACAGAACTTAGGTTGGACAAAAAATCTTGATGCCAGCAAGGCTAGTGCTGCACATAAGTGCTTCAGTCTCTTATGTGGAACTGCAGATTTGAGAACAGGCTCCAGCAGCAACAGATGGTCAGCTGCAGATGATGCCAAAATATTTACATTAAAAAAGGGTTTTAAGTGAAATATCTCATTCAACAAGGCTCATAAAAAGCATAAGGAAAATGAAGGAACCCCACTTCTGTCTCCTGGGGATGACTACTAAATGAATCTTAACAGAGAAGCTCACTGAACCTATCTGACTTGTTGACGTTAGTAAATAACACAGTAATCCAATGAAAGATAGATCAAAGACTCAGCCAAGTGGGTACTTGCATCTATTTACCTCAAGGTATACAAGACTCACAAATAATACTCAGAAAAAGGAGGTATAGAGTTCCCATCCATAATAACCTATTTTATATCATGACATGTAAACTGACATACTATTTTGAACTGGATTTCAAGAATCAAAATTCAGTCACTTCCTTATGGTGAGCATTTTCTGATTTATTTTCTGTTGATAAATACATAAACATCCATAAGTAAGACTAAGTCAAGCAGTGGACATAAAGAAGAGGCTGAATGAGAGTCCACACATCTGTTTCCCTAAAGACAGAAGATCTTTCACTTTTCAAAGTATTTTTTTCAAATACAAGGATTCAAAAATGTACATAATACAAAACCTACTCTATGGGATAACTCTCATGATCTAGCAAATCATGGAAGTGCAACAAACAACCAAGCTAGGCAGACATACATACATACATTTCAGGCAAGGGCAAAAATTGTAAGTTATATACTCACCATAATTAAGCATCTGTGTTGTCCATTTTCATTCTTCCTTACTTATGGGTTTGAATCCAATTCTCGGATCCAGCTCAGCAGCATACTACAGACTTCAGATCCAACATTTGAGCTCCTCCCTCTGCCCATAATGCCATACTCCACTCCCATTATTTCAGGTAGAGTTTGAACAGAAAACAGAAGATAGAAAAGATAGGCCTCAAACCTGGAACTGTAAAGAAATAGGATGGGAGGGGAGATGAAGAATGAAAATGGACAACACAGATTCCTAGTTATGGTGAATACATAATTTATAAGTCTGATGTTTTTTTTTTTCATTCTTCCTCATTCATGGGACAGAGTCCCCAGCTACATCCACCTTGGGTGGCCCTCATGGAAGGATATTCCGGAATACTGTTGAACCAAAGGAGGCTCTATTCCTAGATATGTCCAATTTGTAATGTGAGACAAAGGTATAAACTTTGGACAATGTGGCTGCTGAACCCATCATCAACAGATGTTCTTGACCAAAAAGTTGATGATGCAGCCAGAGACCTCGTTGAGTGAGCTCAAGGAGATTTTGGCAATGTCTTACATTTATTTTTTGACTACATCCATGAGATGCAGTCTGCAATCCACTTAGCTAGGGTGACTTTAGAAAACAGACTGGCCTAGGTGATTTGGAGAGAAAGATACAAAAAGCCAGTCCGAATTTCTAAATTGTTTTACCCTGTAGAGGTTAAAAACGTAATTGCCTGTGTATGTCAAGCAGGTGTAGCATTCGCTCTACTGGCACGTGAATGGATTGGTTATTGTTATTTTCAGAGGCTACTTTACATAAAAAGGAAGGGGCAGTCCACAGAGAAGCCTCATCTTCTTAGAAAATAATGTAAAAAGTTTTTGCTGAAAGAGCCTAGAGTTCAGAAATTCTTTTAGGTGAAGTAACAGCTACCAAGGAAGCTGTCTTCTACAACAGAAATTTTAGGTCAGAGTTGTCTGAAGATTCAAAGGATTTGTGCGTCAAACCTTCAAGTACTACTGTAAGATCCCAAGGAGGTGAGGGATACATAATTGGAGGCATTAACAGAAAAATGCCTTTCAGAAAAGCTTTACATAACCTAGAGGAAGCTAAGCAGAAAAAAATTTCCTGCATCAAAATTTGAAATTGCTGCCAACTTAAGTTTAACTGTAGAGAAACTAGCACCATTTTTTAAAGAGAGTTGCCAAAAATTGAAGAATTGTCAAAATAGGTGCAGAAAAAGGATCAATGCTCTACTGCTCAAATAGAGAACCTTTTCCACTTGCTTCTATAAACTTTTTTGGTAGAATCCTTTTGAGAATTCAGGATGTCACGGACCAGGGAAGAAAGCCTGGAGTGTCTATTACTGGAAGTGGAGAAACCATGTGGTCAAGGTGAGGGCTTGAATTCTGTGGTGATGAATCCCCAACGGGTGAGACAGGAGATCCTGAGTGGGTTCCCTATATAGAGAGGATAATGAAGATGAGACCAAAGAAAGGGGAACCATACTTGCAGAGGCCAGAAGGGGGCAATGAGAATTACTGAGCTTTCCAGCCTCCTTGCTTTCTGCAGAAATCTTGGAATCAGGGGACACCCAAGAGTCAGGCGTGAACAGCATCTCTCAGTGATTCCCCCTTGGGGGGTGATCAGAGCAAAGTATTTGTTGCACTTGTAGTTGAGAGGGGAGGCAAACATCACAGCAAGATTGGCCCCAACACCTGAAGCTTATGTTCCCTACTGACTGATTCAGCGACCACTTGCAACGCTCAGAATGGATCTGGTTAGTTTGTCCGCAAGCACGTTTGGTTTTCCCCAGGATGTGCACTGCAATAAGAAAATGGTCTGATGAGCTCACCCATTCCGACACCCTCATGTCCTCTCTGCAAAGGGGGTAAGATCAGGTTCCTCCTTATTTGTTGATGTACCAGACTACAGTCATGTTGTGGGTTTCAACTGCAATAGTCCCCAAGGGAAGATCATCTTGAAACACCTGCAACACCAGAAGGACTGCTCTCATCTCTACAACACTGATATGTAACTCAGTCTCTTGGGGGGACCACAAGCCTCGGACAGTTCTTCCCAAGAAATGCCCCACACCCCAATTGAGAAGCATCCATGGTCACTGTGGCTACTGGGTTTGGCAGAAGTCATGGCTTTAAACTCAATGCAAAAAGCTGTACTATCATCCCTTTCGGTAAGAGCAATGTTCCTGCTATCTACCACATCAACAGCAATACCCTAGGGTATATGCACTCAGTGGTAAGAGACCTAGGCACACAGGCTGACAGCAACCTCATCTTTGATCACCATTTCTCCACAGTGGTAAGGAGGACACATCAGGCCAATAATGGAGTATAATCCCCCTCTTGGTATGTACCTTTCCAAGCAACTGGAGAGACTACAAAGATTCCTCACAAGCAAAATTCAAGGTCTTCAGCATCTGTCCTACGAGCATCATCTGAAATCACTGTCCTTTTATTCTGTTTCATACAAACTACTCAGAGCTGATCTCTGCCTTGCATATAAGGCAATCTTTGACCCTGCTTTATTGGAAATGCTGCATATCCATAAGTCAAATGGTATACTGGTTACTCGCTCTAATGGCTTTACCTAGTATGTGACATTTAATAGAACCTGCTGGAGGGACAGATTTGTCTCCCAGAGGTTAACACACCTTTGGAACAGACTCACGCTTCATGTCAAGCAGGGCACCTCATTGGCCCTCTTCAAATGCAATCTGAATGACTGGAAAGGTAAAGAATAGTTATGTAAAACCTTACCATAACCATTGATGTCCTTCTCTTCCATGTTGCAATATTCATAACCGTAGGGAATTGCTGCCTGCAGCACCGGACATCTGGTCAGCATACCAAAGTTTTAGAAGTCGGGATACATGTGCCGTTGCGTGCAGGGGCCATAAACTGACATTGGCTATATCTGTGATGTCTGCACGTACCCAATTCAGAAATTGGCTGCCACATAGAGAGAGAGTGACCCCGGGAGCAGGAGGAAAGATCCCAAGCTAAATTTCCCCAGGCACACCAAAACAGTGTTATAAGTATGTTCAAGAAACAAGGGGGTAGGTGGGAGAGATTGAATACTGCATTAGAGAAGGACATCTATGGTTATGCTAAGTTCTTACACAACTATTCTATGTCCTTCAATTCTCATGTTGTAGTATTCATAACCTTAGGGAGAGTACCACAGCTCTCTAGGAAGTTGCATGGGAGGTAGGTAGGGAAGCAGAATCGATGAGACCCTGCAGGATGGACCTAGCAAACCCTGCTCTAGCCCTGGAGATCAGATCCAATTTGTAATGTAATTTGTAACTAGGCTGGCGACTCCCTATTTTCTAATATTGTTGAAAAAGTCTGGAATCTCCTCCCCAGTGAACTCTCCTCACTATCATGCTTCAAAAACAAAGTGTTCCTCAGAACACACTGGTTATGCCCCTGTACTAAGCCTGACTAGTTATGCATCTCTTAATACTTTGCACTTCCTACCCCTTCTACTCTAACTGTAATTCCTTCCTTATTAACCATAATACTATCTTATTGTACTAGCATGCTCTGTTATGCCTGTATTCTGCACTGCTGAATTTACTGTGATGACCTGTAATATGCATTGTAAATATGATTTTTAATGTTTCCTTATTTGTTATCTTGTTAACTTCATTGTTCTATCTTGGAGCTCATCTCCCCGGGCCTCTACTAAAAATGAACATGTATCCAGTTAGACTAGTCCGGTCAACAAATGCAAAATAAATAATAAAATAAAATAATAAAATTGTAATGCTTCGTAAAGGTATGTACAGAAGACCAAGCTGCAGCCTCTAGGGTAGAGACATAATCGACATCCTTGAAGAAGGCTGCTGAAGAGGAAGCTACTCTGGTGAAATGGGCCTTGACAGCTGAACTCAGTTGCCTTCCATGAAAGGAATAGCAAAAGGATATGGCCTTAGAAATCCAAGAGGCAATTGTGGGTTTAGACACTGCCCTGCCAAGTGCTCTAGGATGGAAGGAGACAAAAAGCTGGTCAGACTGACAGGTTTTGTCGTGTCCAAGTAGAATCTCAGTTGCCTATTAACATCCAGGGAATGCAAAGGCTTTTCTGAGGAGTTCTGTGGCTAAGGGTAAAAGACAGGGAGATTAATGGTCTGGTTTAAGGAAATTTCATTAACTACCTTTGGCATGGAAGAAGGGTTAGTTCTGAGACCAACCCTACCTTTATGAAAAATAAGATAGGGAGGAGAAGTCATACGGGCTTGGATTTCAGAGACCCTCCTGGCAGAAGTAAGGGCCAGTAGCAAAACCGTTTTCCATGTACAGAATTTAAGGGAGGACGAGTGGGCTGACTCAAAGGGGGCAATGTAAGATTTTCCAGCACAAAGTTAAGGTCCAAAGGAGGAGGAATAGGCTTACAAGGGGGTCTTCTGTGAAAGACCCCTTTCAAAAACAACTCGACTTCCAACTTGAAGCTAGAGGAGGAGTCAAGGGAAGGCAAGCAGAAATAGCAAAGAGATGTACTTTTACTGATGAGTAGGTCAGTCCAGAATGTAGCAACTCACACAGGTACGAAAGGACCAGTGGAACAGAAAAGTACAGTTGTGTACACTTAACATAAATGTAGATGTTAGAGTGTATTCACTGCTGCAGTCATTACATTTGGGTAATCCTGCTGGCAGGTTGCCCTCAGTCGGCCTGAATTCCAAAGTCCTGGGTCCTGCGTCGGCTGCTGTCGCCTCTTCCCTGATGTCAGGGCATCAGGGGTATAAAAGATGCGGCAGACGCCATTTTCTTTAGTTTTTCTTGCTCCAGATGTCAGGTGCCCCCAAAAGGGTAGCCAAAATTTATATACATATAAATACATGCACCAATATAAACTTTACCTTCATCTACAAGCAAATACACCACATAGGTTCCATCAGAAGAAAGGGGGATGGCGGGTGGGTAACCTGAACTGCAGCAGTGAATACACTCGAACATCTACATTTATGGTAAGTGTACACAACTGTACTGTTATTCGTGTTTCACTTTTGCAGTCACTACATTTGGGTAGAGTCCAAAAGCTATGGATGGGAGGCTGGATCTAAATAGCATTAGGAGTGGCTATGAGGCCCTGCAGAACTGCAGTGGCAAAGCCTGCCCTGGATTTAGAGTAGAGTGGCAGATGATAGTGCTTTGTAAAGGTGTGCACTGAACTCCAAGTAGCAGCCTCTAAAATGTCCTTGGTTGGTACTCCACTGAGAAAGGCTGCTGAAGTGGCTGCAGCTCTGGATGAATGTGGCCTAATGTCCTTAGGTACTGGCTTGCCATGGTGTAGGCAGCAGAAATGAATGCAGTAGCCTATCCACTTTGAAACAGTCTGCTTTGAGATAGCCTTTCCTTGTGATCCTGCAGCATATGCCACTAGTAATTGTTCCGTCTTTCTGAAAACTTTAGTTCTGTCCAAGTAGTATCTAAGCTGTGCGTGTACATCCAAAGAATGCAGAATCCTCTCCCCCTTGTTCTGTGGATTTGGATAAAAGGTTGGCAGATGAATAGTTTGGTTAAGAGCCACACTGGACACCACCTTAGGCATAAATGTTGGGTTTGTCCTCAGAGACCCTGTCTGGATAAAAAATTATGAAAGGTTCCACAGCCATGAGTGCCTGAAGCTCTGAAACTTGTCTTGCAGAAGTTATTGCTAGGAGCAGAGCTGTTTTCCAAGATAAAAACTTTATATCAGCAGTAGCAGCTGGCTCAAAAAGAGGCAGGGTGAGTTTTTTCAAGACATAGTTGAGGTCCCATGCAGGCACTGGTGATCTCTTTGGAGGCCTTAAATTTTTGGCTCCTCTGAGGTACTGTTTTAATAAGGGATGAGGAAAGATCGATGGCTCTGTATTGTAATGAGCTGAAATGGCAGAGGCATGAATTTTAATAGATGAAAAAGATAGACCTTTGTCCAGCATCTCGGTTAAGTACTGCAAAATCTGAGGAATATTTGGCAGCGCTGTGTCAGTTCCTTGTGCCTGGTTCCAAGCACAGAATCTCTTCCATTTTCCAGCATAAGATTTTCTAGTATTAGGCCTTCTGGCCTCCAAAATGACATTCATCACAGCTTTACTGACAGGTGTGTTTTGTATGACTACATTATCCGCCATGCTGCCAGGTTTAAAGTCCTGAGTTGGCCGTGCAGGATCTGATTGTTTTGCTGGGACAATAGATGAGGTATTTGAGGTAAGGTCCAAGCTGGGCATTGAGACAAGTTCTTTAGGATTGGAAACCAGTACTGGCGGGGCCAGTCTGAGGCAATCAGTATCATTTTTGGCTTCTCCTGTCTGACCTTTAGGAGTACCTTGGGGAGGAGAGGCAGAGGGGGAAAGATATACTGATAGGTCTTTCCAGCTGAAAGACAGGGCGTCCACTTTCCATGCTTGTTTGTGATGAGTCCTTGTGCAGAATCTTTTTAGTTGGTAATTGTGAGGGGAAGCAAACAGATCTATGTCTGGGCATCCCCATTTCTTTGTTATCATGCTGAAGACTTGTGGATCCAGCTGCCACTCGTGGGGATCCATGAGGTTTCTGCTTAGTTCGTCTGCCATAGTATTTTTCCTTCCTGGCAGGAATTGTGCCTGCAGATGTACTTGGTAAGTTAATGCTATGTCCCACAAATTCATGGCTAGTCTGCAAAGGGGGTAAGAATGTGTGCCCCCCTGCTTGTTTATATACCACAAGACCGTGGTGTTGTCCATCTTTATCAATAGTTGTTCCGGAAGAAGTAGGTCCTTGAAAGCTGTCAGGGTATTCTGAACAGCTAGTATCTCTTTTTGATTGATATGTAGATGCATTTGGGTTGAGGACCATGTGCCCTGAATGCATCTTCCTGCCATGTGGGCTCCCAGGCATAATCTGATGCATCCATTGTTAGTGTCTGCCTGGCTGGGTGTAATGTGAATGGCTGTCCCTTGTTTTTGTGACAAGCCTTTGCCCACCATCAAAACTCCTGTTGTAGGCAGGGAATGAGTGTAATCATTGTTTCCAGGCTATGGCAATGTTGAGTCCAAACACTTTTTAGGTACCACTGAAGTTTCCTCATATGCAGTCTTGCACAAGGAATTAGTAAGATGTAAGATGCCATGAAGCCCAAAGCCTACAGAATTTTTCTTGCAGATAACCGGGCCTTTGTTGCCAACATTTTGAAAGAGGTAGTCAGTTGCCTTTGTTTGTCTGGCGTGAGATAAGCCATCTGGGCAGTTGTATTTAAGCTTGCACCCAGGAATATTGTCTCTTGAGAGGGTACTAGTTTTGATTTCTTTTCGTTGACTGTGTACCCCTAGGCATGTTAGGAGTCTTTTCACAAACGCCAGATGCTGTAGAAGAATGTCCTTGTTTTCTGCTTGAATTAGGCAGTCGTCCAAGTAAGGATATATTTGTATTCCTCTGTTTGCAGAATGCAATTACTGGTGCCAGGCACTTTGTAAAGACCCTGGGCGCAGTAGATGAGCCAAAGGGCAGTGCAGAGAATTGGTAATGCATTGAGCCAGTCTTGAATCTGAGGTATCGTCTGCATAATTGTCTGATTGGAACATGCAGGTATGCCTTTTTTAGGTTTAGAGTTAGCAGCCACGCGTTCTTGTCCAGCATGGGCAGAAGCTGCTGCACAGTCATCATCTTGAATTTTGGTATATCCAGGAATGTGTTCAAAATAGACAGGTCTAGTATTGGTCTCCAGGTTTTGTCCTTTCTGGGTACTAAGAACAGTCGAGTAAAATCTGTGTTCCTGCTCTTGCTCTGGTACTTGTTGAATGGCCCCCATGCCCATGAAGGATGAGACTTGTTTCTGTGCCTCTGCCCATTCAGTTTTTGGCAGATCTGGCCAGCCGTTTGCCTTTGGCAGGGTATGAAAATGGAAATTGTACCCTTGTGACACGATATTTAGAACCCACTTGTCCTGGGTTATAATGTGTCAATTTTGAGAAAAAAGTGCTAATTTTCCACCTAAGGGTGCTGCCAGAAGATAAGTGCTTGGTGCAGGTAGGGGGAAGTCATTAGGACTGTTTCCTGTATGGTTGTGATTTGTCTTCTCCAATTTTGGAGGTAGAAGCACCCCATTGCTTTGACCTGTAGGAACCTTGCACCTGGGATCTGCCTCTAGGGCGTCTGGATCTGCGCCTTTGAGGTCTGTCTGACACAGGAAAGGACCAATTCTTTGTAGGCCAGTGTCTACTGAACCTAGGTGGCTGTACTTGTAAAAAATCTTTGACAGTTTGCATAGATTTAGCTTTGTCCTCCATTTTCTTTAACACCTCCTCTGCCTTTACTCCAAACAAAGTATCATGCTGTAAAGGTGCATCTAATAATTTAACTTTGACATGATCAGGCAGATTTTGTTCCTTTAACCAAGCATGCCTCCTAATTACAGAACCCGTAACTGTGGCCCTGCAGGAGGCCTCCAAAGAATAAAAAACGCATTGCAAAGTATGCTTTCCAACTTGTTCAACTGCATGCAATAAATCCTGCATTTCTTTGTTTTCTGCACATTCAGAATTTAACAACATTTTCTATTTAAACAATGCCATAACATGTTGCTGATATTTAAGCATATGAAAAGTACAGTTTTGTACCCATCATAAATGTAGATGTTAGAGTGTTCACACTGCTGCAGTCATTACACTTGGGTTATCCTGCCGTCAGGCGGTCCCGTAGTCGGCAAGAGATCCAAAGTCTTGGTCCGGCGTCGGTTGCTGTCGCTTCTTCCCTGACGCCAGTGTGCCAGGGGTATATAAGATACATCAGACGCAATTTTCTTCAGTTTTTCTTGCCCCAGATGTCAGGTGCCCCCAAGTAGGTACGCAATACATATTGCTAATAAAACATACATAAAAAATAAAAAATACCTTCAGTTACAAGCAAATACACCACAAAGGTTGTATAGGATAGAAGTCCAGCTAGGACAGAGGGGATGGAGGGAGGGTAACTTGGACTGCAGCAGTGTGAACACTCTAACATCTACATTTACGGTAGGTACAAAACTGTGCTATGTTCATCGTGTTACACTGCTGCAGTCATTACACTTGGGTAGAATCCCAAAGCTAAGGTTGGGTGGCTGGTCTATACAGAGTTAGGATTGGCGATGAGACCCTGCAGAACTGCAGTGGAAAATCCTGCTCTGGATTTAGAGTAAAGAGGCAAGTGGTAATGCTTGGTAAAGATGTGCAATGAACTCCAAGTTGCAGCCTCCAAAATTTCCTTGGTTGGTACTCCTCTGAGAAAGGCTGTTGAAGTGGCTGTTGCTCTGGTAGAATGTGGCCTAATGTTATTAGGGACTGACTTTCCATGCTGTGTGTGTAGCAGTAACGAATACAGTGTCCTATCCATTTGGAAATAGTCTGCTTTGATATGGCCTTGCCCTGTGATCCTGCAACATATGCTACAAACAGTTGCTCAGTTTTCCTGAAAGCTTTTGTTTTGTCCAAGTAGAAGCGTAGCTGTCTGTGTATGTCCAAGGAGTGCAGAAGTTTCTCCCCTTTATTATGGGGGTTTGGACAGAAAGTTGGCAAATGGATGGTTTGGTTAAAAGCCACACTAGATACCACCTTTGGCATGAAGGTAGGGTTTGTCCTTAAAGAAACCCTGTCCTGATGAAATATTATAAAAGGTTCCACTGCCATTAATGCCTGTAGCTCTGAGACTCTTCGTGCTGAAGTTACTGCCAGGAGCAGAGCTGTTTTCCATGATAAAAATTTTAGATCGGCTGTATTGGCTGGCTCAAAAGGTGGCAAGGTCAGTTTTTCCAAAACAAAATTGAGGTCCCACGTTGGTGTTGGTGCTGTCCAGGGCGGACTTATATTTTTAGCCCCTCTGAGGTACTGCTTTAGCAAGGGATGAGAGAATAAAAAAAAAGAGGATCCGTGTTGTAATGAGCTGAAATGGCAGAGGCGTGGATCTTAATTGATGAGAAGGATAGGCCTTTGTCCAACATCTCAGTTAAGTATTGTAAAATCTGAGGAATGTTTGGGACAAGAGGGTCAAGGCTTTGAGCCTGGTTCCAGGCACAGAATCTCTTCCATTTTTCTGAGTAAGATTTCCTGGTCCTAGGCCTCCTGGCCTCCAAAATGACATCCATAACAGCTTTAAAGTGAGGTGTTGCCTGTTTGACTAATGAATCTGCCATGCAGCCAGGTTTAGGTTTTGAGCTGACCGTGCAGGATCCGATTGTTTTGTTGAGTCAGAAGATGTGAAATTTGAGGCAAAATCCATGGTGGGCCTTGAGCTAAGTTCTTTAAGATTGGGTACCAGTGCTGGCGTGGCCAGTTTGGAGCAATCAGGATCATCTGTGTTTTTTCTTGTCTAGCTTTTAGGGGTACCTTTGAAAGGCGAGGCAGTGGTGGGAAGGCAAACTTTTAGGCTTTTCCAGCTGAATGAAAGAGCATCCACTTTCCATGCTTGTGTGTGGTAAGTCCTTGTGCAGAATTTTTGTAGTTGGCAATTCAGTGGGGAGGCAAAAAGATCTATGTCTGGGCACCCCCATTTTTGCGTTACCATGCTGAAGATTTGTGGATTCAATTTCCATTCGTGAGGGTCCATGATATTTCTGCTGAGATAGTCTGCCAGAGTATTTTTCTATCCTGGCAGGAATTGTGCTTGCAGATGAACCTGATAAGTTAGAGATGTGTTCCACAAGGTCATGGCTTGCCTGCATAGGGGATAAGAATGAGTGCCCCCTTGCTTGTTTATGTACCACATTACTGTGGTGTTGTCGGTCTTTAATAATAATTGTCCTGGATGCAGAAGGTCCTTGAAGGCTGTTAGGGCATTTTGAACAGCCAACATCTCTTTTTGATTGATGTGAAGATGCATTTGTTCTGTGGTCCACTTGCCCTGAATACATTTTCCTACCATGTGTGCTCCCCAGGCGTAATCCGAAGCATCTGTTAGGGTCTGCCTGGCTGTGGGTAGAGTGAAAGGCTGACCCTTGTTAAGGTGACATGCCTGTGCCCCACCATCGAAACTCCTGTTGTAGGCAGGGAATTGTTGGTATTATTGTTTCTAAACTGTGAGAGTGTTGAGTCCAAACATTTTTTAGGTACCATTGTAATTTCCTCATATGCAGTCTGGCATATGGAATTAGTAGTATGCAGGATGCCATGAATACCAGGGCCTGCAGAATTTTTCTTGCAGGGAGATGGGACTTTTTTGCCAGTAACTGAAAATATTGAGCCAGTTGTCCTTGTTTGTCTGGCGTGAGATAAGCCATCTGGGCCACTGTATCCAAGCTGGCACCCAGGAATATTATCGGTTGTGAGGGCACTAGTTTTGACTTCTTTTCATTTACTGTGTACCCTAGAGAAATTAGCAGCCTTTTTACAAATGCCAGATGCTGTAGAAGAATGTCCTTTTTCTCTGCTTGAATGAGGCAGTCGTCCAGGTATGGATATATTTGAATTCCTTTTTGTCTTCAAAATGCAATTACTGGTGCCAGGCACTTTGTGAAGTCTCTGGGCGCAGTAGATAAGCCAAAGGGCAGTGCAGAAAATTGGTAGTGCATTGTACCCACTTTGAATCTGAGGTATCTTCTGCAATCTTGTCTGATAGGGACATGCAGGTATGCCTGTTTGAGGTCCAGAGTTACAAGCCAAGCCTTCTTGCCCAGCATGGGAAGAAGCTGCTGTAGTGTCAACATTTTGAATTTCGGAACATCCAGGTAAGTATTTAGAGTTGAAAGGTCTAGTATGGGTCTCCAGGCTTTGTCCTTTCTGGGGACCAGGAAGAGTCTTGAGTAAAATCCTTATCCTTGTTCCTGCTGTGGTCCTTTTTGAATAGCTCTCATATCCATGAGGGCTGAAATTTGTTTTTGAGCCTCTGCCCATTGATTTTGTGGCAGGTTTGGCATTCCCTTTAGCCTTGGTAAAGTGCGAAAGTGGAACCTGTATCCTTGAGACACAATATTCAGAACCCATTTGTCTTGGGGGATTGTTTGCCAATTTTGAGAAAAAAGTGCTAGTTTCCCCCCTAAGGGGGCTGCCAAAAGGGAAGTGTTTGGCATACGAAGGGGGAAGTCATTGGGACTGTTTCCTGTAAGGTTGAGACTTGTCCTCACCTCCTTTTGGGGTTGAGGTACCCCACTGTCATTGTCTGTAAGAGCCTTGGGGTTGAGATCTGCCTCTTGGGCGTCTGTATCTGCCTCTCTGTGGCCTGTCTGACACTGGAAAGGACCAATTCTTTGTAGGCCAATTTCTGCTAAATCGAGGTGGTTGTACCTGTAAGAAATCTTTGACTGTTTGCAAAGATTTTAGCTTTATCCTCCATTTTCTTTAACACCTCTTCTGCCTTAACGCCAAACAAGGTATCGCGCTGTAAAGGAGCATCCAATAATTTTGCCTTAACATGGTCAGGTAAAAACTCTGTTCTTTTAACCAAGCATGTCTTCGAATCACAGAACCTGTAACTGCGGCTCTACAAGAAGCCTCTAAAGAATCAAAACCACATTGCAGAGTGTTTTCCCACCTGTAAAACTGCATGCAATAAATCCTGCATTTCTTTAAAGTCAAGAGCTTGTAAGCATTTTCTGTTTTAACTGAGCCATTAAATATTGTTGGTACTTAAGCATGTGAAACTGGCAATTTAAAGCCCTTAATGCTAAAGTTGCAAAAGTGTAAACTTTCTTCCCTCATCTATCTAATGCTCTAGAATCTCTGTCAGAGGGGACTGGATTTTTTGCAAAGGAAGCCTTAACCCCTTTGGGACCCTGGGAAATGGTTTCTGGGTCAGCAGAAGGGTTTTTATAAAGAAACTTGAGAGTCAGGGACTCTATAATACATATCTGGCTTGGCTGGAGCAGGGGGCAAAGAATCAGGAGATAAGCTGGATTCAGAGAACACATCATCCACAATATCTAACACAGGCGAAATAGCAAGGGGCCTGTGCTGAGGCAATAAAAGGAAGTCCCTGAGCCTTTTCTTGGATTCTGAATAATCCTGACCTTCCCAATGGAAATGCTCCCTCATGGTATGTAAAGTTTCCCCAAAAGAGTAATCCTCAGGAGGAGAGGCTGAAGGGATATATTCTTCAGCATCAGAGTCCTCGTAGGGGGGTAGAGAGTAGTCTGAAGAGGACTCAGAGGAAATAGAAACCTGATCAGAGGAATCATAGTCTGTATCCTGCCTAGGCCTTTTCTCAGGAGAGGGATGGGAACCCCTGATTAGAGTAATGAGGTCTTCGACCATTTTGAGCATCTGTTTCTTAGGCATGGATGACTTTCCTGGAGAATGCTGTACTTACTTCTTTGTCTTTAATGGTGTTTTTGTCTTGGCTGCTGCTTTAATAGTAAGTTGTGAAGGTCTGAAAACACCCTCACAAGCCGATGCCTACTCAGCAGCTCCGGACCCATCTGAGGGATTAGTTTCCATCGGTCCAATACCTTGAGTTTCCAGGGGCCTAGTTGCCTCCACGTGGGAGTCGGAGGTGGCCTGTGGCTTTGAGGTAGCGGGTGTCAGGGGCTGCGAAAGCACCTCACTGAGAACCGGCGACTGGCCTAGAAGAGGCTTTGTCGTCTGTTTTGGGCCTCGGATGCTTGTCTTTATCCTTGTCTTTGCGTTTTTTTATGAATTGCAGTCGTCGGTTGTTCCGACGGCATTGTATAATTGAACCTTCGGCCAAAGTAGTGCAAAGCAAAATCAAAATGTTGTTTTATACTGCATTTGTTAAATCTAGCACAAAACCAACAACTAGTGACATCGTGATCAGGGCCTAGGCATGGAATACAGTAAGAGTGGAAATCCTTATGAGGTATTTGCTTCCCACAAGAAATACAATTAACTTTTTCTGACATCGGTCTGAGGCAAGAAAAAAGTTTCCCCAATGGGGTACTTAGCTTTATTGAAGACTTTGGATCTGAAATTCGACTTCGAAAATCTCAGGAGTCGGATGACCGACACTTGCAAACTGCTTTTGCTTCGGGCACCGCACGGCAAGAAAGACTGAAGAAAATGGTGTCAGATGCATGTTATATACCCCTGGCGCACTGACGTCAGGGAAGAAGCGACAGCAACCGACGGACCAAGACTTTGGAACTCTGGCCGACTACGGGACCGCCTGACGGCAGGATAACCCAAGTGTAATGACTGCAGCAGTGTAACACGATGAACATCTGACAGTTTAAGGCCCTTATAGCCAAGGTAGCAGATGTGTAAACCTTTTTTCCCCATCTATCCAGTGCCCTAGAAGCTCTGTCAGAGGGGGGTAGGGTTTTTTTTGCAGCGGAAACCTTAACTCCTTCGGGACCCTGTGAAATAGTTTCTGGGTCTGCAACAGGGTTTTTGAAAAGGAATTTATGAGAGTCAGGAACCCTGTAATATCTGTCAGGCTTAACAGAAGCTGGAGGTAAGGAGTCAGGGGTGAGACTAGACTCCGAAAACACATCATCCACAATATCTAACACAGGTGGAATGGCTAGTGGCCTGTGCTGAGGAAGTCAAAGGAAATCCCTGAGCCTCTTTTTAGATTCTAAAAAATCTTGGCTCTCCCAGTGGAATTGCTCACTCATGGTATGCAAGGTTTCCCCAAAAGAATAGTCCTCTGGAACAGAAGCTGAAGGAATAGATTCTTCAGCATCGGAATCCACATGGGGGGAAGAGAATATTCCTGATCAGAAGAGGAATCAGAAGAAATAGAAACCTGATCCGAAGATTCATAGTCAGTCTCTTGCCTAGGCCTCATCAGGATGGGGATGGGAACCCCTGATCAAGGTAATTAAGTCTTCGGCCATTTTGAGCATCTGTTTTTTGGGCATAGAGGCCAGTCCATGTGGCTCTTGAGTTTGTTTCTTTGCTTTAGAAGGTGCTTTAGTTTTTGCCTTTGAAGCCGAGGTTGGTTTAATGTAAAGATGTTTAGGTCTGAATACACCCTCAGAAGACTGTGCCTGCTCAGCGGCTCCGGACCCATCTGAAGGAACAGTAACCGAGGCTCCAACACCTTGAGTTTCCAGCGGCATGGCCGACTCCACATGGGAGTCGGTAGCGGCCTGCGACTCTAAAGTAGCGGGCATCAGGGGCTGCAAAGCACCTCAGTGAGAACCGGCAACTGGCTTAGGAGAAGCTTCGTCGTCAGTTTTGGGCCTCGGTTGTCTCTCTCTCCTTTTCTTTGCATTTTTTGTGAACTCCGGTAGTCAGATGGCTATCTGATGACATTTCTGGATAATTAAACTGGCGTCCAAAATAGTTTAAAGCAAAATCATACCGACGCTTAATAGTGCGTTGGTTAAATCTAGCACAAAACTGACAACCAGCAACGTTGTGATCAGGGCCTAGGCAAGGAATACAGTAAGAATTAAAGTCCTTAGGAGGTATTTGCTTTCCACATGAAATACAATTATTAACTTTTTCTGACATCGGTCTGGAGCAAGAAAAAAGTTTCCCCAATGGGGTACTTAGCTTTATTGAAGACTTCGGATCTGAAATTCGAACACGAAAATCTCAGGAGTCGGCCGACCGGCACTTGCGAACTGCTGCTGCTTTGGGCACCGCGCAGCAAGAAAGACTAAAGAAAATGGCGTCTGCCGCATCTTTTATACCCAACGACCTGATGTCAGGGAGGGGGCGAGAGCAGCCGACGCAGGACCCAGGACTTTGGAATTCAGGCCTACTGAGGGCAACCTGCCAGCAGGACTACCCAAATGTTATGCCTGCAACAGTGAACCACGAAGAAATGGGTCCTGTTTTCTCTTGAGGCACCAATGGGAGAATCTTTTCCACTTTAATTTCTTGTGGCACTAGGTTTCCTGGCCTCCTGCAGGACATTGAGTACGTCCTCTGAGTATAGGTGCCTAAAAGGGATCAGACCCTATCATCCACAGTGTCAGTTTGAGATTGAGTAGGTGGGGGTGAAGGGATCCCCTGTCTTGTGTGATTAAGTCAAAGCAGTGAAGTAACCCATCGTGACTGCCCTGGACTAAGAGGTAGAGTAGGGGAAACCAATGCTGTCTTGGCCAAAAGGGAGTCACCAGCAGGATTTTTGGTTTGTCCTTCTATATTTTCAGGAGGACTTTGTGAATCAGAGGAAAAGGAGGGAAGGCATAAAGGAACATTCCCTCTCATGAAAAGGAGAAGGCGTCCACCCTCCATGCCTGTGGATGGGAAGCCTTGTGCAGAAGAGGGGCAATCTGTTTGTTCTTTTGGGAGGCTAACAGATCTGCCTGAGGAATACCCCACCTGTGAATTAGATCCTGAAATACCCCCCTGTGAAGCATCCATTCATGTGAGGGTGTCAAGGTTCTGCTGAGGGCATCTTGCCATCCTATTTTCTTCTGATGGGATGTAAACTGCTGCAAGTGAATTTGACGTCCTACTGCCAGGGACCAGATCTGTACAGCTAGACTGCAGAGGGGGTACGGCTTTGCTCCTCCTTGTTTATGTACCACAGGACAGTCATGTTGTCTGTGATGACCTTCAGGGTGCCTGGCAGAAGGATGTCTTGGAAGGCCTGCATAGCCAAGGATAGGGCATTTAAGCTCTTTTAGGTTGATGTGGTCCCTTCCTTTCTTGCATGGTCCACTTCCCCCTGTACTTTGTGTTGATTGTTGGCGTGGTGAAGAATGGCTCCACAACCTAAATCTGACACGTTTGTGAACAGATGCTGATTTGGTGAGGAAATCTGCAAGGGTACAACTTGATTGAGGGTAATGGTGGCAATCCACCAGGAGAGCTCCCTTTTTAAACAGGGAAGAAGAGGAAGTTTTGTTTCTAAGGGATGAGAGGGTTGGCTCCAAGAGTTTATCAAGACCCAATGAAACTTCCTCATTTGCATCCTGGCTAGACGGATCATGGGAATCAAGGAGGCCATGTACCCTATTATCCTGACAAATTCCTGAGATGGTAGAGGTAGCAGGGAGTGGAAGAACACAGAAAGAAATTCCACTTTCTGGGTAGGGGCAAAGACTGACATCAAATCTGTCCATATCCTGCACCCCAGGAAGACCAGGTCTTGGGAAGGAGTCATTTGAGACGTTAGGCAATTCACTGTGTAGCCTAAACTCTGTAGAAAGCTGCAAACCATGTCCAGGTGTTTGGACAGGGTTAGCAGATCCTGGTGCAGAATAAGAAGGTTGTCCAAGTAGGAATAAATCTGTATGTCCTGCAGTGTGCAATGGCTAGGCACTTTGTGAATACTCTTGGTGCTGTTTACAGGCCAAAGGATAAGGCAGAAAACTGAAAATATGATGAACCCACTGAGAAATGTAAATATTTTCTGTAAGGTGGGAAGATGGGGATATGTAGGTAAGCATCCTTCAGATCTAGTGTGGCCATGAACGCTTGAGATATGAGGGGAAGGAGGTGCTGCAATGTGAGCATTTTGAAAGTGGGCACTTTGAGAAAGAGATTGAGGTGGGATAAGTCTAGGATGGCTCTTCCAAGGGCCATCTTTTCTTGGGACCAAAAACATCCTTGAATAAAATCCCTTGGCTAACCGATACTCTGGTACTTTTTCTATAGTCCCCTGAGGTAGGAGTTGGCTCAGGATAGAGGGAAATAGTGGCATCTGATTGTGAGGGAGTTGAGGTATTCCCTGGAAGGGTGGAGTAGCCCACCAAGTTATAAAGTATCCCCTCTGGATGATGGAAAGCACCTACTTGTCTGTGGTGATTTTCTGCCAGGAGGGTAGGGAGTGGGTAAGGTCACAGTGGAGGAGCTCTGTTTTGGTCTGGCCGCCTCGGAAAGGATGATGGTGTGGAGGTGGTAGAAGACCTGGGAGCAGATTACTTCTCATTCAAGGGGATGGAGGCGTATGAGAAAACAGAGGGATGAGAGGACTGCCTCTTGACAAAGCTAGGTCTTTTCTATGAATTATGGGGACAGGTGAGACTAGTAAAGGTTACCTTTTTTCTGTAGAGACTTTAGTAACTCTGCAGAGGCTGCGCCAAAAAGGGCTTTGTTGTCCAAGGGTGGACTAAAGGCAAGGGCTGAAGTCTCAACCATGAAAATCTCCTTAACACAGAGCCAGAAGCAGCAGACTTAGAAGAAACTTCTACAGCATCACAGCTGCACTTAACTGAGTGCCTGGTCACTTAAGAGACCGGGGAAATAAGGGTGCTTAACTGTGCCTTAACAGGAGATTCTGGGACCTCTGACAGAAGAGTAGAGGCCTTGGTCAGGGAATCTAAAGAAAACTTGGCCATATGGGTCTGATAATTAATAGCCCTAATGGCCAAGGTTGAGGAAGTATATACCTTCTTCCCTAACTTGTCCATAAATTTGCTATCTTTATCCATTGGAAATAGGGAAGAGGAAGATAGTTGCCTTGAGGTCCCTATCAGGTGACACTGCAATGACTGCAGGGTCTGCAGGAGAGTATTTGAAAAGGTACTGCTCATTGGCAGACACATTGTAGAATCTGTCTGATTTCTTAGAAGCAGGAGGCTGTGATTCTGGGCTTTGTGAGGCAGAAGAGAAAGCATCCTGGAATGCTAGGAGTAAAGGTGGGACTGCAGATGATGAGGGCTGCTCCATCTGCAATAGTTCGAAGTATCTCTTTTTGGTGTCAGGGACATCTGACAGTTCCCACTTAAAATGTTGCCTAAGTAGAGAAATGGCATCGCCAAAGGAGAAATCTTATCCAGGGCAGTCAGGAGTTAAGAGACTCAAGGTTAACAAAATCTTTAGGAGAGTCTAACTGGGAGCAGTAAGTTAAGGACTCATCTGAGGTGGAAGACTCCTCTTCAGATAGTACCCGAGGAGCAAGTGGTAGGCCTGGTTGGGGGAACTGGGTTTGAAGAGCCTGAAAGGCCTTAAACAGAGTCTGGGAGAAGGTCGCCCAGGGTGGAGTAGAATCTTTAGAAGTGTGTTTCTCCTTTTACTTCCTTTTTAAAGGAGTGGAAGAAGCAGAAGTGGGCCTAGGACCCATTGTAATAGTGGATGGCAAGGCCGAACTAGTAGCAGGGCCTCTGAAGCCAGGAGCCGTGGTTCGCCCTCACTATCAGGTTCTGATGGTTGAAAAACCTCAGCAGATGTACTCTGAGTATCTTCAGCTTCCATTTTGTTTCCTGGATGCTGCGCAATACCAGATGTCCGAAGCGATCCTGGCTGATATTCACCTCAAGGATCTTACCGGACAACTGAGGTGCAGCTAGGAAGTCAGGCCTAAGTTTCTTGGCCTTTTTCATAGGCGGCTCCTCAGAGGGGCCTGCTCCACTTTCCATATCGCACGCCAAACATCTGAGGCACTGATTTTCTAAATACAGTTTTAAAGCCACCAGGCGGCTTCTAAGGGTTTCTGGAACATAGGATCGGCAAATGATACAGGCTATGTAATCATGGGCCTCCCCTAGACAAAAACACTGCTCATGTATGTCTTTATATGGGATTTGCCTACCACAAACGCACTTTCCCTTAGTAGGAGACATGCACGTCTGAAGCAACAGCAAAGAAACAAGAAAAAAATCCCACAAGGGCACTTATCTCAGTGCAAAGAGTCAGTGAACGATAAAGAAATTGGAAGGCCGATGTCGAGCAAATGCCGGACTGCAGAACTGATGATCCGACCTCTGAATTTCACTGCGGCAGAAAATTTCTGAATTGGCTACATGCAGATGTCACAAATATAGCTGTCAGTTTACGGCCTCTGCATGCAATGTCGCACATACCCGGCTTCTAAAACTGTGGCATACTGGCCGATGTCCAGTGCTGCAGGCAGCATCTCCCTAAGGTTATGGATACTGCAACATGTGACTAGAAGGACATCCGTAAATTCACCCCAAGGGTTTCATCTATGTCGCCCTTGGACAGGGATGACAGCAGCTGATCATGAATATAAAGGGTAAAACTTGGCTAGGCTTTTAAGGGCCCTAGGTCATTAGCCTAGTAATCGCCTAACCTTACTTGTTACAGGCAGAGCATGTTTGCAAAAAAAACTTGAATAAATTGACCATTTAGGCACAGAAAGTACAGTTGTGTACACTTACCATAAATGTAGATGTTCGAGTGTCTTCACTGTTGCAGTCATGACTGTAGGGTTCTCCCCTGCCGGCAGGCAGGCCTCGGTCGGCCAGAATCCCAAAGTCTGGGTCGGGCGTCGGCTGTTCAGCCATGCTCCCTGACGTCAGAGTGCCAGGAGTACAAAGCTGACAGCCGATGCCATGTTCTCCAGTTTTTCTTGCCCCAGATGTCAGGAGTTCCAAAATGAGTAAGATCCCATACCCTTTGCAAATGCACCTCAGAAGAAGGCTGAAAAAAAGGAACCACACAAAAGAAAAAATAAGAGGGGACAGGAGGGAGGGAAACCCAGACTGCAACAGTGAAGACACTCGAACATCTACATTTATGGTAAGTGTACACAACTGTACTATGTTCATCGCGTGTCACTGTTGCAGTCATGACTGTAGGGTTGAATCCCAAAGCAGAAAAAAAGGGAGGTGGTTATAAAGTAGAGTGGATGGCTAAAAGGCCCTGCAAGACTGCAGAAGCAAAGCTTGCCCTAGACTTAGAGTAAAGAGGTAGATTGTAGTGCTTAGAAAAAGTATGCACTGAACTCCAAGTTGCAGCTTCCAAAATGTCCTTGGTAGGAACTCCTCTGAGGAAGGCAGCTGAAGTGGCAGCAGCTCTGGTAGAGTGAGTCCTTATAGTCCCTGGGATTTGCTTTTTCATGGTGTGAATAGCAAAATCTGATTCCATGAGCAATCCATTTGGAAATGGTCCATTTTGAAATAGCTTTACCTTGGGAACTTGAAGCATAAGAAACAAACAATTGCTCTGATTTCCTGATGTCCTTGGTTCTGTCCAACTAAAAACGTAGTTGTCTGTGTACATCCAAGGAATGCAAGATCCTTTCCCCCTTATTTTGAGGAGTGGGGAAAAAAGTTGGCAAGTGAATAGTTTGATTTAAAGCCACTTTGGAAATCACCTTAGGCATGAAAGTAGGATTAGTCCTTAAAGACACCCTGTCTTGATGAAAAATAATATAAGGTTCCACAGCCATGAGAGCTTGCAACTCCGAAACTCTCCTGGCAGAGGTCAGAGCTAACAGGATAGCTGTCTTCCAAGATAAAAGCTTGATGTCAGATGTGGCAGCAGGCTCCAAAGGAGGTAAGGTGAGTTTTTCCAAAACATAGTTGAGATCCCAAGCAGGAATGGGAGGAGATCTAGGGGGCCTTAAGTTCTTAGCTCCTCTGAGAAACTGTCTCATGAGTCGGTGGGAAAAGATTGGAGGGTCTGTATTATAATGAGCAGAAATAGCAGAGGCAAGTATCTTTATTGGAGAGAAAGAGACCCTTATGTAAGAGGTCTGTCAGGTAAAGTAAAATCAGAGGAATGTTTTGAATAAGAGGATCAGAATCCTGAGCCTACATCCAGGAACAAAATTTTTTCCATTTTCCTGCATAAGATTTTCTAGAGCTAGGACGTCTGGCTTCTAAAATGACACCCATAACCTGCTTGGGTAGGAGAGAATGAATCAAAGACCCTGGATTAACCAGGCAGCCAGGCTGAGAGTTTTGACATGGGAGTGCAGAACCTGACCCTGGTGTTGGGACAGAAGGTTCGGAGTCTGTGGTAAAACCCAAGGGGGGCTCCAGACAAAGGTTTTTCAGTGTTGGGTACCAAAACTGTGAAGGCCAATTTGGGGCCAGCAAGATTATCATCTTGGGCTTGTCCTGTTTGATCTTTAATAATACCCGTGGAAGAAGAGGAAGAGGCGGAAAGGCATACCCCGAGAGGTTTCTCCAACTGAATGATAGTGCATCCACTTTCCAAGCTAGTTTGTGAAATGCCCTGGTGCAAAAAATCTGTAGTTGATGATTGAGGTGGGATGCAAAGAGGTCTATGTGAGGACATCCCCAGACTGCTGTAATCATCTTGAATATTTCGGTGTCCAGCATCCATTCGTGTGGGTCCGATAGGTTTCTGCTCAAACTGTCTGCCAGGAAGTTTTGCTTCCCTGGTAGAAACTGAGCTTGAAGGTCCAGTTTGCAAGCTAGAGCTGTGTTCCAAAGATTCATGGCTAGTCTGCAAAGGGGATAGGAATGAGATCCCCCTTGCTTGTTTATGTACCACATAACTGTGGTGTTGTCTGTCCGTATCAGTAGTTGTCCTGGTTGTAGAAGATTCCTGAAGGCCAATAGAGCTTTCTGAACGGCTAACATTTCCTTTAAATTGATATGCAGGTGCTTCTGATCCTTTGTCCAAAGGCCCTGCAGACAGTTGCCCTGAAAATGGGCTCCCCATGCATAATCTGAGGCGTCCATGGTTAGTATCGGAGTGGCATGAGGCAGACAGAAGGGTTTTCTTTTGTTTAGAGTACATGCCTTGGACCACCAAAGGAATTCCTTTTGAAGACAAGGCAGGACGGAGATTTGTATGTCTAAACTGTGGCAATGCTGAGACCATACACTTTTTAGGTACCACTGTATTTTCCTCATATGTAGTCTTGCATATGGTACGAGAAGGATGCAGGAGGCCATGTAACCCAAAGCCTGCAGGAATCTCCTTGCAGATAGCTGAGTTAATGTTGCCAAGGTTTTGAAAGTTGAAGCCAGCTGTAATTGTTTTTCGTATGTCAGAAATGCCATCTTGGTTGTTGTGTTTAGAGAAGCGCCCAGAAAAATTATCTGTTGTGAGGGTGTCAAATTTGTCTTTTTTATGTTTACAGTGAATCCCAGGAACTTGAGAAGATTCTGAACAAACTCTAGATGCTGGAGTAAGGCATCCTTGCTGTCTGCCTGAATAAGACAGTCGTCCAGATAAGGGTAAATTTGAATTCCCTTGAGTCTGCAATAAGCTACTACTGGAGCCAGGCATTTGGTTAAGACCCTGGGCGCAGTAGACAATCCAAAGGGCAGCGCAGAGAATTGATAGTGCCTCGATCCGGCCTTGAACCTGAGGTATTTTCTGCATTCCTGCCTGATGGGAATGTGTAAATATGCCTCCTTTAAATCCAAAGTTACCATCCATGCATTTTTGGTCAGCATTGGAAGTAGCTGCTGTAGAGTAAGCATCTTGAATTTTGGTATCTCGAGAAAGGTGTTCAAGACTGACAGATCCAGAATGGGTCTCCATGAATTTTGCTTCCTGGGGACTAGAAAGAGCCTTGAGTAAAAACCTTGTCCCATCTCTGAAAGTGGAACTAGTTCTATGGCTTTCATAGCCAAGAGAGCTTCCACCTGGTTTAAGGCCTCTAACCATTGATGTTTTGGAAGATTTGGCCATCCGCTTGGTCTTGGTAGGGTACGAAAATGGAATTTGTAACCTCTTGAAACCACATCCAGAACCCACTTGTCTTGGGTTATACAAGTCCAATTTAGGTGAAAAAGAGAAAGTTTTCCTCCGAGAGGGGCTTCCAGGCAAGAAGTTTCTGCAGCCCAACAGAGGGAGTCATGGAGTCTGTTTTCTATGAGCTTGCGACCTGTCCTCTCCTCCCCTAGGGGTGGAAGCAGTCCACTGTCTTGGTCTATAAGAGGCTTGCGTTTGAGGCCTTCCTCTGGAGCATCTGTATCTACCCCTCTGAGGCCTGTCTGAATTGGGAAAGGACCAATTTTTTGTAGGCCAATTCCTACTAAATCTGGGTGGCTGTACTTGTAAGAAATCTTTAACTGTTTGCATGGATTTTGCCTTGTCCTCCATCTTCTTTATCACCTCTTCAGCTTTAGATCCAAACAAAACATTATGCTGAACAGGAGCATCCAATAATTTAGCTTTTACTTGATCTGGCAAATTTTGTTCCTTTGACTATACATGCCTTCTAATGACTGTGCCAGAGGCAGCAGCCCTAAAAGAAGCCTCCAAGGCATCAAATCCACAGTGTAAACCATGCTTCCCAACTTGTTCAGTGGCATGCATTAAGTCATGTAATTCCTTATCTGCACAGGCAGAAATGGAAGTTAGCTTTTGTTTTAAAACAGACAGGAGAAATTGTTGGTATTTCAGCATATGAAACTGACAGTTTAAAGCCCTAATAGATAAAGTAGCAGAAGTGTACACTTTTTTGCCCCATCTTTCTAAAGATCTGGAATCCTTCTCAGTGGGAATGGGGATTTTAACAGAAGCGGCCTTAACCCCCTTAGGACCCTGAGAAATGGTTTCAGGGTCAGCAGTAGGATTCTTGTATAAAAACTGGTGGGAATCAGGAACCCTATAATATCTGTCTGGCTTAACAGGAGCTGGAGGGAAAGAGTCAGGAGTTAAGTTAGCCTCCGAAAAAGCATCATCCACAATATCCAAAATAGGAGGAATAGCCAGGGGTCTATGTTGGGAAGAAGAAGAAAATCCCTTAGTCTTTTCTTAGATTCAAAGTACTCCTGTCCTTCCCAGTGAAAATGTTCCCTCATTTCATGCAAAGTTTCCCCAAAAGAGAAATCCTCAGGGGGAGAAGCTGAAGGAATGGATTCCTCAGGATCAGAATCCTCATAAGGAGGGAAAGAATATTCCTGGTCAGAAGAAGAAACTGAAGAAACAGAAGCCTGATCAGAGGAGTCATAATAAACTTCCTGCCTTGGCCTTTTATCTGGAGGGGGATGTGAACCCCTAATCATAGTAAGTAAGTCCTCCGCCATCTTAAGTAACTGTTTGAGACTTGGGTGCCAGATCAGAAGAGGCCTGGGCTGCAGTCTTTGATTTGGAAGGAGTCTTTGCCTTTGTCTTTGGCTTTGCCTTTATTAGAAGCTGAGTAGGCCTGAAAGCCCCTTCGGAAGCCGGTACCTGCACAGCGGCTCCGGACCCATCCGAAGGAGCATTGTCCGAAGGTCCTGCAACAGAAATATTCAAAGGCCTAGTTGGCTCATCGTGGGAGTCCGTTTCGGCCATCTGTTCAGAAATGGCCGACAGGGGCTGCAAAAGCACCTCACTGACGACAGCCGAACCTGAAGCTGGCACTACTTGTACAACATCGTCTTATTTGGACCTCGGAGGCCTGTCTTTATCCTTGCGTCATTTGTGAACACCTGTAGCCGGAACCGTATCCGATGACATTTTATAATTAAAACGCCTACCCAAGTAATGAAATGCAAAATCGTACCTTCGTTTAATCGTACGTTGACTGAATCTAGCACAAAACTGACGACTAGCTACATCGTGGTCAGGGCCTAAGCAAGGAATACAGTAAGAATGAAAATCCTTATGAGGTATTTGCTTCCCACATGAAATACAATTATTAACTTTTTCCTGACATCGGACTGGAGCAAGAAAAAGTTTCTAACGGGTACTTAGCTTTGAGTAGGAGAAGAAAGTCTTCGGACTGAAGTACGTTTATAAAAAATTGTCAGGAGTCAGCCAACCGGCACTTGCGAACTGCTATCACCGCACGGCAAGAAAGACTGGAGAACATGGCGTCGGCTGTCAGCTTTGTACTCCTGGCACTCTGACGTCAGGGAGCATGGCTGAACAGCCGACGCCGGACCCAGACTTTGGGATTCAGGCCGACCGAGGACTGCCTGCCGGCTGGGGAGAAGCCTACAGTCATGACTGCAACAGTGAAACATGATGAACATCAATAATTTCATAATTATGCCAACACCTGAACATATGAGATTTGGATACCTAAACTGAAAGATGAATATTTAGTACAGCACACAATAACAAACTGTAGATTCATTTAAGGACCTGGGTAGACGAGTAGATCCAGCTTGGATTTTTTTTTCTAATCATATCAACCAACTGGTTAATGATAGTTACAGAATTATTAGGCTGTATACAATACATAAAGTCTGGAAAATTAGAAATGCTGAAATCATTTTTTTGTTACATTAAACCCAAACCTGAATATGGAATAACAATAGAGAAACCTTAAAGAAAAGAAGCTTGAGTAAACTAGCAAGAGTACAGACGAAATATACCAAGGGCATCCATGGATGTGAAAATTTCAACTATGAAAGACTAAAATATTTGAACTTTTACATAGTGTGAAAAGCAGAAACCTGATCTCAACGCAATGTGGTTAAAATACTGAGCGGTTGCTGTTAAACAGGTTTTTCAAGTCCACAATTCAAAAAAGTTCTCGGCAGCCGTAGCAAAAGTAAAAACTCTTCTTTATTGTAATAGATATAGCTGAAGGGTAAGCGCTTTCGCGTGGTCACAGCCACGCTTCATCAGACAAATAAAAGTTCTATAATACAGTGCTTATATACAACTTAAATTGCTTAGATTGAAACCAAACCCTATATAAATGGGTGTCTCATTAACCATTTAAAGTGGCAATGCATAGCTTCCAAAATCAAATAACAAACTGTTATAAGCGATGCTATGATGTTGAATACAAGTTCTAAAACAATGAATTTTTTGCACATAACTCATGTTGCAGTTTGCAAATTAAATACAAATCCATATATATATATATATAATGAATTAAACTAAAGAACAGTCATGAACCTTAACGTATTTCTATTAAGACTCTGTGCTTGAATAAATAAAAACAATGCAAACGCTGCACTACTGAAATTGACAAGTATAGTTCTAAAAAGACTTGTATACAATTCTCAGTGCATCTAAATGAATATGTAGGCATTTAGACCTTTATAGAACTTAGTATAGTTCAACAATTGGTCCATATTTATAAAGGCAAAGAGAACTTTGCGTATCAAAATGTTAATAAAAATAATACTGAATAAACATTTATGCAATTACCAACGTGACTAGAGCTTACATTTATTTATCGCAAATTATTTAAAATATATATTAAATTATATATATAGTAAATAAAGCAAACTGTCATGGAACTTGTTATAAATCAACTATTGTATTGTATTTAAATGAATGGAAATAGTAAAGCACTGTGTAGCTGAAACCTGACAGCTGACAGATATAGCCCTGAAAGAACTTATTTGCGGTTAGCAATATAACTAAACAGACAAGTAAACATTAAAAAACTTGACATAGTTCAACAGGTGATTCTTGCTTAGAAAAAGGGCAAAAAGCACAATAAGAAAGAACAATAAAAACAATAAAAAATAATGAAAACTTTAGACATTAAAGTGCTGATGGATATAACACTATATAAGCGTTTAAATGGTTACCATCGTAACCAAAGCATATATTCATTTAATATAGATTATTCATAGTAACTATTTAAAATTGTATAAAAATGTTCACTAAATTATTATGAAACATTTCTAAAAAATATATATATATATATATATATTAGTAATTAAAGACCTTTTGTATATACATAATGTGTGAGTTCTGTCGATGTCTTTTTAAACCCAAGTAAAGTCAAAAAATTATTAAAGAAATTTTTTTATATATGCTTAAATAAGTCTTACTATAAAGGTATATTATTAATACATCAGAGAATGCAACTCGGAACTCAAATTAAGTGACATATGACTTTTTAAAATATATCTCAGTTTAAATAGAGCCCAAAGCAAAATCTATTGAAATGTACTAATCCCCAATCAAACGCATAAGAATACTCCTGCAAGTTTCAGTAAGACTCTGAAACATAAGCTGCTAAAACTAACTAGGTTCCCCCCTATTTTTATAAAGGGGGGGAAAAATTAATAAATAATAAATTTTCCCATTTTAACATATTTCGGGGAAGAAAAAACTATGAAAATAAGAAAAATTTTAAACCCCCAAAAGCATAGACTTAGCCTTATCTTCCATTTTAAGACTGCCCCCAACAGGAACCAAACAACACATCAGATTGTAAAGGAGTATCTAAAAATCCTTTGTCTTAACATGGTCAGACAAATTCTGATCCCTCAGCCACAGAAGCTCGCTAAGAACTAACCCAGTGGCAGCCACCCTAGATGAGGGCCTGTACAGCATCAAAACCACATTGCAAAGAATGCTTACCCACCTGTTCAGAAACATGTACTCAAATCTAACTCTTTACACTCAATTCATTACCGCTAGAGCATCTACCTTAGACCCCCAATTCAATTGAAAAAGTAGATAGTTTTGGTATTTCAACATGAAACTGGCAATTCAAAGCCTCATAGCTAGGGGTGGAAGAAGTATAGACTTTCTTTCCCCATCTATCCAAAGCTCCTGGCCCTCATCGGAGAACCGGGATTTTTAAATAACAGAAGCCTTTAACACCCTTAGGCCCCTTGACTAACAGTTTCTGGTCCATTCTGCCCTAGGACTTAAAGATACTTTATGAGCTTCAGGCACCCTGTAATACCTATCCGGGTTTAACAGGAGCAGGAGGGTAAAAGCAAATCAGGATTAAGAGAAGCCTCCCGCAAAACACATCTTCCACAACGCCTCCCAGAACAACAACAGGGAGGTATAGCCAAAGGCCCATATGCAGTAAAACAAAATTCCCCTAAGCCTTTTCCTGGAATCAGAGAAGTCCTGACCTTCCCACCTAAAATGCCGCTCCCATGCGAAAATGAAGAGTCTCCTTGAAAAGAAAAAATCTTCAGGAGGAGAAGCAGAAGGAGTAGAATCATCCACATCAGAATCAGAATAAGGGAGAATATCTGCAAGTCTTCAGCCAAGACTCTGAAACATCCAAGCCTGCTCAAAACTCCCCCAACTCAGGTTCTCAATTCCTGGGTCTCTTATCAGGAGGGGCAAAGAACCCTAATCAAAGTAATCAAATCTTCTGCCATTTTAAGCATATGTGCTTCTTGGGCACAGAACCTGAAGTAACTCAGGGGTGACAATCCAACTGAAGCTAAACCTGGCCTGGGTTTCTGGGAGTAAAGCCTTGGCCACAGAAGGAGTAGAAAGGCCTAACCACCCTAGGAAGGGAAGGGAGTACAGTAAACCTGAGAGGCCCCTTCAGCCTGACCTGTCACCTGAGAGGCCACATCCTGCAATAACAAAGTCTCCCCTGGGACTCCAGAGAAAACCTCCGGGTGGGAACCCCCGGCTCCACCGACACTTCCTAAAGAACCGCATCCGGTACGGACGGTTCTTCTTGCCTAGGCTTAGCCAGCTTTTGCCCTTGCGCCTTCTTCTCGAAGAAGCGGAGCGCGCGGAGCATCCACGGGTATATTATACCGTGCACCGCTTCCCAAGACTTAACCTGGCACAATCTAACCTTCTTCTTAATAGGTGCGCTTTTATATTGAATCTAGCACAAAAGGCTAATTCTACACTCCCGACTACGCACATGCGTGTCAGGGCCTAAACAAGGAATACAGTAGAAAGTATGATAATCCTTATGAGGTATCTGCTTCCACATGAAATACAGCACTCACTTATTAGACATCCACAGACATCAGGACTGGAGGCAAGAAAACGTAAATATTCCCCCATGAAGTACTTAGCCAACTTTAGAAAGTCTTAGGACTGAAACCCCAACGAAAATTTCAGAACGCAACGTAACTTTTGCAACGCTAAGTGTTTGCATCGACCATGCAAAAGACTGAGGATATGACGCCGGTCATGCGCATTTGTACCCCTGACGCCCTGATGTCAGCCCACGCGCTTTGACTGGACGCCAGCCTTATACTTCGATATTCGGCCTAATCGAGGACAGCGGACTACCCAAGTGTAAGGACTGCAGCAATGTGAGATGAAGAACATCATGATGAACATCAATAATTTCATAATTATGCCAACACCTGAACATATGAGATTTGGATACCTAAACTGAAAGATGATGGCGATAAACAGTACAGCACACAATAACAAACTGTAGATTCATTTAAGGACCTGGGTAGACGAGTAGATCCAGCTTGGATTTTTTTTTCTAATCATATCAACCAACTGGTTAATGATAGTTACAGAATTATTAGGCTGTATACAATACATAAAGTCTGGAAAAATTAGAAATGCTGAAATCATTTTTGTTACATTAAACCCAAACCTGAATATGGAATAACAATAGAGAAACCTTAAAGAAAACAAGCTTGAGTAAACTAGCAAGAGTACAGACTTAAATATACCAAGGGCATCCATGGATGTGAAAATTTCAACTATGAAAGACTAAAATATTTGAACACATAAAGCAGAAACCTGATCTCAACGCAATGTGGTTAAGCAGGTTTTTTCAAGTCCACAATTCAAAAAGTTCAAAGTAAAAATTGTAGATATAGCTGAAGTGGTCACAGCCACGCTTCATCAGACAAATAAAAAGTTCTATAATACTATATACAACTTAAATTGCTTAGATTGAAACCAAACCCTATATAAATGGGTGTCTCATTAACCATTTAAAGTGGCAATGCATAGCTAAATCAAATAACAAACTGTTATCGATGCTATGATGTTGAATACAAGTTCTAAAACAATGAATTTTTTGCACATAACTCATGTTGCAGTTTACCATTAAATACAAATCCATATATATATATATATAATGAATTAAACTAAAGAACAGTCATGAACCTTATTTCTATTAAGACTCTGTGCTTGAATAAATAAAAACAATGCAAAGCAGCTGCACTACTGAAATTGACAAGTATAGTTCTAAAAGACTTGTATACAATTCTCAGTGCATCTAAATGAATATGTAGGCATTTAGACCTTTATAGAACTTAGTATAGTTCAACAATTGGTCCATATTTGGACGAAAGGCAAAGAACTTTCATTATCAAAATGTTAATAAAAATAATACTGAATAAACATTTATGCAATTACCAACTTACATTTATGTAAATTATTTAAAATATATATTAAATTATATATATAGTAAATAAAGCAAACTGTCGAACTTGTTATAAATCAACTATTGTGTTGTATTTAAATGAATGGAAATAGTAGCACTGTGTAGCTGAAACCAGATATAGCCCTGAAAGAACTTATTTTAGCAATATAACTAAACAGACAAGTAAGCGTTTAAAAACTTTGACATAGTTCACCAGGTGATTCATGTTTAGAAAAAAGACAAAAAACACAATAAAAGAACAATAAAAAAACAATAAAAAATATAATCTTTAGACATTAAAAGTGCTGATGGATATAACTATATAAGCGTTTAAATGGTTGCCATTTCATTTAATATAGCTTATTCATAGTAATATTAAAACTGTATAAAATGTTCACTCATTTCTAAAAAATATATATATATATTGATAGTTAAAACTTTTGTATATACATAATGAGTGTGAGTTCTGTGGAGTCAAAAATTTTATTAAAATTTTTATATATACTTGAATAAGTCTTACTATAAGGTATATTATTATTAAGACATCGGAGAATGGAACTTCGAAACTCAAATCAAGTGACATACAACTTTTAAAATATATCTCAGTTTAAATCAAAACAAACTCTGTTGTACTAATAGCTTGAAGCATAAGCATTACCTAATGGCACAAATAACTATAAAGGAAAAATGTATAGCAATGCTAAAATGTAATGCTAAGGAATAAGACCATACAGTTAAAATGCATAGGTAAATAAATAAATAAATAAATAAATAAATAAATAAATAAATGCATTTTATATCATAGTATTTTCATTTGCTTTAAAGCTAATAAACAAAATCTATTTAGGTAAAAATAAGTTAAATTAATAACATTCCAGGTATATATAACTATGTATTAAAGCAGATAGATAATTTTAATATAAACTTGATTAAATATATTATTTACCTATAAAATGCAAATGAAATATTATAAAGATATATAGGTTATTTAACTAATATCATAACTATAAACATTAATAAGAAACATACAACTAAATGTACATATGTAATTAAACAGTAGTGTTAGCTCTATTATTTAGAATAGGTTTAATGGAACTGAAGTATTCAAACCTGATGACTGAGCATTAAATTTCAGAATCATTTTAATTCTGCTAGGGCTAAATTATTTATAAACAGAAAATGATGTTCATTATGTTCTATTATATGTTGTGCTAGTGCATTGATATCTATTTTTTCTTTATTTCATAAATGATGGATATACATCAGTTAACCTCCTTTCTTAATGTAAAATGCTGTACATTTTGTGCAGGTTACTAAATAAACCAAGGTTTTTGTTCTGACAGGCAACATTAATGTAATAAGTAAAAGCCTAGAATGGAATGAGTAAAAGTAGAATCTAGACAAATCATTTTACACCTGGTACAGAAGAAACTGTTCCCGATTTCTATGGTATTTGGTACAATATCTTTGCATAAAATTTGTTTCAAGTTGGGACACAGTTTTATATAAAGAGGAAAGTTTCCCACTAGACTAGATACTAAAGAATCTGTCTGTAAAATATTCCAGTTATTCCGTACAACTGTCTCCAGACATTTTACATCGCTAGTGTATTTTAACTTTTTTATTTTTTATTTTAACTTTTACATAGTATCATATAGATATTTAAGAGGAGACCTTGTTCAAGTATGTGGGGAATTTAGATACCATACCTCTAGGAATGTTTGGGGTCAGACAACCTGTGTAGAAGATTCTATAGGATTGGTTTTCTGAGAGAGTAGCTGATGGATGGAATAGGCAACCAAATTACATTAAAGCAAGCAGTAGTTTAGATATTTTTAAGAATAATCTGAAAATTTATGGGAGTAATTGTTTTGGTATATTGGCAGGCTGAAAGGGCAATCTGATGTTGCATTGGTAATGATTATAAGCTATGTACTTTACCATAACTAGGCATCTGCATTGTCCATTTTCATTCTTCCTCCGTTATGGATTCAGATTCGATCCTTGGATCCAACTCTTCTGCACTCTACAGACCACATCCAACTCTTGAGCTCTTCCCTCTACCCATAAGGCCCTATGCCACCCCCATTACCTTAGATCTTGTTTGCCACCAACATGGTTAGAAGTAGGTTCCGCTCTCGAGCATTTGTAAGCAAGCTTTTTTTAGGTGTTAAAATTTTTCTCTTTCCTAAACTTTAGAATTTATTCTTACAACCTCCCTCTTAGTTGTCGCTAGCATTGGGGATTTTTTGACTCATTTCCTACTAAGTTTTTAGTAGTCTTCCTACCATTGTTGGTACCTTTTGTTACCTGGTTTAAAAGGTATCATCTCCAAATACCATAGTTGGTATTTTTATCCTTCCCTTTGCTTCCCAGGGTATTTCTACTAATTACCTTTTCTGGTAATTTCTTTTCTGATAACTATCCATTTTTACTGTACAAAAAGGGATGTTGCTGTTTACCTTTTCGTTGTTCGTACAGGGTTCATTCTTCTTTTCCTGTAGTTATATCAGACAAACCAACAGGTTTTAAGAAATGCCCACAAGAAGTGCATTTACTGCCTTGGTCTTGATCATCTCAATACTGCCTGTACAGTCTGCTCTACCTTTAACCCCAAAGCTTTGGCTGATGGGCATAATAAGCTTATTTGGAAGGGCTTACTACCTGCTGCTGCTGCTTCTGGGACTTAACCCCCCCTGAAAATCTAGCAGAGCAGCAGTTTCAAAGCTTAAGAAACGGTCCCCGCCAAAGTCCCCCCCAGTCTTCTTCAAAGCCTAGAGGAAAAGTTAGGAAAATTATGGATCGGACAACCTCAAATCCAAGACCTCTTAATCTATCATTAGATCTATAACCTTCTTTAGGATCTGAAGCCTTCAGATCCACAGTTATCTCCCAGTCTCCAATGACTTCTTTGCTGAATCCTAAGCCTTTGGATCTGATACAAAGTACGTCTTGCAGGAGCAGCACTCTGCAGTTCATGGTAAACCCATTTCGCCCTCCTTGCCTGCACAGCTATTTCAAACTTCTAAGAAATATTCCAGTTCCCCTTCCACAGCATCTTCTAGATCCTCCAGAGGTTTATCAGAGGCAGATGTGGATAGGATTATGCAAAAGTTTCTCAGGACTCGGATCCAGATGGGGCTTCTGCCAGCTCCGTTCCCTACCAGATCCGTGAGTGTACACTCAAGTCCATTCTATCTCCTTTTCTGAGCTGACCATTAGTTTCAGAAACTGAGGATCAGAAATCCCCTGAGTGCTGTGGAGTCGGATCCAAGGAAAGTTCCCTCTTCCACTCTGTTTCCCTGATGGATTCTGCTCGGATACCCTTGCATCAGAATGGGTCTCTGAGCCGAAGTGTCAGTGACGGGTCCAAGGGTTTGGGGTCGGCTCCAGTGTTGTCAGATCCATCCATCCCCCCTTGCAGCTTTGGCCCTAGACAGTTTAGGTCCGATTCTCTTCTTGGAACTCGGATCTGGAGATGCCCATGATCTACTTTCCCAGGAAGCTTCAGCTCTGAGGGGGCAGGTCATGGCTTCTTCCCAGCCCCTCAGCCTTTGAGGTGGTAAAAAAGGCTTTTTCTCTCCAGACAGAACCATCTTTTCTTTTGGATCCTACCCCTTCACTTCCATTGGTTCTAAGTTCTGAGTCGGTCAGGCCTATTCCACAAGGACAGCCAGTTCCAACAGGCCTCCAGGTTGCTGCAGTTGAGGAGCTTTCCCCCTCTTCCGTCATCTCTCCAGAACATCCCACGGAGTAGGTCCCCCAGAAGGGGATATGTAAAAGGAGACACAGACTCCCCTTTGGAGTCTCTCACTGAAGGCACTGATTTTGATGGAGAATAATCCCCCACATCATCACTGGATGACATCTCCTTTGGAGATGTTCTAGAGATCCTGAAACAGAAGGGTGGTTGGTTACCCCAAACTCCTTCTCCCAAAGAATTGGTGTTCTTGGAAGCTTTTGGTTCTGGACCATCTATGTCTTTGGTCATCCTCACTGGCGGACGAACTAACTGACTTGATTTCCCATTGGCCATGGAAGGAGCTGGATCCTGTTGAGCCCATTCCCAGGCACCCTGATAAATTCTTGGCACCAACTGCAGACAGACCCCAATGGAGCAAAGAAGTCCCAGTTGATGATATGGTTGTGGTGGCAGCCACTAAGAAAAACCTAGTAGATCAGAGCTCTATTGTCAATCCCTCTAATATAGAGTCTACAGCATTGGACGGATTTGGAAAGCGGGTATTTGCTTCAGCTACCTTTGCACTGAGGTCATTTAACTATCTGGTACATTTCACTAGACTTAGATTTGACTAAAGAACTTTCAAATACTTTGAGTCCATGACCCCTGAGGATTTCAAGAGAACACTCTTATCCATATCAAATGCTTCAATGAGGTAAATCTCTTGTACAGCTGAAGGTACCTCATGAGCAGCTAGTTCAGGTATTGCCTTAAGGAGACCTGTCTGGATGAGATTGTGCAACTTTGCCAAGTCTTTTAAGGTGTCTTATTAATGCCCATTTGATGGCACTTCCCTGTTTGGGCCATCAGTAAAGGATATGCATACCCACAGCAAAAAAAAAAAAAAAAAAAAAAAGAGAGATCCTGTCTGCCATAGGAATCAAGTTTGCTATGCCTCAGTGGACCTTCGCCAGGAACCAGAGAGGTGGTAAGAAAATGTGGCACTGCAAATCTCAGGGTCCTTTCAGCATTTGCATGGGAAAACTCCCAGAAACGGAGGGAGGAATTTTTTAATGGCAGACATCTCTCTAGAAGTAGATGAAGCCTGCAAAACCAGGGCTTTAGAGATTCTTCTTCAGATGGGCCCCATCAACGCTCCTGAAGTGCTGCCCAACTGCTCTTCTCTGGAGGCAGTCGGTCAATTCTCTTTGCACCTAGACACCCGGACAAACATCACAAAAGATGCATGGGTGCCAAGTATAATATCCACAGGCCATTTCATACCATTTTTCCTTCTTCCTCATAGTCAAAGAAAGAAACTTCCTTCCTCTGAGTGGGTGGAATGTCGGGCAGTAGGACAAGAAATTCAAAAGCTACTAGAAAGAGGCATCCAAAAGTTTCCACCAGACCAAACAGGATTCAGAACTCATTCCTGCTTCTTTTTAGTGCCAGAAAAAACAGGGGACCTGAGACTCATTTTGGATTTAAGCATATTGAACTACTATGGAAAGAAGGCAAAGTTCCGAATGGTTATGTTTCAGTCCCTCCTACCCTTTCTGCACAAAGATGATTGGATTTGCTCAGTCAACAAACTGGAAAATAAAATGAAATGTCCTTCAGGTGCTGGGTTGAGATTAGAGCAGCCAGTATGCCTCTATTTCAGTTTGAGCCTTCACATCTGTCACCTGAAAATATGAAAGTCCATCTAAACAAAAAACATGGTTTATGTAGGTTAAAGTGAAAAGGGCATATACTGATTAGGGCAAGCAAATCTAGAGAGGAAAGTTGCAGCTGTACTGTAGACTGCAAGGAGCTCATCTGGACCACCTGCACTGGACATTGAAAGAAAGTGGTTGAAAAATGGCTTTATGGGTCTACAGTTACAGCATGCAAATTCCTGCATTCCATTAGCTGAGGATTGGGGGGGGGGCAAGTAATTAGAAGTTATGTACTCACCATAACGTTCCATCTGAGTAGGTGTATTCATTTGTCTGCAACCTGTGGGTTATGGATCCGATATCGGATCCGAACCGGCATGGTTTTCCAGCTATGGATCCAAGCTCTCAGCTCCTCCCCTCACCCATAATGCCCTGCTCTACCCTCATGACCTCAGATCGAGTTTGCCAAAGCAACAATACCCTAAAAAGGGTAACAAGGAATATGCAGGAAACTGAAAGGCCAGGGGATAGGAGGGTTGCAGACAAATGAATACACCTACTCAGATGGAACGCTATGGTGAGTACATAACTTCTAAATCTGGAGTAGGATATTCATTTGTCTGCAACCTGTGGGACAGAGTCCCCAGCTACCTGAATCTTGGGCGGCCATCATGGAAGGATATTCCGAGCACCGGAGCCAAAGGATGCTCTACCCCTAGATGCAAGATCCAACTTATAGTGGGAAATAAACGATGAGATGAAGCCCACGTGGCTGCTGCACAAATATCATCTAGAGGAATCCTAGCCTTGAAGGCTGCCGAGGTAGATACTGACCGGGTTGAATGGGCATGAACACCCTCCTCAAGGGCCTTCCTGAAGCTTGATAAGCCAATAAAATGCACTGTGAAATCCAGCGGACAGAGAAACTTTAGAGATTGGCTTGCCCAAATTGAATTTTGCAAAGGAAATAAACAGCTGGTCGGATTGCCTATGACCAGCTGTCCTGTTCAGATAAAATCTAAGTTGCCTGTGAACATCTAGTGAATGTAGCTTATATTCACCTTTGTTTTCATATTTAGGAAGAAAACAGGGAGGTTAATGGATTGATTGATGTTTGCTTCAGAAGTTTATTTTAGGAAGAAAGGACGGGTTGGTCCTGAGGGAGACACGGTCCGATGAAATACCAAGTAAGGAGGTTTAGCTGATAAAGCTTGAAGTTCAGAAACTCTCTTGGCTGATGTAATGGCTACCAAAAGGCTGTCTTGTAGGACAAGAATTTGAGATCCACCGTAGCCGCTGGCTCGAAGGAGCGGTCAAGGCCTGTAGGACCAAAGAAAGGTCCCAAGGAGGAACTGCTTGTTTTATAGGGGCCTGAGAAGAAAAGTACCTTTAAGAAATATTTTACACAATTTGGCTGACATAAGAGGATTAGAGTCATGGCCAATGTGATAGTGAGAAATTGTCGCCAGTTGAACTTTGACTGTGGAACTGCTGGCACCATCGTTAAAGAGAGTGGTTAGAAAGTCAAGCACTAAAGGGAGAGGAACCGTGAAGGGATTCAGGCCTTGCCGCCCCCACAAAGAGAAACGTTTCCATTTGCTTCGTAAACCTTTCTAGTGGATGGTTTATGAGCCGCCACCAAAATAGCCTTTACAGGTGAAGAAATACCGGGAGTCCTTATCAAGAGTGGAACTGGAGCAGCCAAGCGGTCAGCTTGAGGTTGTCCAGGTTCGAGGAGGAATGCAGGATGGATGGGATATCAGATCCGGATGGGATCTAGAATCCAAGGAGGATTCACCGAGTGAGACCTTAGGAAGGGGAACCAGATCTGTCGAGGCCAGAATGGAGCAATGAGAATCATTCTGCAACCCACCCGAGAGGCTTTCTGAAGAACTTGCAGCATCAGAGGCAAGGGTGGATAGGCATACAGAAGACCGGGTGGCCAAGCATGCACCAGAGCTGCCTTCTTGGGGTACCGAGGAGGTATTAGAGCCAAAAACTGTCGCACTTGGTGTTTGAGGGAGAAGCAAAAGATCGCATGAAGGGGTTCCCCATGCGTAATATGCCCGCTACTTGACAATTGAGAGACCACTGTAAGGGGTCAGAATGGTGCGACTGAGCTTGTCCGCTAGGATGTTGGACCGACCCGAATGTGCTATTAGAAAGTTTATTGGTGGAGATTGCCCATTCCCAAACTCTCATGGCCTCGACAAAGAGGGTAAGACCTTGTTCCCCTTGCTTGTTGATGTACCAGACAACAGACATGTTGTCCGATTGAATCGCAATTGTTCCCAAGGGAAGAAAGTCCTGAAGTGCTAGCAACGCTAAGAGCACTGCTCTCATCTCTAGAACATTGATATGCAGTAAGGTCTCTGAATCGCTCCACGTGCCTTGGACGGTCCGCCCAAGTGCCCCCACCCGAGGCGGAGGCGCCCGTGGTCACCGTGGCGAGAGGGGAGAAGCACAAAATGGGCGGCCTTTGTGGAGATCCGGAGTGGAGCCACCACAAGAGGGACCGCTTGCAAGCCTTGCTGATCGCTATGGGATGATGCATGGGGAGAGCAAGGTAAGACCACTGTACTAAGAGCGCCCACTGTACAATGCGGATATTGAGCCTGGCAAGAGGAAGAAGTGCTATAGCCGATGCCATGGACCCTAGAGCCCTCAGGACCAACTCCGCTGGAACAGAACTTGAATGGAGAATGGCCCGCACCTGGAGCTGCAGATTTAGAACTCTGTCCGCAGTGAGGAAGGCTCAGAACTCCTTGTGTCTAGCCTGGCCCCTATAAAATCTAAGAGCTGTGTGGGCCAGGTTGGACTTTTTGTATTTATTGTGATGCCCAGAAAGGGAGCAAGATGGAGAAAGGAGTCTCGCCAATAGGAGTAGATGCCTTGTTGGTAAGAAGCCAGTCGTCCAGGTAGGGAAGACCTGCACCCCTGAAGCCTCAGGTGGGCCGCTACCACTGCTAATACTTTGGTGAACACCCTGGGGCTGTGGTGAGACCAAAGGGAAGGACCCGAACTGGTAGTGACTGGCTCCCAGCCGGAAGCGGAGAAACCTCCTGGAGCGCCTGTCCATCAGGATGTGGTAGTACGCTGGCCCTTGAGATCTATCGAGCACATCCAGTGATTTTCTCCCAGAAGGGGAGAATAGATTGCAGAGTGACCATTCGAACTTTTCTTTGGGGACTGCCAGATTCAAGAGAGAGAGGTCTAGGATTGGTCTTAGTTCCCCCGTCTTTTTTGGCACTAAAAAGCATCTGGAGTAGAACCTGATCCGATCTGGTCTGGGAACGGGCTGGATGGCTCTTTTCTTTAGCAGATGGCCAATTTCTGCCAAAGCGCCTCCCGCTGACCGGGTGGGACGCCTGGGAGGGACTTCAACTTTGGAAGGTGAAGGAAAGGAATGCGATATCCCCTGGATACGATTTGGAGAACCCAGCGGTCCGATGTTATGGACTCCCATGCCGCTAGGTGCCCCGAACGCCCCGACTGCCTCCAGAGTAGAGCAGTCGGGCAACCCTCAGGGTTGCTGGGCCGCTCAGAGAAAGGTTCCCTGGACCAAGTTTCTGGGAGCACCTCTGCCTCTAGGGCGGCGCCCCTGTCCTCCTCTGCCACGGAAGGACTGGTTGTCCGAGCAGGCTGGGACTGCTGCGACTTCGGAACCACATCTTCTTCTGACCCTTTGGTTCCTAGAATAGGGCCTCTGGGGTGCAGAGAAGCGGATTCCGACGGCAGACAGCGCCTTCCCGCCCTTCTCTGGGTCAACGCCTCGCGAACGGTCTTGCCAAACAGAGCAGAACCATCAAAGGGCGCTAAACGACGCTTTGAAGGGCTCAGAAAATGAGGACGGAGCCAGGCCTGACGCCTAGTGACCAGTCCTGTCCCGCAGCTCTAGCGGCGCCTCTGCATGGGAGAGTAGCCGCATAGAAGTATTTGTAACTGACCTAAGAGTGGCCATACGGGTGGAGTGCAGAACTCTGTCCTCCTCCGAAATGGACTCAGGGGATGCAGCGTATTCTTTAATAAGATCTCGCTGCATCCAATAACATGTGCCAAATAGTTCAGCCCTTACCGAGAAGGTGCCGAACTGAACATCCGCTTCCCCAAGCGGTCCATCATCCGAGACTCCTTGCTCGGTGGGTGGACTGAGGGACTCTCCTGAGCCAGTTCCCTCTTTGTGGCCGCCATCAACATGGCATCTACCGGAGGCCCCTTACTCCAATGGGTCCGGGTCGGATGGCGGACTAAGGATCCTATCCGGTCTTTGGGAATTGGCTCCACGGTGTCCGGTTCCTTCCACGCCCTGGTGGTAATAAGGTCCACCAGGGGTCGGCAGGGGGACACCCAAGAGGTAGACGGGCCCGCTTCAAATGCCTCCAAGAACACGGACTCGTCCGAGGAAGACTTGGGGCAGACCACCCCCTTATACGGAGCATTTCCATGATGTCTCCAAAGGAGACATCCTCGGGGTGACCGTGGGGAGCCTTCCCTTCCTCCAAGTCCATGTCTTCAGTGAGAGACTCGGGAGTCAATGTGCCTCCTTTAGACGTATGTAGGGACCTCCTCTGGGGGCTGTCAGAGGAGTCCTCGCAGCAGCAATTTGCTCCATAGGAGCCACTTGGGGCACAGAAACGGGCTGTCCCAGGGGCCGGATGGTGGAAGCCTGGCCCAGTGCAGAGGGAGCGGACGGAGCCGAACAAGTGCCGGGGTCCGGAGACCTCAACAGAGCCCTCTCCACTACATCAAAAGCCGAAGGGGAGCCGACCACCAAAGGATCCGACAATCGGCTCCCCTCGGATCCGAGTGGACCGAGCCGGCGCCAAGCACTCGGATCCGGGACAGTACGCCCGGACACAGACGGGCGCCAAGGAGCACTGATCCCCGGATCCGGCTCGGATCCAGGCTCGAGGTCGGGTCCGACGCACTCGAGGCAGGGTCGGATCCGGCACCAAGTACTATCGGCGCCGACCCACCCCGCCCGGCTGCTCGGCTCCAGCTGCTCAACCCGGATAGCGGGTCGGAGAAGGAGCAATAGGCTTAAAAGGGTGTTGAGCTCCCCGGGGGGAGGCAAGAGCACTCCCATCTGCATCTGGGCCTGGATGAACCTTCTCATCATCCGTCCAGATCAGCATCAGAAAGGCTATGTGGATTCGACGAGGCTACCGAGGTAGGCCTGGAGTGCCTCCTCGATAGCCTCGACGAGATCGGGTCTCCTCCTCCTCAGGACCCGTGAAAAGCACACAGGGACCGGAGCCGAAGGAGGAGACAACGAACGGAGCCGGGAGAAGCTCGCTGGCGGGCCGAAACAGAGGTCTCGCCCGCCAGGTGCTTCTCCCTCCGTCCTTTAGCAGCATCCCTCTCCTCTCCAGAAGCGGAGGTTGAGTCCCAGGAGCAGGAGGGTGCCACAGGGGAACAACTGTAGCCACAGTAGTCAAGGAGCGGAGGTCGGAGCAGAGTCTGGCGGTAAAGACCCGCCAAGACAAGCTTGGACCTCCGCTCCTCAGTGCCCTGGGGTTGAACCCTGCACATATGGAACAGCCAGATGTGAGGTGTTCAACCCCGAGACACTAGTGTGCCATCAGCCGTGAGAGCTTATGGCCACACTCGGAGCATTTTGAAAAGATAGATTTAGGCTGATCAGCCATAATCTACAAGCTACTTAAGTAACTTAAAAGAAAAAGACACACAGGCCTACACACACACTCTACGAACAGCGAGGGGAGGGAAAAAAAATTACTTATTTTAACTCAAACTAAAACTATTAATGAGGGAAACCTAAACTTTCACACAAAAGTATACAAAAATTTCAAAACTTTCTGTTTTAACAGGTAAATAAACTACCACTTAGCTGAGAGCAAAGAACCCAAATCCAGTCACCAGCGCGGCAAACGAGATCTGAGGTCATGAGGGTAGAGCAGGGCATTATGGGTGAGGGGAGGAGCTGAGAGCTTGGATCCATAGCTGGAAAACCATGCCGGTTCGGATCCGATATCGGATCCATAACCCACAGGTTGCAGACAAATGAATATCCTACTTCCGATCTGGGGTTAAAGAAAGTGCAAACTGAACAATGCGACTGTCTGGCCAAAAGACCGGCTACACCATTAAGCCAAAGGTAGAGACACCAAGTTGGAACAGTATGTTCAGAGTATGTCCAAACAGATGGATGGTAGAGGTAATTACCTAACCAAAACCATAACTTTACATTATAAAAAGGATCCTTAAGCTGCAGCCATAAACCCATCATAAAATGTGATGTTGAGGTAATCAAAATTAAACATGTTATGGGCAGAGTCTCACAGGTACTTGCACTGTAGGTGTTTTTCAACCATTATGTTTCATAATTTAGAACCCAAACCGAAATACAAAAGGTGGAGGTGTATCCATACTCATCAAGGATACCCACACCTCCAGGTGAGTGGCACAGCACGATGTTTCAGAGATCATCCACGTGCAACTAACAATGGGCAAAACTACAATTCAAATTGTAGCTTGCTACAGATCACCCACAATGTCCCAGGACCCCCATTCCGCATTTCTGGAAACACTGGGAAACATAAAGGCCCTACTAAACACCCTAATATTGGGTGATTTCAATTACCCAAACATTAACTGAGAGAACTACTCAAGTACTAACTCCCTTGCCCAGCTTTTCCTAGAATTTATAAACTCAATTGCCCTGGTTCAACTGGTCAACACTCCCACCAGAGGTGACAACATATTGGACCTGGTCATCACCAACATGGGTGACCGGTGCTCCACAACAGAGGTCAACCCCTCGCAGGTTAGATCTGACCATAAACAAATCACTTTGGATATAAATATTCCGCCCCCACCCCCGGACAAGAAAGCCACCATGAAAAATTTTTCAACAAACTTCACGTTACTTAAGACAGAGGTGGAAAGTTTCAAAGCCCCCATGCTGAAGGATAACACTGTCCAAGCTGCAAAATCCTTTACTAATGCATTCTACGGGCAGCTAAAAGAATGCATGGATCGTACCATCCCAAGCAAAACCAAGACAAGGAAACCAGTCTGGTGGACTCCTGCCATAAACAAGCTATACAATAGGAGGAGGAGGAAACTAATACAGAAAAAGAGTAAAATCCCAAGAAGGGAAGGCATCCCTGATCAGTATCAGCAAGAAACTACGATCAGTCATAAAATCATCCAAGGCGAGCTTTGAAAGAAAAATTGCCAAGGACTCCAAAGATGACCACAAGGCATTCTTTAGCAATGTCAAGAATCTAAATGGCAATGCTCAGATCTGCTCGGAGTTGGTGCAGAATGGCACAAAATACACTGAACCGACCGATATTGCCAACATCCTAGCAGACAGGTTCAGTGCAAACTTCACCCCCCTCTCACCCCCAAAAGGGCCCATAACAATAACAGAAGAATATAGAGCCCCTGAAATCACAGACACTCAGGTTAAAACAGCCCTCTCCAAAGCCAAAAACTCAGCATCAATGGGACCGGACGGCGTCCCAGGCTGCATCCTACATGAGCTCAAAGACAAACCCCTCACCTAAACACACTGCTCAAACTCAGCCTCTCTACAGGCTACATACCCATAGAGTGGCACACAGCAACGGTTATTCCGCTCCACAAAGGTGGAGCCACAACAGACCCAGGGAACTATCGCCCTATAAGCCTGACTAGCTTGGTCTGCAAGGCTATGGAGCGCATCATCATGGAACTCATTAACAGAGACATTGGGAACCTCCAAACACTGGACCCTACCCAGTTTGGCTTGGTTAAGGGCAGATCATGCCTCCTCAACCTGGTGGACTTTTTGAGACAATTACCAAGGCTATAGACGAGGGAAAGGTGGTACACACAGCTTACCTAGACCTCGCTAAGGCCTTCGACACCATTCCCCATTCTGATATTATAGACAAGCTCACCAGCCTGAACATAAACCCCTACGTCACAAGATGGGTTGCCAACTGGCTCATGGACAGAACCCACATGGTGACAGTTGCGGGAGCTTGGTCCGTCTCTAAACAGGTTACAAGTGGTGTTCCCCAGGGATCAGTCCTAGGACCCCCTCCTGTTTGGCATATACTTCTCAGAGGTACAGGCAAGCACAGGAGGACTATGGCTGACCAAGTTCACAGACGACTGCAAACTAGGGGCTATAATTGACTCTCCAGCTGACACAGACATCCTCCAAAAGGGTCTCACTGAGACGGATACCTGGTGTCAAAATCATGGCCTCAAGCTAAATGCCAAAAAGTGCATAGTCATCCCCTTTAGAAAAAACAAAGTACCCACAAACTACCACATAGGTGGTAGTCCTCTAAATATGAAAGACATAATAAGGGATCTGGGGACCCAAGTAGAGAGTAATCTCACCTTTGATAATCACATTGCCAAAGTGGTTAGAAAATCCTTCACGGCCCACCTAATCACAAAAGGGTTCGCATCCAGATCAAAAGAGGTCATTGTGCCCCTCTACTCATCACTCATCAGACCCATCATAGAGTACAATGCCCCATTTGGGATGTACCTTACAAGACACCTGCAACAGCTGGAAAGACCACAGAAGTACCTCACCAAGAGGATCAGTGGCCTCAAACAGATGCCCTATGCAGCTCGACTGAAGAAACTCCAGTTGTACTCGGTTGCATACTGCCTACTCAGAGGTGATCTCTTCCTGACATACAAGGCCATGTCCAACCCAGAATTGATGGACATGCTCCACCTCAAGAAAACCTTATCCCCTCGAGCCACACGCACTAGGGATCTAAATCTCAATACAACAATAAAAGGATGTGCTGGAGGGATAGATTCTTGTCCCAGAGACTTCCCATGCTTTGGAACAAGATCCCAATCCACATTAGGCAGAGCTCCTCGTTAACACTTCAAAAAAAACCTTGAAGAGTGGATGGGAAACCACGGGGATCACTTCAGTGGCTCTGCTGGACAGAGGCACAGGGAACTAATCTAAGGGAATAGCGAAAGCCAACCCATTCTGGCTAGGCTTATGAATGCCTTTGGGCAGATAGCCTAGTACCCACCTATGAACCTATGTCAGGAGACCTCCCTCCACAGAAGAATTCCATTGAGATCCATTGTGCTGGGACTTCGCTTGCCAATTACTTGACTACTGTTGACTGATTTTGCATAACCTTTCACACATCATGTCAGTGGGGGACCCCCACTCATACCCATTCTGTGGTTTGGCTTAGGGAGTGATCTATTTTTTTCTTTTTCTTTTTTTAACCATCTCTATTAACACTCATATGTTACACAGTGACATGAATATGGTTCAGTACTGAAATTTTTTCACTGAGGACATTAAGTGCCGACGCACTTTGGGTGAAATACGACTGAAAATCCAGGGGAAATAAGACTGAAAATCCAGGAGAAGAGTGAATTTCAAACATTTGCTTTTCCCTTTTAAGCTTCTTTTTAGTAGGGGAGCAAGCTTCCCACAACTCCCAAACTTGTATATACCAACTCAGAGATGCCCATAGCTTGGAGAAAAAGGGAATATTCTGAGAAATGTCAGTCGCGGATTTGGTATATGCAAGTCCATTTTTTCAGCCATTCTGTCTGTATGTTACGGTTACCCATGAACACACATTCAGTTGCAACACAGCATACAAACTATTACAAAGACTATTTTCCTTAAATGCATTTATCCATGTGAGTTCTTTCTTAATTATTCAACTTATCCCATAAATTACTCAAATTCTGCCTTCTCTGAAATAGCACTCCTCCTTCCTCCTGAACGTTACTCATAGGTTCATAGGTAGGTATTAGGCTATCTGCCCGAGGGCATTTATAAGCCTAGCCAGAGTGTGATGGCTTTCGCCGCCCCATTGATTAATTAACTGATCCTCTGTCAAGCAGAGCCAATGAAGTGGCCCCAGGGGGTGTATTTTCTGTTACCCATCCACTAGTCAAGGTTTCTCTTGAAGAGTGTTAGTGAGGGACTCTGTCTGATGTAATTTGGAATTTTGTTCCAAAGCATGGGGAGCCTCTGTGACAGAAATCTATCCCACCTGCATGTTCTATTTATTGTTGTGGCGAGGTTTAGCTCACTAGAGCGCGTGGCTCACAGTGACTTGGATTGCTTTAGGTGGAGCATGTCCATCAATTCTGAGTTGGACATGGCTTTGTAAGTCAGGCAGAGATCACCTCTGAGTAAGCGATATGCCACTGAATACAGCCGGAGTTTTTTCAGTAAAGCTGCATAGGACATATGTTTGAGACTAGTAATCCTCTTGGCGAGGTACTTTTGTGGTCTTTCCAGCTGTTGGAAGTGTCTTGTGAGGTACATCCCAAATGGGGCATTGTACTCCATGATGGGTCTTAATGAGTAACGAGTAGAGGGGCACTATAACCTCTTTATTTCTAGATGCGAACCCTTTAGTAATTAGATGGGCCACACAGAAGGAAGGATTTCCTAACTACTTTGGCAGTAAGATTGTCAAATGAGAGATTACTATCTACCTGGGTCTCCAGATCTCTCCTTACCTCTTCTGTAGTAAGGGGGCTGCCACCTATGTGGTAATTCGTGGGTGTTTTTGTTTTTCCCAAATGGGATGACTGCATTTTTTGGCATTTAGCTTGAGGCCATGACTGACACCAGGTGTCCTTCGCAAGGCCCTTTTAGAGGATGTCTGTGTCAGCCGGAGAGTCAATTATGGCTCCCAGTTTTCAGTCATTGGCGAACTTAGTCCTCCTGTGTTTACCTGTACTTCTGAGAAGTATATGCCGAACAGTAGGGGTCCCAGGACCGAGCCTTGCGGGACACCACTTGTGACTGGTTTAGAGTCGGACCTGAAGCCCGCTATTCTTACCGTGTGAGTTGTCTGTATGCCAGTTGGCACCCCATCTAGTGACATAGGGGTTTATGTTCAGGCTGGTGAGTTTTTATGTAATACCCGAGTGGGGAATGGTGTCGAAAGCCTTTACGAGGTCAAGGTAGACTGTGTGAACCTGTCCCTCGTCTATGGCCTTGGTGACCGTCTCGAAGAAGTCAACCAGGTTTAGTAGGCATGATCTGCCCTTAAAGCCAAACTGGGTCGGGTCAGGTGTTTGGAGGTTCCTAATGTCTTTGTTAATGAGTTCCATGATTATGTGCTCCACAGCCTTGCAGACCAGGCTACTCAGGCTTATGGGGCGATAATTACCAGGGTCAGTTGTGGCCCCTCCTTTGTGGAGAGGAATAACCCTTGCTGTGCGCCATTCTATGGGCACGTAGCCTGTGGAGAGGCTGAGGTTGAACAGTGTGTTTAGGTGGGGGGTTAGTTCGTTCTGTAGCTCATGCAAGACACAGCCTGGGACACCATCTGGTCCCACTGACGCTGTGTTTTTGGCTTTTGAAAGGGCTGTTTTCACCTGTGCGTTTGTGATTTTTGGGACACTACACTTTTCCGGTATTGTTGTGGGCCCGGTGAGAGGGGGGTGAAGTTTGCACTGAATCTATCTGCCAGGATGTTGGCAATATCCATAAGCTCAGTATATTTTGTTCTATTTTGCACTAGTTCAGTGCATATCTGCGAGTTGCCACTTACATTCTTAACATAGCTAAAGAAGGCTTTGGGGTTATCTTTTGAATCCTTGGCTATTTTTCTTTCAAAGTTAGCCTTGGATGATTTCATGAAGGACCTCAGTTTCTTACTGATACTGATCAGGGATGTCTTTCCTTCTTGGGATTTGCTTTTTTTCTGAACTAGTTTCCTCCTTCTATTGTATAGCCTGCTTATTGCAGGGATCCACCAAACTGGTTTCCTTCTTTTACAGGAGTGAGCCTTGGTTTTGCTAGGGATGGCACGATCCATGCATCCTTGTAGGTGCTCATAGAGTGCATTTGCAAAGGTTTCTGCATCTGGGCAGCGTTATCCTTTAGCGTGGGGGTTGTGAAACTTATCACCTCTGTCTTAAGTATGGTGAAGTTTGCTTTAGAAAAGCTTTTTACTGTGGTTTCCTTAGTTGGGGGTGGTGGTGGGGTGTGGACATCCATAGGTTCATAGGTTCATAGTAGGCTATCTGCCCTGGGGCATTTAAAAGCCTAGCCCGATTGTGTTTGGCTTACACCACCCCTTGATTTGAGTATACTATGCCCTTTTTAAAGTTTAGTTTACTATGCCTCTGTAATAGTGACACGGAAGTAATCCCCGAGACAAACCTATGATCCCCCATCCACTCAAGATTCTTCTTGAAGAGAGTCAGTGAGGTGCTCTGCCTAACATGAATTGGAATTCTATTCCAGATCGAAGGGAGCCTCTGGGTTATGAATCTGTCCCTCCAGCATGTTCTATTTATTTCTGTGCTGAGGTTCAAGTCCCTCGAGCGCGTGGCTCTAAGGGATTTAGATTTACTGAGGTGGAGCATGTCCATTAATTCTGGGTTGGACATAGATTTATATGTCAGGCATAGATCGCCTTGAAGTAGGCGGTATGCAACTGAGTAGAGCTGGAGTTTTTTTAACCGAGCAGCATATGGCATCTGTTTGAGTCCCTTGATCCTCCTGGTGAGGTACTTTGGGGTCTTTCTAATTGCTGCAGGTGTCGGGTAAGGTACATCCCAAAGGGGGCATTGTATTCTATGATGGGCCTGATGAGGGATGAATAAAGGCACAATTACCTCTCTTGATCTAGATGTGAATCCTTTCATGATGAGGTGGGCTATGTAGAAGGTCTTTCTAACCACTTTGGCAATGTGGTTGTCAAAGGAGAGATTGCTATCAACTTGGGTCCCCAGATCCCTAATTATTTTCTCTGTACTTTATGGGTTACCACCTATGTGGTAATTTGTGGGCACATTGTTTTTGCCAAAGGGTATGACTATACACTTTTTGGCATTTAGCTTTAGACCATGACTCTGGCATCAGTTATCCGTCTCTGCGAGACCTTTTTGAAGGATGTTTGTGTCAGCTGGAGAGTCGATTATGGCGCCCAGTTTGCAGTCATCATGAACTTGGTGAGCCATAGTCCTCCCACGTTGGCCTGTACCTCAGAAAAGTAAATACCGAACAAGAGAGGTCCCAGGACAGAACCTTGTGGGACGCCACTTGTGACCGGTTTAGAGTCTGACATGACTCCAGCAACTCTGACTCTATGGATTCTGTCTTTGAGCCAGTTTGCGACCCATCCTGTGACATAGGGGTTTATATTTAGGCTGGATAGCTTATCTATGATGCCCGAGTGGGGTATTGTGTCAAATGCCTTTGCGAGGTCCAGATAGGCTGTGTAGACTACCTTCCCTTCATCTATGGCCTTGGTGACTGTTTCGAAGAAGTCGACCAGGTTCAAAAGGCAGGATCTGCCCTTGACGAAGCCAAATTGGGTAGGATCTAGTGTCTGTAGGTCCCTAATGTCTTTGTTTATGAGTTCCATGATGATCCTCTCCATAGCCTTGCAGACTAGGCTAGTCAGGCTTATGGGGCAATAGTTTCCAGGGTCTGTAGAGGCGCCACCTTTGTGGAGTGGGACCACTGTTGCTGTACGCCTTTCTTTGGGCACATATCCTGTAGTGAGGCTGAGATTGTACAGCAGTTTTACTTGAGGGATTAGTTCTTCTTGGAGTTCATGTAGGACGCAACCCGGGACGCCATCTGGTCCCATGGAAGCAGTGTTTTTTTGCTTTGGAGAGGGCGGCCTTCACCTTGGCATCAGAGATGTTTGGGAGGCTGCACTCTGCCGGGATAGATACTTGCTCTTTTTGGGGGGAGAGGGTGGAGAAGGTTGCACTGAACCTGTCTGCCAGGATATTGGCGATGTCTGTGGGTTCAGTGTATTTTTTTGTCGTTTAGGATCAACTCAGAACAAGTCTGGGAGTTGCATCCCAGGTTCCTAACATAACTGAAAAAAAGCCTTATGATTGTCTTTAGTGTCCTGGTTTCTCTCTAAGCTGGCCTTGGAGGATTTTTATGAGGGATCGTAATTTTTTGCTAGTACTGATCAGAGATGCCTTCCCTTTTAGGGATTTTGCTCTATCATGTAGTAGCTTCCTCCTTCTGTTGTACAGTTTATTTATGGCTGGGGTCCACCGGACTGGACGCCTGCCTTTGGATGATTGGGTCTTGATTTTGTTTGGGATAGCATGATCCATGCATTCCTGGAGATGTCCGCAGAATGCGTTTATATAGGATTCTGCAGTTTGGGCCATAGTTTCCACTGGGCCTGGGGCCTTGAAGGATTCCACTTCGGTTTTGAGAAGTGTGAAGTTCGCTTTTGAGATGTTTTTTCACTGTGGTTTTCTGGGCTGGGGGTGGGGTCGGGATGTGGATATCTAGTGAAATTAATTTATGGTCTGATCTTACCAATGAGAGATATACTTCTGGTATGGAGCATAGAGTCCCCATGTTGGTAATGATCAGGTCTAGTACGTTTTCCCCTCTTGTGGGAGTGGTGACTAGTTGTTCCATAGCATTTGAGTTTATAAATTCCAGGAACCGTTGGGCTAAGGTGCTGGGGCTTGAGTAATGCTCCCAGTCTATGTTTGGGTAGATGAAGTCACCCAATATGGTCTGATCTAACCAGTGACGGGTTAACCTCTGGTGTGTAACACCTGTCGCCCATGTTGGTGATGACCAGGTCCAATATGTTTTCACCTCTAGTAGGGGAGTTTACCAGCTGATCCAGGGAGTGTGAGTTGATGAATTCCAGGAAGCGCTGAGCCTAGGAATTTGTACTCGAGTAGTTTTCCCAGTGAATGGCAGGGTAATTGAAATCGCCCAATATCAGGGTGTTTGGTAGGACCTTCATGTTTTCCAGTGTCTCCAGAAAGGTGGAGTGGTGTGCAGCTGGAAACAATTTGTATTGCAGATCTGCCCGATGTTAGCTGCACATGGATGATCTCAGAAGTATCATGCTGCGCCACTAACCTGGAGGTGTAGGTATCCTTGATGAATATGGAAATACCCCCTCCTTTTGTGTTTTGGTCCGTGTTCTGTGGCCGAAACATGTGGTATGAGTTGTAGCACGGTAGTGCTGGGGTGCTCTCTGGACCCTTGAACCAGGTTTCAGTTACTGCACAGATGTCGATGTTCTCCTTACTGAGGAGTGCTTTGAGCGCGTGCATTTTGAGATTTAAACTCCTGGCATTGAGTAGCATAACCCTCAATTTTTGTTAATTGTGCTGTTTACAGAGGTGGGTTTAACTTTTGAGCCTTGCCTAAAAAGGCACTATGGGGGCAGCAAGAGCCTTGGCCAGTATTCGAAAGCCTAAGGGTGACAGGTGCAAGCCATCTCTTGCAAAGCAATGCGGCTTGTCGAGCATGTCGGCCCAGGCTGACAGACACTGGATCCCCTTTGAATGACACCAGAAGCTTAGCCAATTGTTGAAACTGATCATTTTATCTTTATACTGAGGTATCATTCTTGGTGAGGGAAAGATGCTACTCAGGGTCATACCAGCCTGGGCTACATGATCAGAGAGCTCTTCCATACAGGTACATCTCAGGTCATTCACACCAACATGAACAATGACAGAGTCATATTTGTACTTGTTCTGGAGTGACCTGAGTGCTTGTGTTATGTGGCGAATTCTGGCTCCCGACAGGCAGCTAACAGTAACCTTCTGCTTGTCCAGCCTAGTGAATGGGACGTCAGTGTGCCTGACTATAGAGTCACCCATTACTAGTGTGTTAGGTATGTTATTTCGCCTTAAAGGCTGTGATTGTGCGGCACACTGATTTGTGCGGCACACTGATTTTGTGTTTTATGTGTTGTTTGGTCTGTGACGAGAAGTGCAAGTTGTCTGGGTGTCTGCTTTGGAGGTGTCGGATGCTTTTGCAGGTTTATATTTAGAGCCTCAGAGTATGATTTTCTGTATTTATGTGTATTTTTTGCCAGTGCTGTTTTAGTAGGTCTGTGTGTGGCTGGAGTTGTGGTGCAAGTGTTAACCTTCTACTCCTGACTGTCTGTTCCAGTCTTGGGTGGAGACAGGTTAGCTTTCAGTTTGGCTGTATAACTGCATCTTAATAGGTTCCTAGGTTCATACTAGGCTATCTGCCCAAGGGCATTTATAAGCCTAGCCCATAGTTATTTGGCTTTCGCCACCCCTTTAGTTTGAATAAAACTATGCCTATTATTTTGCTGTGCCTCTGTCAAGCAGTGACACTGAAGTAATCCCTGGGGTATATCTGCGATCCCCCATCCATTGGTCAAGATTCCTCTTGAACAAGGCCAGCGAGGTGCTCTGCCTCACATGTACCGGGATTTTGTTCCACAGCATAGGAGTCTCTGTGTGATGAATC